>NC_056762.1:42254519-42605769 GCF_018687715.1 Carya illinoinensis | reverse complement strand
TTATTCTTCTCTACAGTTTTTTTGTAACAAACTATTATTCCATTTATCATGTATATAAGGACAGCACTATTCAATAACAAATAGGAAAGAATTCTTTACATTTCTGTTTCTCTTACAATAAAGGCAAATAAATATTGATATACTATGTACCAGATCATTAGCTGACCCTGATCAATGAAACCATACCAAATTATCCCAAATAACAAAAACACTCAATTTATGAGTTTAAAAAATATATGGGTACTCCAAATAGCAAATGATCAGATGTCGAACGTAAATCCAGTTTGAAAGTAATTTGAATGTAAATCCAGTTTGAATAAAATGGCCTGTAACGTAAATCTATTTTCATCAACAAATTCAAAAGGATTTTGATTTCTAAAGTCGAAACATTTCAGATTTAAAAGAGTATAAACATAGATCGAAATAAATAGCGATGAATAAAATATGTTTGGTAGAAAATCTAAGATTAAAAGAAGATTTTCGATCTCGGTCAAAAATCTAATAATCGCGATGAGTAAAACATGTATTTCTCCTAAACATATCTGGGAAAAAAACGAAGATGAAAACTAAAATATATTTTGATTTGTGTTTTTCCGCATATACCCAAATTAACATGTATTTGTTAAAAAACAGACCACATAACAATTAAGCGCTTGGCATTTACTCGTTTCACTCGGCCTAGATCCCACCCTCCTACGGCTTAGAAATTACCAAAAGTGCCCGGCCCAAAAACTGTGTTAGAAGAAAGAGGTTGCATTGTGGGGGAAACTGGTTGGGTGGGTTAAACGGGGGGCACCGACCCTAACGCCCGCCTATAACACCTAGCAGTAAAAGATTTATACCAGCAAGTAAATGGAGAACATGGACAACCCTCCATTCTTTGATAATGAGAATGAGAAGTGACTATATTGACTACCTAACATCAAGATGCCACCTGATCAAGAGCCACGAAGTATTAATGACGCCACCTCAGACGCCACGCCACATGCTATGACTGGAACAATTGTGGGTGTAACGCTGACCCTTGATATAGGGTACGAAATGTTTCCTAAAATCTCGTATAAAAGTCATGCTTTAGGTATGAATAACTCTATCAAAACTCTATTATTCTCCTATAATTCTCCCATATATACGATATATTAACTTTAGCATTAGAGGCTCACAGAACCACCATCAAGCTCACCTTCACCTTTGTATTGCAGGTAGAAAGATCCCAGCCAAGCTTAGCTCTACGTACAAAACACGACATTAAAAATTCCTATCCATTTAGAAAGATAGAGAACCATGATTCATAAATGCTATTTGTAGACCGAGCCAGTTTCATGAATGAAAAACTTGTTTCGTTTAATGGAGTCATCAACAGAAATATGGAGAGAGAGAGAGAGAGAGAGAGAGAGAGAGAGAGAGAGAGAGAGAGAGAGAGAGAGAGAGAGAGAGAGAGAGAGAGAGAGAGAGAGAGAGAGAGAGAGAGAGAGAGAGAGAGAGAGAGAGAGAGAGAGAGAGAGAGAGATTTTCTATTTGTGCATAAAGGGCCTCTTCCGAAATGGGAATGCGCTATATAAATTAAGACTCGAAAAATTAGAAACAGGTAGGGACCGAGTCAATAAATTGGCGATTCACAAATCAAATTGGTTATTTGAATGTTGATAAAAAGTATTAAAAATCATATAATGCAATTCAAGCATTTAATATCATGCATAAAAGAGTATAAGATATAAATTCAATGACTAGTTTTAGTCAAAATATTATATGAATATATATTAAAGAGAATAATTAAACATGTAATTAATGTATTTAAGCTCGACTGTCAACATATTTTATCTCATATACGAAGAAGATAAATACCATTAAGTTAATATAAGCACATGGAAAATGTAGTATTTTATGCACAACCACAAATTTAATACAAAACACTCACTCATCTTTTAATCATTTTATTTAACTAAAGAAAATAAAAAATATATACATGTTTTGTCTTTCAATTTTTCTGCGATTCTTATTGAATACAATAATAAAAATATTAATATATATTTAGTTCTATCATATTTAATATAAAAAATTAAAACAAAAACTCAATTGTTAGATAACATAAAAATAAATAGTTTTGAATTGGTTCTAATCGGCCTAAAATTGGCTAGAATTGGCTTTGAATCAACCTAAATTAGTTGATTGAAGTAGTTAAGCGAACAATTAAAAAGGTTCATCAAAATCGGTTTGGTTTCTAATCGATTCAATTTGAATTGGCTAAACTGGCCTAAATTCCCTCATTTGTTTTTTAACCTTGATATAAAATTATAAATAGACCCTCTAAGTGCATGTGGTCCCCGAATTTTAAGGCCAACCATCAAGGTTCATGAAGTGATTAATTAGTCACTTCATAGACCCTAGCCAACGGAAGGGGAAGGGGTGTCTATATGCTATGAGTTCCCCTTGCTACTCATCATGAATATTGATTTAAGAGCTTTCCTACTCATATCATTCTACACCTACAATACACATAACATCTTTTTTTTTTGATTTTATTTTTATTTTTTATTTCTACTAATCTAATTGAGTTCTTCTACTTATCATCCGGCCTATACCACATATTTAGTATTATGAAAAAATAAATAAATAAGAAATCATGTGTGAGGTGTAATGTAAGAATGATGAATAAAATTTTTATTGATTTAAATCCCTTAACCACACGTACGTACATGTTTGAGTAATTATATATTTGGTTCGAGCTCCTTTAAGCTGAATTAAGTTTTGTGACAGCTTAATTAGTACTATGGCATGCATGCAGTTTCTTAATGCTGTTGATTAATCATCCGATCGAGTATTACATGGTGTACTACAACTGGAGGAAATATATATATAAATATATGCGCATATATATTTATATATTTGGGGTTTCTCAATCACATATCAAGACCCACGCTCGAGGCAATGGGGTTTTACAAGTTTCTATTTTCTTTTTAACATAAAGAAAATTAAAGGACGGTACGTACGTCCCTAAACTTTGTTAAAGAAAAGCTCCCACTTTTAGGCAGAAATTATACCATATTAGAAAGACAAAATCGCTGCAAATGATGCCATTTCTTCTCAACTTGAAGTTGGACGGAAAAATCTTGGATGCTAAAAATGGTTTTTCTTATAGTGAATTTCTTGTAGCGTAGGAAGACATGAAGCCACTCTACATGCATGCATGTGATATTCCTCAATTAATTCACCAACTTGCTACAATCAGTACCATATACATATACATATAAACACGCACACACACACACACATATATATATAATATTACTCATGATCCAATATTAGTCGCTTTTTATAAACGGCATGCTAAATTGTTAATAGTACTAGATCACTTTCTCCTTGGCCTCGCTAGCTCTAGCTGCATATGATATAAGTCCTTTTTGCTTAGTTTCAAATTCATTCTAATTCTTATGATTTATAAGAAACGACCAGCCCAGTTGCTAATTGCATCAGCCAAGTGCTAGCTATTAGGGGTGAGCATCGGCCGGTCCGGACCGGCAAAATCGACCGGACCGGCACTGTTTGGACCGGACCGGACCGGACCGAATTGGGTCCGGACCCGGTCCCATTTTTAAGGGACCGAAAAGATTCGGTCCGGTCCCGGTCCGGGAGTTTTTCACCCCGGACCGGACCGGACCGGACCGAATAGAAATAAAAAAATAAATAAATATTATTTATATATATTATTTATATAATAGTATTAGCATATTACTAATATATATAATAGTATACTATATGTAAATATATTACAATATAATTACATAAATATTAAAAAAAATGTCATTAAATATTAGCATATTATATAAATATATAGTTATCACTATTACTATTATTACATATAGTTATTAGTTATAGTATATTTATTATTACATATATTTATTAGTTATAGTATTATTACTAATAGACTAATAGTATTAGCATATTACTAATATATATATATATAATACTATATGTATATATATTAAATATATTACAATATAATTACATAAATATTAAAAAAAATGTCATTAGATAAAAAAAAAAAAAAAAAAAGTCAACCTTGGACCGACCGGACCGGACCGGTCCTGATGGAGTTCGGTCCGGTCCAGGGTGGGAAAACCCTGGACCGAATAGGTCCAGTCCGGTCCACAAAACCTTCCCGGACCGGACCGAACTCACCCCAGCTAGCTATTGCCTATTAATGCCAAGTTAAATTTTTCTGTACTTAAAATGTTGCATTTATATCTAAGATTAAGCCTGATATATAGGTTGTGGCATTGCCTGGCTAAGAGCATTCAATTCACAGTCGCCTCTTCACAACTGGGCTACATGCATCCGGTATCCTAAATAACTTTTAATTTTAGGATTTGTATTTGGGAGCAACTGTACCAATCCAAATTATTTCTTTTGATTTATTTATTCCAATATATTAATAATATCTTTGGATATATTTGTTATTCCAACTCTTTTTTCAAAACTAGAAAAATATCATAAAAATCATTTTTTTTTGTTTTTTTTTATTTTTTTATTTTTATGTAGGGTAGATTATACTTTTATGTCTTTCAATAAATGCACATGCCACCATGGCCTGGGTGCTGGGTAGGCTAGTAGCCTGTGCGTGCAGGCTAGCCAAGCCAGGCCATGCGCACGCACAGGCCACCAGCTTGCCCAGCTTGTAGGCCATGTGCTCGGTAGTACCAACCATGCACAAGGCCAAGCCCATGCCAGGCCATGCACACAATGGCACTAGCCATGCATGTGTACGGCAGCACTAGCCATGCACAAGGTTAGGCCGTATGGGTAGCAATGCTTATGGTCCATGCCATGGGCCATCCTAGTCCAAGTTGAGCACCAAGGCAAGCCGTGAGCCACTATGGGTCCCACGACCATCTTTAGCTTTATTAATTATTAGTTTTATTATTTTAAGTCTTTTATTATTTATGGGACCTATTAGGGTTTCCACTTTGTAAACCTATAAATATGAACCTTAACATTTCTTTTCGCATCTTTTAGCATATTTCCTTTGTGGATGGACTATTGTCTAGGAGATCTATTTTTGATGCTTGGCACTTGGGTTACTTGGGTGAAATTCATGAATCCCAAGCAGAAGATCTTCACCTTGCAATTAGTGAATAGGTGATGATTCATTTATCAATCTTATGACAAGCTTCTTTTAACAATTCCATTGTTGTTGTTTACTTTCATTGTCATTTTCTCTTTGATTCCATTACGCTTTGCAAATTCATCACCATTCATGCCAACATCATTCAGTCTATAACCATTGATTCATTCATCCATATAACACGCTAGATGTACTATTCCAAGAAGATCTAGCCGTGTTGCCATTACCATTCACTTTCCATATATTTTCCTACCCACCAAATCCCATTTTAGCTTCCATCGACCCTTATTCCATTAAACACTCATTCCATAAGGCCATAAAACCCTAGATCTAGCCTAGATCTAGTTCCTCCATTGCCTTGGCCGAAAACTCTAGATCCCATAAGGATTTCCTATATTTTAGGAAACCCTAACCCTAGCCTCCACTAATTCCTGATTATTAGGAATTCTTCTAAAACCCACCAAACCCCTAAAATCCCTACCTCTTCATACCCTAGTCGTACCCCCCATTAACCCTAAAGTGATCCTTCACTCTTGGATCTCATTAAGTCATCTAAACCATAACATCATTTCATCAAACCCTAAATTCTCCTAAGTGGTGCCAACACTTAGAGAGATCACCCAATTCGTCCACATTGCACCATTGCTCATATTCATTCCATTGATTTCCCAATCCACAATAACCATCCAATCTATCATTATTCACTAAACACCACTGCTCAAGAACCATACTCAAGTAAAGGCAAGCAAGAAGACGAGGCACCTTGGTCATCCTAACGAGAAGCGGAGCAAGAAGATCATAGCATTTAGGGACTTGACTGAGGTCCCTAACATGCCGTTCATCTTTGCCATTCGTTGTCGTCCAAGCCAGTGAGTCCCTCTATATAATACATTTCCCCCAAAACTAAAAACTGAACAAATGATTTTGTGCTGGGTTTTGCTTTGAGGATGAACGATGCTTGTTTTTTCTTCGTGTGATTTATCTTCTTCCATTACCCTATAAACAGAGCAGCATTTTCTAAATTTCATTGTATATGAGAAGTTCTTGTTGGTTTTTTTCATATGTGATGTTAAAAATCTAGTAGTTGGATTCAACAAGTTGGGAAAAAGTCTCATGCCTACAAATTTTGAATTCGGGTCTTCGTGTTCTTGTAATGAGTTGTCCTTATACATATAAGCTATGACTCTGTGGGATGATAAAGAAATTGTTGGGAAATGACAAAATTTCTCCGTATCTTGCCCAGTTAAACTTAATTGCTACTCGTCTTGAGGAAGACCCAAAGTATACTCTAGAGAAATTCCCAACTTAATTGCTACTCATTTAATTTTTCTTTGCAATCTCCGTATCTCTACATTTTCTCTCAGTTGTGACATGGGATTGACATGCTCCTGCTCCTTGATGCAAGATGACTTTTTTTTCCCGTTTTAGAAGTTTGATTTTCTAAGCACACTTAAAATCAAGCTGCATTTTGGTTAGGCAACCCAACTTTTCTAGGTTTTGCATTCGAATATCTATTATCATTAGATAATTCTAATAGGTGGCTTGAACACGCCACTAATCAATGTGAAATAGTCAATAGGCAAAACCGTTTGTATACATGACATTTTTTTTTAAAAATTATTGGAAGGGATATTTGGTGTCCACATGCCCATTATAATGAAAGCTCAATAGTCAAGTGCAAATCCAACTATGAGTCTTATGAATACATACTGAAGATAATAGATAACTTCTCCGACTTATTAGGAAGGAGATCATTCTAATTAATACAGAGTCTTCAAAATAGGTTTTGGGGATTGTTCATCTTTACCACGCCACATTTCTAGAAATAGTACCTAAAGGCAACATATTGACATTTATTCATATACTTGAGATTAATTCTCTAACTTTGGCATCAAAATTCCACTAGGCATCCCATGCCGTCCTTTTATTACATTGCAGGTATTCATGAAGTTGGTGGTGTGAAACACAACCTTAACATTGGTGCCATCTGTGACATCTTTATAGACTTCAACATGATTTTCACATGCCCACTACCATACGATTGCAAGTGACTAGAGATCAGAAGATGAATGCAACAGAGATGGAAGTGAGGTTGGCAGATATAGAAGAGAAGCTAAAGAAAGCAACAACCCTAATAGAGTAGTTACAAAAAAGAACGAGGAATTAAAATGGCAGCACGCTATTATGTAACCAGTCAACAATGAATAGACAGAAGGAGATGCCCATAGTGCAGGTGGGGTCAATGTCGAAGAGTTAGAAAAGAAGAAACTACACGATACGCTGAAGAGTCTTGTGGATAAATATGAAGAGATGACAAGAAAGATGAGAGGATCTTCTTTTGTGGAGCAATTGTTGAATCGAACAGATATCCCCTACAGAGATGAAGTGATGGTAATACCACTCCCGGCTAAGTTAAAATTCCTTTAGATCAATATGTATGATGGATCCAGAGATCTTGTGGATCACTTGGAAAATTTTAAAGCACACATGACTCTCCATGGCTTTCAGGGAGAAGTTGCTTGTCGCACATTCCCACTAACCTTGAAAGGGATTGCACGCTGTTGGTTTGGAACTCTACAGCCACGATCCATCAACAGCTTTGAAGAATTGGCCTAGAGCAATTTGTAACACAATTCATGGCAAGTAGGCGATGCCGTTGCCCTGCCGCCTACCTTTTCACCATTAAGCATAGAGAATAAGAGAGTTTAAAAGCCTATTTAACTCGATTTAATAAAGAGAGGTTGTCCACTGACGATTAAGATGAAAGTAGGACTGTTCATCTAAATTTCGGATCAGGTATCTGGGTATACCCGGCCTAGAACCCAGATTCCAAACCCAGGTTAGGTTCTGGCCTGGATATACCCAGGTTATGATTCGGTCTGAAACCTAGATGAATCCTTTTTTTTTTCTTTTCTCTCTCTCTCTCTCTCTCTCTCTCTCTCTCTCTTGACTACAAAGGCTATATACTATTAAATTTTGTTCCATAAAAAGATGTTGTAAAGCAATTTAAAAAAAAAAAAAATCTAAAGCCTATATTCTATTACATTTGAAAAACTTTTTTTTTAATATAGAAAACTAATTATCTTTTTAACTAAATGCATCTAAAAAATAGAAATTCAGTATTTATAATATAAAATGCATGCATCACATAGTACAACCCACTTCATATTACATTATTTGGTATTTAATTACATTACAAAATATAAAATTACAAGCCATTGTATTATCATTAGTTTAGTCAAAAAGAGCTTTTGCACTACTCTGCTAGATCCAGATCTCCTTCTCTGTTCCATTTGGATCTTCATATTCAAAGTATCGACTCACCTAATTAACTTTTAGTTATACTCCATATAAACTTTTAGACACTAATTGCATATATCAAAGACCATGTGGAATGATCTCTTTGAAGGAATGACATGGGTCATGCCTAGAAAGGCTAGTGAATTCCCTAGCAAGTTGCACTACAAGAAAAAGGACAATTTGCGGCTATTTTTATTTCCGGTGATATAATTATGGTCGCAAAAAGCCCATTTTTAAACTTTGGTAAAATTTTTGTGTCAATTATAAAAGTAGCTGCAAAAATCACTTATTGACGGCTGTTTTTGTTCGTCGGAAAAAATATAGCTGGAAATAACCCATTCTATAAAGCAATATTGTCATAACAAAGTGTCCGCCGTTATTATAGTTTTGTTACGGTGACTTTTTGTATTATTAAGGCGACTTATTTTAATAGATTTTCTACACTTAACCCTCCCGCCTATTATTTTCCCACGATTCAGACATTTTCCCTCTCTCTCTCTCTCTCTCTCTCTCTCTCTCTACACGGGGGTTTTGGTTCTTGGTAGCGGCGCCGTCTTCTCACCGTCGTCTCGCCACCGTCTTCACGCCATCATCTTGCCGCCGTCTTCTCGCCGGTGAGTTTCTTTTATGCTCCATCACTCTCTCTCACTCTCTCTCGCTCTCTATCTCTCTCTGTCTCTCTCTGTAACTCATTCGTTTCTGAATGAAAACAATCGGTCGTATCGCTTGTAATTTTGGGGTTGATAGATGTATCTAGTTTAGTTGTTTTACGTTGTGGTCTTTGATTTTAAAATGTACCTCTCGTGATTTACAGTTATGGATTGTATAGTTTGCTTATAAAAGGGGAAAAAATGGAAAAAGATTTATTTTTGGCTACTGGTTCTGCTTAAGCACGATTTTCCTGCAACTATGGTGCTTCATTCCTACAAATACACATGTAAATGCATATACAAAAACTCTGTAATTGTTGCTGCCATTTCGGGGAGGTAAAAGTTTGAAAAAAAATACTTTGATTTATAATGAAAAAAAGGAGTGGTAAATGGGATCCACATTGTTTGTAAGTGATAAGTTTTGCAGTTTATAATCATTTTAAGGGACTCTAATGCTCACATTGATTAGTTCTTTTGAATTATAAATTCATATGTGACTTGAGCTTTCCTTGGTTAGTTATAGGACAAAACTTAATTTTCTCTCTTGTGAAGTGATGGAAAGCTAGACACAGAAAATTGGAACTAGAAACTTGATTTATTTTTGCATGGTGATAGTTGATTACCATGGGGCAATAATTGCAACTACCATGTATCATGCCTTATATCCATCAACATAGATACCATTTTTATTAATGCTCAGAACCTGCAAACAAAGTTGTTAGATACGGGTATATCCCACATACTTCTCCCACGAATAACTTCACAGGAAAGGGAATATTAGTAACACCACACATCAGATTCTAGCATACTTTTTAGTTTGTTTCAATATCCCTAGATTAATTGGAGCAAGCCTAAGCCATCCGATCACTTTGGAAGATCCAAGGCAGTCAACTGTACCTAATTAATGTAGGAAGAAAAACTAAAGATTGTGGACTATATATTGCTCACAAAAATTTGGCAAGACCACATATCAAGAGGCATATCAAAATTGCGATAGACAAGTATGCACATGTTCTAGAAGGCTTTTCATTGGTTGAATAAGTAGCAAACATGGAGGGAAAAAGAGCAAGAAAGGAAAAATAAAAAATAAATCAAAGCAACAAAAAGGGTAACTTTTATCGAATATGTAATGTGCCAGGAATTCCGTAGATTCAAAACTTAAAATTATGCTAGCTTGAATTAAACGCTGACAACACCATTCCATACCGACCTTATTAAGGTAATTCATCTGAGTGATGACACATGTAGCCACAACCAACATGAAAAACCATGTCTCTGAATATATTAACTGATTCTTTCCCTCGAAAGTTAACTTTAGTGAAGTTCCAAGGGCTTTCACACTCATCACCTGTGCAATTATTGGTGATTACACTCACAGGAAGAAGAAAAAAAGACTGCATGTGTAAGTTTTGCAATCCAATTTTAAAAGAAGATGGGGCTTCAAAAGCTAAAAAAAATGAACTTCTCCATGGTGTATAAATCATGAATTGGAGAGCTAAGTGGAACTTCCCAGAAGCCTATCCAAAACAAAACAAAAAATGATGGCTTATCTAATAAATAATAAATATATTACTGATTTTTACTTATAAAATAAATAAATAAATTACTCCACCAGACCTCCATAGTTGAGACAAACTTAAAGTCAATACTAAAACTAGAAAAAGGTAAGAAGTGAAGATATTCAAACAGAGTCTACCAACATTTTATAATAATCATGTCAAGTAAGGTAGGATTTCACACTTCCATTCTGATAGGATTGAATCTTGTTAAATATGTTTAGAAAAAGAACTATTTGATCTTTGTGGAAGTCTGTAGAAGTTCAATGGCATTATTTGAAACGATTGTAAACTATTAATGAGAGAGAGAGAGAGAGAGAGAGAGAGAGAGAGAGAGAGAGAGAGAGAGAGAGAGAGAGAGAGAGAGAGAGAGAGAGAGAGAGAGAGAGAGAGAGAGAGAGAGAGAGAGAGAGAGAGAGAGAGAGAGTGCATCTAACGTGCATATACAAAAATATGTGTCATCAATTAATATAATTGATGATAATAAAAACTTAAATTCAAAGTAGCATGAATATAGTCCAGATTAATAGTTAATAATATAACTTGTAGAGTTCGGAAACTGGAAGCATGCTACTTCAAATATAGATATACAAACACGATGACTAGAAACTATTATTTTCTATTGAGGTACAAAGGAAGATGTGAACAAAAATAAATAAAAACTATTTTATAATCTCATCTAACGCTAGAATTTAAGCATTTAATATAGAAAATAAATTGGCCAGCACCAAAACATCTTTATAGATTACAAATTGCCTCCTCATAAAGAAATACCAACAAACCAAATTTATAGCTATAAAGGAAAAATATATTAATTAGACATTAATAGTTGACATTAGAAACTATGATTTTATATATATATTGAAGTAAATACAGCCTAGCTATCTGTTAATATCCCCTAGCTAGAAATATGCTTTTGACTGATAAAACCCTAAAGCTATAGGCAAGGGTACTCTAATCTCAATCCTATCTTGTCCCACATGATCTTTGTTTCTTTTACTGAAATGACGAGTCACTAACTTCCAAGAGGATCAAAGTTCGATCGGATCATCATGTCTATAGCTTTATAATTAATTCTGGAGCCTTTCTACCGCATATATGTTCTGTTTTCAGATTTGAATGTATTCAGTGAGTCAGTGAAAAGAGCCTATGATTTTATTGAAGTAATAAATTAATTAGACATTAATGATAGTTGACATTAGAGACTATGATTTGAATTGAAGTACATAAGCCTAGCTAATATCCCCTAGAAATCTGCTTTTGACTGATAAAACCCTAAAGTTGTAGGCAAGAGTACACTAATCTCAATCCTATCTTGTCCCACATGATCTTTGTTTCTTTTACTGAAATTACAAGTCACTAACTTCCAAGAGGATCAAAATTTGATCGGATCATCATGTCTATGTTCTTATAATTAATTCTGGAACCTTTCTACCACATATATGTTCTGTTTTCATATTTGTATGTATTTAGTGAGTCAGTGAATACAGCCTATGATTTTATTGACTTGTTCTAAATTAATTAGACATTAATAATAGTTGACATTAGAGACACTGATTTTATTGAAGTAAATAAGCCTAGCTAATATCCCTTAGAAATATGCTTTTGACTGATAAAACTCTAAAGTTGTAGGCAAGCTCACACTAATCTCAATCCTATCTTGTCCCACATGATCTTTGTTTCTTTTACTGAAATTATGAGTCACTTATAACTTGAGAAAGAGGATCAAAAGAAACATCGGATCATCATGTCTATGGCCTTATAATTAGGTGTGGAACCTTTCTACCACATATATGTTCTGTTTTCAGATTTTTATGTATTTAGGGACATAAAAATATATGGTCATGAGATACCCAAATTTATATATGAGATCGATGGATCGTCATATATTGTATGATACGATTAAGCTGCACATGCATTTGTCACGCCCATCGATCTACCCGCGTATATGCATGTCATCATGTGGGTGCTTGTCCTATTGTTTACCATACTACGTACGTTTCTCACCACTCTATAATCCATATGCATAGCCCACCGCTAATGGTAACAAAGCAATATCCCAGTCATATTCAAGATAGATGCCTATTAGGATAGTCTAGTGGCCATTAATATAGGACACCAGAAGACCAAGGTCGGGACATCATGTTTTACTGTTGAAAAACCTGATCCCTTTTTTCGGTTCAAGATAAGAAGTAGAGACCACCTTTTAAAGCTTTCGATTAAGAATATTATGGTACGTACGAGCTTGCAAAAGAGCTCAGTGCATGCCATCGAGCTTTGAGAGGACTTGTTCCAGTACTTTGAGATTGATTTGATCAGTTGAATTATCCAATATTGTATATGAAAAAGAGAAGTGGTGGACTGAGCCAGAGGTCTTTTTATTTCTTTTATCAAGAAAAGTATGGTAAAATAGATATTGGAATAATTCCATGGGCACACTAGATGGGCAAATTCACCTAATTCTACTGAATCTGTTCTATGTGCAGTCAGGAATAATATGGACTAATAATAATAATAATAATATTTTGAATGGGTAGCAGCTTATACTTATTCAACTACTAAATAAAAATGTGTTTAGCTTTTAAGCCTTTTATCTAGATATTATTTTTGCATTTGGTTCAGATCCTTTTGTTCTTTTCTGCTTGTGGAAGTCTTTAGTCTCTTCAACCATCTTCCATTTCTTATATCCCTGATTATACACTTGATTTCGTTCTCCTTTAAGACACACTTTTGGTCACAAAAAGTGTAATTTCTGGTGTGCCTGGTTTTATTATTATCAATTAAACCTAATTTTCTGCTTTGAATTTATATAATCTTCCTCTAAATTTTCCTTTGTAAATCATTTGGGCATCCTTTTTGAAAATCATATGCTGTTTCATTTAGTCTTCTCAAATTCATTTGTAAAAAGTGACTGCTGGCACTAGATAAATTAATTGAATCTTGACTATATATTCATGCATGGAAAACCCATTCATTCCTATTTTATGTATACACATGGACCAACTTACTATATATTCAGATTAATATTTTATTTCCCTTTCTCAGTAATATGTTTCAACAATACTATTTGCCATGTTGGATTTTTTTGAAATGGAGTTTACTCTGATTAGAATCCAACAGTCACAAAAAACCGTTGGCTGATTCCAAATAATTTGTAGGAGAAATCTTTAGATCAAGAGAATGCAGTACAACATTATTGTTCTATTTCTATTTCTCCCACTTTTTCCTCTTCCCACATTTTTCTTTTTATTTATTGTTCTTGCCATCTGACTTAACCTATGATTTACGTGGCATTGTGCTGCATTTATTCCTTATTAAACAACTCTTGCACCTCTACTTATTTCTAGATGGACAAGAGTTGGAGGCAAATCACTGATAGATTTGGATCTAGGGAATATGCTAAAGGAGTGAAGGAGTTCCTTACCTTGGCCCAAACTTATGCTACAAGTGAGGAAATTCGTTGCCCATGTGTCAAATGTTCAAATAATTACTTCCTACTAATAACCCAAGTAGGGAGACACTTGTTTATTAAAGGTATTGACAAGAATTACACGACGTGGATTTTTCATGGTGAAGAAGAAGATTTAATCATAAGTGATGATGATGAAAATGTGCATGATCCTGATGAAGAGGATGACTTCATTGATGATGTTGATGTTATTTTACGAGATATTCGGGTTGCCGGATTTCCTGATGTTCTCATAAGCGATTCATTCCTTGCTGCAGGTTCCACATCGGTTGATACCTTTTCATCTTGGACTTTTGACCAGCTGTTGACTGATTCCCGGCGTCCTCTTTATGAAGGTTGTACAAAGTATTCTAAACTATCATTCACTGTCAAGTTGCTGCACATTAAAACACTTGGTGGTTGGAGTGTAAAGTCTTTCGACATGCTTTTACACTTGTTGAAGTCGGCTTTTCCCAATGCCCTTTTGCCAAACTCATATCAAGAATCAAGTAACTTGGAAAAAGGGCTGGGCTTTACTTACACCAAGATACATGTTTGTTCGAATGACTGCATACTTTATTGGAGGGAAAATGTGGATAAAGATGAGTGCCCGAAATGTAAACTTTCAAGGTGGAAATTCAGCAACACTAAGAATAGGTGAATTCCTCAAAAGGTTTTAAGACATTTTCCGTTGAAGCCAAGGTTGCAGAGATTGTTTATGTCACAAAAAACATCAGTTGATATGAGGTGGCACAAGGATCAGCATGTCATGCAGCAAGATATTCTAAGTCATCCTGCTGACTCTGAGGTGTGGACGACATTTGATCAAGAGCATGCTTGGTTCGCAGAAGATCCAAGAAATGTCAGGCTTGGTTTAGCTAGTGATGGTTTCAACCCATTTAATAATTTGGCTAAGCCTTATAGCGTATGACCAGTGATTCTTGTCCCTTACAACTTACCTCCGTGGTTGTGCATGAAGGATCCATTTTTTATCACTTCACTCTTGATTCCTGGACCAAGATCACCAAGAAATGAAATCGATGTTTATCTTCAGCCTTTGATAGATGAATTGATTGATCTATGGGATAATGGTGTTGATACATACGATGCAAAGGCCAAAGAGACTTTCAGATTGCATGCAGCATTGCTATGGACAATCAATGACTTTCCTACTTAGGGAAACCTCTCCGGGTGGAGTACTAAGGGGAAGATGGCATGTCCATCGTGCAAGGAAGAAACAGATTCGATGTGATTGACATATAGCCGAAAGCATTGTTACATGGGTCATCACCGATTCTTGCCACCGGGGCACATTTGGAGAAAGAAAAAGACTATTTTTAATGGCAGTGCAGAGCATCGTGACCCACCTACAATTTATTCAGGAGAAGATGTACTCATTCAACTCCAAAATATTCCTGATGCAAATTTTGGCAAATCCATAAAGAAAATAAAGCGTACCACAAAGGAGTTCAATTGGACCAAGAAAAGTATCTTCTTTCAATTGCCATATTGGTCAACTATTAAGATTAGACATAATCTAGATGTAGTGCACATTGAGAAGAACATATGTGACAACATCTTAGGAACTTTGATGAATATCTCTGGCAAAACCAAAAATCATCCTAATGCACGTCGTGACCTTTCCACTCTCAATATAAGGGAGGAGTTACACCTTATTCAGGATGGACAATGCATTAGTATGCCACAAGCATGTTATACGTTGTATGGAGCTGAGCGGACTGGTTTTTGTAATTGGTTGCACGATGTGAAATTGCCGGATGGCTTCGCTTCAAACATTGCCAGATGTGTTAGTGTAAGTGACTGCAAAATCTTGGGGATGAAAAGTCATGATTGCCATATTTTCATGCGAAGATTACTTCCTATTGCAATTTCTGGATACTTACGCCAAGATGTACGGTTGGCACTAACTGAGCTAAGCACTTTCTTCAAAGAATTGTGTGCTAGAACATGTAAGAAGGAAGTCTTAGAGTAGCTTCAAACTGATATCTTCATTATTCTTTGCAAGCTTAAGATGATTTTTCCGCCTACCTTTTTCGACATAATGGTGCACTTAGCCTAATCACTTGCCACGTGAGGCCCTGCTTGCAGGGCCAGTTCAATATAGGTGGATGTATCCTTTCGAGAGATATCTCAAAAAATTCAAGAGATATGTTAAGAATAAGGCCTACCGGGAAGGTTCAATAGCTGAGGCCTATATCCATGTTGAATGCTTGAATTTTTGTTCCATGTACCTCCATGATGTTGAAACTAGATTCAATCCTCTTGAACGTAACGTCGACGAAGGAGAAGAGGGTGTACGAGAGGGACTATCTGTTTTTTCCGCAAAGGTCCGACCCATGGGTTTTGCATCACGTCACCAATCAGATGATGATGCTTTTATAAAAGCCAGATGGTATGTTCTTAATAACTGCACAGAGATTGGAGAATACCTAAAGTAAGTAACCAAACTAGTTACCAACTTAGACACTTTCCATTCTCAATATACTAATTTATGTTGCATCCCCTACATATACTTATTAACCGTTGCATGGGCTTTTGTCTAGTGAGCACTACCTGCAAGTGAGTGAAGAGTATCCCAATAATGTCGGTAGTATGCATGCTGCAAAATTTCCAGACTGATTCAAGTCACAAGTATGCAAACTCGTTTGGAAGTTCAGCCTTATTTCATTTGGCCACATATGTTTGTTTAATGCGAAAACATGTAAAATTAATAATACACACGTTTCGCCTGACTTAGCACCTGAAGTGTTGCAAAGCTTCTGTTCATGGGACATTATTACAACTACTTTTCACATCAAAAGAATTAGGGGCTTAACACAGCTAACCATGGTAGTCGGTATTACATGCGATGGGCCTTTAAACCATAGAGTTTAGGCCCATGGTTAGCTGCACGAACATTTTCATTGCTAAACTCTTAGTTATTATTCAATCACATGCAACTAGCGTGAGTAATTGAGTTTGGGTGTTGCAGAATGAGAGAATTTTTTAAAGTTACATGTGTTTAAGCTGGGCTAGCCAGAAGCCTAGTCAACCAAGCCTGGAGATTTGTTTGGGGTTACTCTAATTCTTAGGCCCAGTCCCAAATACAAGAATTTTTGTTGCTTGATTGAAGGCCTGGTAGTCTTTCCCCAGCCTAGGCTTAAGCTCGTGCTACTAATTAAGAATTAGAAACTTATAATAATATATTTGCAACTCGAATCAATCACAATTCACTTTATTCAGACATTAACATGAATTTAAACGGTCACTAAAACAGTCATGTCATCAGAATAAGAAGAAAGAGACCAAGAAATCTTTCATATTTTCTATGGTCTCCAGGCCCCAACCTTATATATTTGGATGCATGTGTTGAGCAATATGCTAAACTTATTAATTTATTCTACAAGATTGTTTTCTTTTTCTTTATTAACACGTAAACGTAAACCTATCAACTATTCCTTGTGATCGACAACCACCGATGCAGAGGTCCATGACACTTACAAGGGCACATGATCCACCATTAAAGATGCCACAAAATCTTTGAGCACAATTCCAGCATGTGTGTGGCCATCTTCATCCTTGTACACAACATCAATGACACGTGCAAGGTTGAGAACTTGCATGAGAATTGGCATGGGGACTTCGATTGGGTAGAGGCACTCTTTGTTTATATCCTTCCATGCATCTGTCACTTGTTTCCTCAATTCATGGACTGCTTCTTCTTCTATAACATTGTGATGTGTCATGTAGCATTCAACAGCCGAAGCAACGTGCCCCCTCTTTTGCTTAAATTGCAAGTATTATGATTGAAGAATTGTTTATATATGTTAGTATATAAATTAATAGGGAAATTTTATAAATTATTATTAAAAAGAAAAAAAAGGAGGAATAATTAAACCTTGTGTGACACGATGTCATCCATGAGTTGGCAAACCACTGCTGAAGTTACGACTATTTTAGGGTCACTAAACAACCATTTGAAGGAATCCTTTGTGACAAGTTCTCCCATTCTGACTAAAGATGTGGTCGCTAACATTGCGTAGGCAGAGGTAACCAGAGCAAGGGGCATATATTCATCCATTGTTGGTATGTATTTCTGGTGGAACCATTTGGCTTCATGGTGGTATGCTCTAACTTGATTCTTCATCTGAGACAACATACGTACGTAGATACAAGCAATTCACAATCAGGACAAATACTAATGTTTTTGAAACATATAATATAGTCAAACATAATATTTCCTGTTATATATGTTTTTTTGCTTAATTTGCCAGAATATACAAGCTATGATGCTTACTGCTTCTATTGCATACTGGACGCGATATGATTTTTCTTCACCTAGGTTTTGCTCCATATCAGTGTAAAAATCTAGGAGTGCTCGATAACTAATTTTCTTGTACTCCGGGAGTTTATTTGTGGCACTTATATCCCACCTGTAAAATAGGTAGTTTCTGTTCAATTTAGTTTTCCCAGTTAATCAGAAAAAATTAAGAATAAATGCAAATATGATCAAGATGTGTCTCAATCTCAACCTCTCGATTGCTTCAGCAAAGAGGTCAAGTTCTTCAATTGTACCATACACATAATAGATATCATCAATAACAGAGGTCATGGAGATCACTTTGGTTAGCATCCTCCTAGCAAAGCAATATAGGGGCTCAAAGTGCACTCTCAGTATCTAGAAATAGCATTCAACCACCCTGTCTCTGATAAAGGGTAGCTTCCTTGAAAAGTCCAAGTCTTTCCACCAGCTGTAAAACATAATTTAAAATAATCATTCTATCAATTACCTACAATTATCATATCATCATGTATAAGCTAGCTTACTCACAGTACTTGCAAGTACTCTGAAATGGAGCTTAATAACTGACCTGGCAATGTCAGAAAGTGCTTTCTAGTGCACTTTCTACAATAGGTTGAAATCCAACTTTGCGAACTTAAGAAGGACTTTATCATGTGAAGCATCTTCCTGGTATACAAGAAAGTAATGCCTTGCCTCTAGCCTTTGAAGTCCTTTCCGGATAGGCTGTTTCAAGGCATGGGTTACTTGTGCTGCTAGAGGCCCGCTTAATTGGGACTCTACAGACAAAAGATGTGTGGTAGTGAAGACAAGAGCCTCATCCAATATATCTTCACCTTTCACCCTGAAATGTGTGGCTTCATACAAGCTTAAAATTCCTTTCACATCATTGCAAAGGGATCCCTTAAAATTCCCTATGCTGTCCTTGAACTTGTTGAACATATCTTCTTCACAATATTCCAATGACATCAAATGAGTCACCCCATGGAAGGAGATTAATATATATGTGTTTATGTGTATTAAATAGTACGGTTAGGTACTTTTTAATCCCATAATGTGAAACAGGTTCTGTCTTTTACTTTTAAAATGTTTAATTCGTTGATTATGTTTCCCTAGAAAAAGAATTTTGCAAGCCTATAGAACAGAAGCAAGCATTTTTTACCGCATGAAACGTAATAGTCATCTTGTCTAAGTTGTCAAAATAGCAAGGCAACAGTGTAGAGGTTGAAAAAGCAGTGGTTCTACACAACACTACACCTAGAGGGGGGGTGAATAGGTGTAATCTAATTTTTATGGCCTTTTGAAAATTAATCAAACAAGCAGATAATAAATGAAACAAATAACACAAATAATCAACACATGATTTTGTTCACGGAGTGGAAACTCATTTGAAGAACCTCTTCAAAATCTAAAACCACTCCGGGTGTAAGACACCACCTCAAATCCACTATAGAAACTTTAGTTTGTTACAACCAATTTAGAACACTCACAAAACCTTTGTAGTAGCTAAACTTGGCTTGCAACACCACGAGTGACCCACTCGATCTCTACACGCATGTAGTGTCGGAACTCCGACCTTCCTATAGCTTCCCACGAGAACCTCTCGATCTCTGCATCAACGGCAGCTCCGGACTCTTCCGGCCAACAGCAATGTCCACTTCAATGGACTCAAATAAGAGTTGATTTTGAATGTGTTATGATGGAGTAATATTTTTCCAAGAGAGAATCAACCAAATGGGGGAGAGGTTGCTCTAAGAAGTTCTTGGAGGCCCTTAGGGTTTTTGCTCTGATTCTCCCCCCTAGAACAGAAGCTAACATGTTCTATTTATAGTTCCCATCAAATGAGGCGTTCAAAACCCTACATTGTAAATGATCTGGAACATTGGCTCGAGCGAAGGGTCGAGCGAAGGTCGAGCGCCGAAATCTACCTGAGTTCGCTCGAGCGCCATGTCGAGCGAGTATCGAGCGGTCGACTCTGCCTGAGTTCGCTCGAGCTCAGTGTCGAGCGAGGGTCGAGCGACACACTCTGCCTGGGTTCGCTTGAGCTCAGTGTCGAGCGAGGGTCGAGCGGTTGAATCTGCCTGAGTTCGCTCGAGCCGTATGTCGAGCGAGGGTCGAGCGGTTGAATCTGCCTGAGTTCGCTCGAGCCGTATGTCGAGCGAGGGTCGAGCGGTTGAATCTGCCTGAGTTCGCTCGAGCGCTCTGTCGAGCGAGGGTCGAGCGAAGTCGCTTCTTTTGACCAATAATGAGCACACTTCCAGCCCACTTCAAGCCTTCCGCAACAACACTTGTTACAACACTATTTTACACAGGTTTTCACAAGAATATGCCAACACACTCATTTTTCCCTCAACAGAGGTCATCATTATATTCGGGATCATCAGTTTCATGAGTCTTCTGCAGTTGTTGCAGAATTTCTTGAATCTCATTATCAAAATGGTAAGACAAGCCTAAGCGCTGAATTGCATCAACCAAGTTCAGTTTTTGTGAAGGCTTTTCAACCGTAGCCGTGAGCATCGTCCTCACATTTTCCTTCAATTCCTCACTTTGTTACCTCATTTTCACATCAGATTCCTGTACGAGAAAAAAGTATATATATATTCACCAGTACTTGACTTGTCCATGGAATAATATCGTGCTTTCAAGATTAAAATATTGTCCCTTAAAAAGTCAGGGCTTATAAAGATAGCGTTAGTTACACCAAGAAATGCAAAAGTAGTGTTTGATTTACGAGAGTTCAAAACCCATGATATCCCATGATATCGTAATATAAACACGATACATATCAATCTTTAATTACCAGGAAATCAGAAGCATATGAGAGGAAATGGTCACCCCAAATGCTGGGTTGAAAATTTGCTGAGCGACGGTTAATTTGTGGCATAACACGATTCTGAGCTATTGGAGCAGCTACTGCTGAAAATTGAACCGACATTTTTAAAGTTATTTGGCACCGTACGTTGTATTGGAGATGGTGTTGCTAAATGGCACTTCTAGTGCTTTCAAGTTCTAGGGGCTAGTATGAGATAAACAGATTGCGGGTTGAGGTATTTATAGAAAGATCGAGAAGTGCTGTAAACGACGAATGGGAGGACGTTATCAGAGACCTGTATCACAAGTTCCAGGGGCTAGTATGAGATCATAAACAGACTGCAGGACGTTCAGGTAGTTATAGAAAGATTAGTGCTGTAAACAACGATTGGAATGACGTTACAAACCTGTATCACACGTTTTAATTTCACGTTCTTTCTTTCCTTCTTTCTTTCTTTCTTTCTTTTTATATATTATATATGGACGTGTGTTGTGTATGTGGTCCGTGGGGTATAGATGGGGATCAAGCTACGCCTCTAATATCAAATTATAATTTTCCTGGGATGACATATATACGTACGTACAGATGAAATTAATAAGCGTAAATAAAAAATAATTGCACCGCTTCAGCTAGCTTTACTCATTATTGAGACTTGTTAAATCTACTGAAAAATGTTACTAAATTAAATTTATAAATTGATTAATATGCAATAAATTAAGTAAGATTGTCCTAAAAATAAATTTATAAACTTACGTGATTTATCATATTTATAATAAAATAAAAAGAAGTTTACAATTGAAATAACACACAAAGTTACATTAATTAATAAATTTATTTTTGTAAAAAAAAAATTTATAGAAGAAACATTTTTTATTTATTTTTATAAGATATTTTTAAAGCCACACATATCCTTTATTTATTTCACGGTCGGCTCAAAGCTGTGGCAACAAATAGGCCGGACTTGCGGCGAAGGTCCCGATGAGAAAAGGCTCTAATTACTACAAGGATTTAAGCTTTTTGCAGCGCTTGAATTCCTTGCAAATAGCTATTAAAAACGATGTAATATATCAATTACAGCGTTTTTACCTTTGTTGCACGCTCGACGGTATAAACCTTCATTTTTGATCAATTACAACGTAATTGTAAGAACGCTGCAAATAAGATTATTTGCAACGTTTTTGCATCGCTGCAGAAACAAAAGAACTACGCTGTAAAAGGCATGTAAAATTATTGTCGTAGCGCTGCAAAAGAGTAATTGCAACTCTAGTTATCGCTGCAAGTACATAAATATTTCGCTGCAACTCACTCGTGCTACTGCAGCGGTATTTTATTTTTGTTGCTTTTGTTATATTTTGCAACGCTCCAAAATCACTGCAATTAAACTAGAAACGCTGCAAAAAATTAATGACAAAAGCAACAAGAGATGGGCCTCGCTGCTTTAGCTAATATTTTGCAACACTAAAATATCGCTACAAAAGGTATTTAAAACGCTGCAAATATCTTAACACAAAAGCAACAATTTCTTGTTTTGTTGCTTTAAAAATCTATTGCAACGTCATAAAATAAGGTCTTCAAATGTCTCATTCTTTAAAGAGTTGCAACGTTAGAATTTCGCTGCAATTGCATAATTCCAGCAATTTAGATATCATTTGGGTATTCCAGCGATCAAGAAGCGCTGCAAAAACTTTTAAGTACAATTTTTTTTTTCACCCTCCGTTTCGGCTAAAGGTATTGGTATATATCTGGAAGTTTCATTTTTAGTCAACTAACTTATTTTATTTAACTCACTAAATTATTTAAATGTCCAATTTAGGAACCTATTGAAATAATTTTTGGAATTTTGTTTTAATACCTTAAACTGCACTTAATTATGGAACATTTTTCAATCATAATCTAATTTATGAATTGTATAGTTTTTCACTTACATGCCAACGACGACACAAATCCAAAACCTAATATTAAGTGTTTAGAAATTAATAAAAATGTTAGAAAATCCTAGAAATATGCAAATATCAAGTTAAAAAAGCACCATTAGATTGTAATATAATAAAGTAAACACATTCATTCATCTAAACCTAGTTAAAAATTCACATTAATGTAGTTATGGGCTATACATGGGGTGGACCAATTGGAACCAAGAACCTACGACTTACAAACTACTAAATATATAGAACACATTGTTGCTTCTAAACATTAGATGAAACCATCACTACATTCATTTAGAATATTTCACCCTGGCTTGCTCTTTCATATTTAAATCAGCAAATCTAGACCAAGTGCACCTGGGCATTATAGGTTGGATAGAACAACTTCATTACAACTGCTTGATGTGGGGGGAATTCATTATCACATTTTTGTACACATCTCTCTCTCCAACTCTAACCTGGCAATGATTAATAAAATTTCTAGTCATATGATTGCAAATACTTATTTATAGCAATTTATGTTGACGCAAACACATATTTATAGCGAGGCTTGCTGGAGAGTTGTATATCAAAAAAAAAAAACAAAATCCAGAAGTAGGATACCCAAAACAACAAAATAACACACCTCACATTATAGATAGAAACCTATAATAAATTATGTATATCTAACTACTTTATTGCAGATTTCAAACCAAAATTTATTTTCTATAGAGATAAGAAATGTGGGATATAAATCTGTGATACTTTTAAACAGAGTATCACACCCAAAACCGTATATAAATACAAAGAAACTCCTGATATTAAATATCATTAAACTTATCAAAAAAAGATATTAGATAACCATGCTCAGTATTTTTATCAGTCATGGTTTGCAACAGATACCCTCTATGGACTTCTAGAGTCTTCATGTGTAAAAAGCTAGTCTGGCAATTAACAGCATGCAGTGAAGACTCCATCAACACGTAAACAGCTAGGATAACATATTAATAAAACCCTGTATTTGCTGCAAACAAGAATTGATGTTTACCTGTTGACTGCTCTTCACAATTCCCTCCATGCTATCAACAAGTTGTTTGTTTGCATCAGCTAGAGTAATGGCTTCTTGGAATACTACAAAAGTTGGCATGTACAAGTTAATTTTAGTAACTTTCTGCAATGATAGAAAATTAATCCACCTTCAGCACATAAACTTTAATAACTTTTAATGACAAGCAGCAGATCAGACTGTACTACCACAAGTCTTTTGGGTTCTCGAGTCATGCAATCTCTCATTGGTGGGCAATATATAATGCTTTTAAAATATTATTTAATTGCTATAGCCCATCTAGCATGAACATGATATGCAGCTAATGAATATTAAGTAAGCTTCAGCACCTAAATTAAATAACTATTAAACAAGCAGCAGATCAACATCTGCTCATATCCTGGAGTTCTTGACTCATGCAATCTCTCATTGGTGGCCAAATGAGATGCAATTAAAATATTATGTAAAAGCACGCCAAGAACTAGCATGAAAATGATATGCAGTAGAAGAGATGCATTTATTTTAGTTGTTCTCTGCATCACCTAAAATAGGCCATACTTTATTACCCATTCTTTCTAAATACCATTTAGTAGTTTTAAAAACGAACTTATAATAAAAGGGAAGACTGCAATTTGTTAAAACCTATATGTAGGAAATTTCCCAGAATCTAATATAAATGCCAGACACATAGGGGTTAGAGACCAATATTAAAGATAAGATGAGGTGAACAATAATCCGTTCACCTATGCTTGTCCAACACGCATATGGTAAGCGCAGTGAAGAGATTCATATTGAGATTTTTATAGTTTAATTATGTACTGAAATGAGTATTTAAATAGAAAGTATGAACTTTTCATTCAATATGTAGGATTTTATAAAATGGCTACAACTTTTGTTCATATATTAGCAGAGAAAATTGAAGGTTCCCAAACAACCTTATAATTTTCTCTACAAGATTGGTAACTGCAAACAACATGTAACCTAAACTAATATTATTGTTAGGATAAAGACTTATACATGAGTAGCTCCATATAGTAATAGCTTTTGAAATGATAATAAAGGTAGAATCAAGATGAGATCAAAAAGGGAGGATCAGGGAGCAGTTTTATAATCAAGGCAAGGGCATTTTTTTATCAGTTTAGATAAGAGAACACAGACATTTTTTTTGAAAGAAGAGAGAACATTTCCCAGACAAGGAAAACATTGGAGAAAAGGGGAAATATTGTAAAATTGTCAAAGTAAAAGCGGTATAAGATGGGGGGTGGCACTAATTCTCCATAGATGGGAGCAGAGTTATAAAAGTCAGTCTCCAAATCAAAAGTAGAAGCCAAAAAAAAAAAAAAAATGAATAATTAAATTCAAACAATTAAGTACGTTCTTGAGAGAGAGTGAGAGAGTTTAGGAGTGATCAAAACCCACCTTGGTCCTCCACAATTGGCTAGAATAACACAAATTCCTAATCTTTTGAAAGACACTAGCTACAAGCAGCCCATATAATGCGTTTAAGGGTTCCGATTAACTTTTAAAGTATATACCATAATCGTGTAATGGTGATTCAAAGGGAGCAACATTATTAAAGTGTAAAGAAGAGATTATTTAGTATTTTTTCTTAATCCTGGGGTTTTAGTATGCCGTAACAACATTGTTCAAACAAGGATTTTGTGCCCTTATACCACAACTTGACAATGCTTTCCAAATAAACACAAGGTTGGGGCAACAAAAATATGACAGGAACAAGTTATTATTTTACAACACAATGCAAAAGGGTGTGGTTGTGTGTGTTTATGCAAAACCTGACTTGTATCATTCATCAATAATAATAGTTGATCTTCTAAACATCAAATGAGTCAAATTAACTAAATTCACATACGCAAGATTGGATAATATCATACTCATGCGTGGAGACTTTTGGAAAATTCTATATAAGAATGAAACTAAGTATGAGATATATCATAACAACCGCTACAATTCCTTTAAAGGTCACTACTCATGAACGTAAACCCAATTGGTGGAAGAAAAACCTGACTCAGAACTTGCAGTAGAATAATTGATGTCAGGTGGGAATTTAATATATGCTATTACATTTGGGAGATAGCAAGATTCATAACAGAAAGATGTAATAAAGCTTTTCATGTCTGCCCCATCTAACTTTCTCATCATGTTAATTTAGATCAGCATGTTATTTCCCAATCACCTAGCAAAGATTTAATACATTCCTCTACTTATCTACTTAGCAAAGAGGTTAATCACATGACAAATACTAAATGAAACACCCCCCCCCCCCCCCTCCACCCCCCAAAAAAAGAAATAATATTAATATTTGTAATAAGTAAAAGAATGAATATCCCAAAGATGGCACTTAGATATTCAGAAATTTTGTCATGAAATATTTATCGCTGTAATGTGTGGAGAGGGATTATATAGTTCAAGTGTGTGTGTGGAAGGTTGACATTGAAATTGCTATGATTGTCATATAGATTGTTTACTTTATTTATAGAAGACTCCAAAATAGTCAAAACTTTAAGTGAGATGAAAATTTTGAGTTTAAGATAAAATATTAAAATATTATATTTTAATATTATTATTATTTTGGGATTTGAAAAAGTTAAGAAAAAGTTAAATAATTTATTATATTTTGTATGGGGATTTGGGAAAGTTATAATGATGAGATGAGAATTTTGAGTTTGAGATGAAAATTTTTGTTTGCCAAACCGAACCTTACGATGCAAGATAAAAACGTGTAATTTAGTTCTTTAATCAATCATATACCCTACGTGAAGCGCAAAAACGAACTCACTACTTTCATGAATGTCAAAATGGCTAGCAGCTCCTACCATAAATAGATAGATTTAACTACTTTATCGCTGCAAAAAACAAAGTTAAGGGGCCATCGGCTTTAAATTGTATAATAGTCATGAAGATTGGTGCTAGGAGTAATATTTCATGCCAAACAATTACAAATCACAGCGATTTTAAATGCAACAAAATTACAGTAAAGGAAAAAGATTATGTATGTAGCATAAGTATTGAGATAATACACTATGAATAGGGCATGTAGATGTCATGATGGGCTTTTTGACAGTCTTAAGAAGCTGGTGTGATTAGTATATCAGTCAAATGGTATGATGTATGAGGGAAACTGTGTCAGAAGGATAAGAAGATAATACCAGAGAGAGGGAAAGAGAGAGACTTCACTGCATAGGGGTTCACATTAGATAATCACGCCCCAACACTTATTATCACCAATCCATGTTAGAGGTATCATGAAAGCATTAAAACATTATACAACTATGCAAACCCGTGTGAATAAATAATATAAGACCAACAGATTGCATAAGTACTTCAGTAGTACTTATGCAATCTGTTAATTACCAACAAAAGCTTCCTATAGCCCATTGTGCATCTCACGGCAAAATGGGCTAGAGGAAGCTCAACTAGGTTAAATCACAGCAATTCAAGGTGACTGCCAGTACTGGAAGCTACACTCCAGAAAAATTATCGATCATGATCTCCTGCTTCTAGATGTACCTGTTTATCATGTGTTCTTCTCTATATATATCGTATTTCGGGCTGGTTTGTTATTGAAGGTAACTTTTAATGACATACAAGTATATACAGGTTCAAAGAATGGAAATTTGCATTTCTGTTGCAACACCAGGAAGATTGTCACTGTGAATAGAATATTTCCATTCCCAGTCATATATGCCCAAGAAGATGATAGAAAAGATGAAAAAATTACCAATGAGACACCATACAATACTACAATCCACTGGTATCAATATCAAAGAAGGCCTCAACAGTTTCAGGAAATGCCATACACTGTAAGACAGCAGTATGCCCCAAACATAATGGATAAAAGTAGCTGATTGCTATGAATCTTCCTTCATTTTCTTTTGTTATTAAAATGATTATCCAATTAAATTTGGATAAGCAAAGACTTTCCTACTGGACCATATGGGCCTTCGTACATTAAGTTCCAAATACCATTAATTCAGGCTGGACAGTCTTTCACGTATAGGTTCACATTGCTGCAGAAAAAGGGAATGACAATGTTTCTTGTTTGCAACGCTATAGTTTAAACAGATAGTTTGTGGTATATCCTAAAACTACGGTTCCTTTCCCATTTAAGCACCATGGATTATGAGGAGCATAAATCCATCCTAGGTAAGTAGATATTATAACACAATATTCTCACAGCCATATTTTTCAGGTTTTGAATGAAACTTGCTTGTATCCAAATATTATTATTAGCATGTATGGATAAATTCCACATTTTGGAATTCACATGAACATTAGGGGAATATTGGAGGCAGGATATGGTACATGCAACTTGAGCGCACCAACTGTTGCAAGCGGGGTCAAACTATCCGGTGGCAGATGCTTATACAATTAATGGTCACCCTGGCCCCAATTTAATCTATCAGGATATGGACCCAAAAAGTTTTATGTAGCTTACATGGATCACTTATAACTAACTTACATGACACAATCTAGTGTCATGTACAGTGAATTAGCATTTATTTGCAGGCAATTTAGATTCACATAGCCACATGATTCTAAAGGTCATCACGTCAGTTAGCATACATAGAATATTTTGTAATGAACATATATACATAATATTAAGTGCTTTATACCCATCAACATGTAAAAAGCATAATTCTTTCACGCATAGAGTGACAATGTATAAGTATCTCACAACACATACAATAGCATCAAAACACAAAACGATTCTCAGGATAGTCTACCAAATTTTTTTTTTGTCTTCCTGAACTCACATGATTGTGACCATGTGAGAGGAAATAAAGCTAGACCTTATGCGACACACCATAATTTAATCTATCAAATTTCAGGTTAGCGTAGATATATGTGTACACACCTAAATGCAAAAATCATAGTTCTCTTTAGTTATGATCTGGTCTAACTACTTTGAATGCTTAATACCTTAAACTTAGATGTGTATAAGATGGATGTGGTTCCCTGGAAGAAGTATCTGCTAAGGCTGATTAACAACTTCCATAAATTCAAATTCATTGTTGCACTTACATGGATCAGAAAACCAACCATTTTTGAAGTTGAAAATGAATACAGCTTCAAAAATGCACAACAGCCCGTGTGATGCACAGGAACAGGACAGACCATAAACTTACTTGTCACTGCAGATCTGCACAGTAGAAAAGTATTCCATGGCCATGGGGCCCTACAGTTCAGATCTCAGGTGCTGCTTTAACACATATATTAGCCATTCCCCATTTTCATTACTCAGGTGCTGTAAATAATCCTGCATCCTATGTTTTGCTCTATCACAAAACATAAGTTGAATATGCAAGTATCACACCCAAAATTTTCAGTTTTGTTTCTAAACTCTGGTTTGAGTGCATGTAACCACTTGAGGGACGAACTTTGGATTGTTCATCTCACATTATAGACATTGACATTCAAATTGGAATAGGCAACCATCTAATATGAAAGTGTAAGTTGAGTGCAAACTTCAGCACTTGAGGGACCAATTCTGTTGCACATAAAGAAACATTTAAACAAAAAATGATGGGGGGAATTGAGGAAACAAGGCTACAAAGAAGCTTTAATGGAATTTAGAAAGGATGGTAGCGCTGAAAATTATTCTATATCTGTAAAGCTTGAACATTGTCTGATGTTCAGCTAGCATAAGGCACCAGTGATTAGGTTGTAAGAATAAACAAATATAATGCATCAAAAAAAGTGGATGGCTTTGATTTAAGTAGTCAATGTGATCATTGGTGCATTTCAGCAGTACCCAAGTTACTGCCTGCTAGAGTTGGAATACACCCAAAACATGTGGGAGATGACAAAATGGAAGAAATCTAACAGTATAAGCTTCCAATTGTCTTACTATATAGTTTGTTCTGCTCTTTTTTCAGTATGAGGATAGTGGAGAAAATGTTCAAATCTAGAGGTTTGCAAGCAACATTATTGGGTGTTTGAAACTTTTTACCCCGGTAACTTACCCATAGTCATGAAATATTTTAAGAAATGCTCCTTAGAATATATATAAATACCAATATAATTGCAATATTGACTATGATATATGTGGGTATAATTATTGTAATAATAAGACGGCAAAGCTAGATGGGGGAAAAAGTTCATAATATTATGTGAGTTGATGTATGGCCCTGCATGATAAAACAAAGCCAACTAATTGCTTAAACAGTTAAAACAAATAGTGATGAAGAAAGATGACAGAGTAAATGATTAAAAGCTAGGCTTGAGATTTTGATGGGCAGAATCCCATCTAATCTCAGTCTCCATGAGCTCATAGTAGCATCCATGGAAACAGTGGTATTGTTTGCAATAAAAGAAAATAATGGTCAGAATTTCCAGAAGATGAAGCTTTCTTATAACAATATTTGTTATAAGAAAGCAGCTTTGTTTGACATCACTATATGCCATTAGAAAAGTCAATTTTTGCTGAACCAACATAAAAGGGTAACTATCTAATTGAGACTGAAAAGAAAGGAGGAAACAAAAAGAACTAGTTACCACATACAGAACCACTCATTAATTACATCGTAATGAATATATTTGTTGTTATATATAGACTGATCATATATATTTCTAAAGCAAATTAACAAGCTGCTGCTGCATAAATCTATATTTCAAAATTTTTTCAGCCTCTATTCCCTCTCCCTCTCTCTCCCCATGTGTTTTGCTACAGTCTTGGACTACCACTAGAATGCAAATACTTTATATGAAAGGCAGAGTGGTGAGACCTTGCTATATTTATATAGAATGGAGACTATACTAGTGAAAATTAATTAGGTTAAGTTGATCTGGGTTTGGGCTCTTCACATACAATTAGGTATCAACTGAAAATCATTGCCCTCACATACAGCAGTCAGGCGGGTAGTGCTACACATATTATCATACAACAAGTGATGGGCCAATGCAGTATGACATGTCACCTGAATTACTTAAATTAACCTAGACCCCACTTTAAATTCAAACTAAAACAAGTAATCTTTGCAAGGAAAGGATAGAAAACTCTGTATCATTCAATTTAGGGACATAAGCTAGCTATGGAGTGTCTGTCTCCCGTTAATTCTATATCCTCTATCACACATTTAGTCTCTCCGCTCTCTATCACATAAAATGATACGGTAAATATGCCCAGCATAGGATCAAATCTTTAGAAATTAATGCCTTGTTTAGATATTAAAAATATCTTAAAATAGTAGGAAAATAATTTGTTACATATTAATGGAATAGTTTGGATTAAGATATTTTATTAGATCTTGGAAAGAGTTCCCTCTAAACAAATGACACGATATTCTTTCCATGCTTTTCAAATAGACAATACCGCATGAGATTTTTTTTTCCAATCTTTGAAACAATCTCTTGGCGTTTCATTGTAAAAGCACTCATCTGTGTTTAAGTCTAGGTTGCTGCCGCTAGTGAATATTCTCATTACAAGCCCTCCATTGCAGCACCTTAGATCAAATTTATGCAGGTTATAAATTTTCTAAATCAAATTATAGAATCCCCTTTTCTACAGATTATAGATTCCAATTTTCTAAACTTACTTTTTTTTAAGAACAAAATCTGAATAAAAAACAAATTCATCGACAAAGATCAAAAACAAAAATGAAAAAAACAAAAGGAAATCTTGAATGCTTGAATAGCATAGCTAGAGCAAAGAAGGGAGGTGGCCAAGTTGTGGCTTATGTTTTCCAAGCCAACGAACTTAACGAAATTATAATAACCAATTGTCCATTGATTAACTCTATACCCATATACCAAATATCATGATTTAAAAGGGAAGACACTAATGAAATGTTTGCTTGCGCACAGATCTCATCTTGGTAGTGTCTGAAAATGAAATGGATAGAAGAATTAGAGTTGCCTTCGTTACAGAAAATTAAAGCTATTATTTGCAAAGCTTGACAAGTATAGTGATGCTTCAGATGTGGTTTTCAGTTGGGTTTCTTCTATTGAAGAATGCGATGTTTAGTAGTGGTAAAGACTTTTAGCTATTTTTCAAAGATAGAGGACTTCCATTAAAATTAAAAACTACCAACACCAAAGGTGAAATTAGCCATTTTCTGGATATTCAAATGTGCTTTTTTGGCTAATTTAGAGAAAGATAACAAGAGATTGAAAGAGAAAGAGATATATTATCAGTGTTATGACATAAAACAAGGCAGTGATGACGATGGCGGTGGTGTGGAAAAGAGGGGGTGCTAAACATGAGAACAACATATTGGAAATGAGATATTCAACTTGTAATTGGGGTTTATTCCCGTGAGATAAACTCTATCATCAAAAGCAATAAAAAGACAAAAGCAGTGGTAAATTAATCCACTTTCTGCTCTCAAGAGCCATATATTTGATTAGACCTGGGTTCATGATACCTTTCTTCAAAGCTTTAAAGGGCCATGCATGTATGTAGTCAGTGTCACTCATTGTGTAGAAAGAACATGCACAGTACATCACATGCTTAATTTCAAGCATTAATTTCAAGTATAATTGTGTAGAAAGAATATCAAAATGAGCACATGAGACAAAAAGGACATGCATAGTAGACCACATACAAGCTGGTGCAAGTTGTGTGAAGTGTAGCTAGCAGTAGTAACACGGTTCTGATATACACTTTTGACCAATTTATTTTCTAGGCTATTCAAAACCTAACTTCAAAATCCCTAATTAGTCACCTAATTAGGGATTTGAAGAAAAAATCAATACTTCAGACGACACGCTGCAAATTAAAACTACAACCTAATAATTATGAAAGCCACAATACCCACACCAACACGTAGCCAAAATGCAGATATAAAAAAATTAAATAAAAAAAATGGTGCAAGAAAGGAGATGCTGATAGATTCAAACATCTAACATAACGTCTACAAACAAAAAGGTCCTATTTTTGTAAAGAGACCATCGCGGATGAAGGGGGAGAGAGAGACAAATGAGTCGGAGGAATACCTGTGGTGACGGAAGGTATACAAAACATAGTTAGGTTCCACAATGGCGACGTCTGATGCAAAGAGAAATTGGTGTAATAAAATCACTCCGACAGTAATGATGGAGGAACAGAGCGGGATGGGGAGGAAATGATGACCGTAGCTTCCGCAGAAGGGAAATGAAGTGGAGGAGAATCTAGGGTTCTAGTGTAGTCGACAATGGAGGTAGATTAAACACTCGTGTGTATGAAGTTGTTTAGCTTTCGGAACTGAAGGAAGGAGAAATGGGTAAGAACCACGAAGTGGAGAAGCGCTAATCAGTAACAGAGGGATTTCGGGGGGGGGGGGGCAGGAGGGAAACAAAAGCTTATGTGAGATTTGGCGCCCAAATCCTTTTGCAACGACATTACCCTGTTGTAACAACATTTTTATTATTGCAAGGCACATTTTCGCCGCTATAAATGAAATTGTCGTTTTAACAGCCTAAAGTCAGCCGGCTCTTCATTAAACCGTATATCGATGTGAAAAAAATTGCAAGGAGATATATTTCACTGCAAAAGATAACTAATTGTAGCAATTTCTTTTACAAAAATATAAAAATCGCTGCAAAAGGCCAAAATTCTTGTAGTGTAAGAAAAAATAAAAAGCAAAATGAAAGGGATTTAAATAAAATTACTTCTCTTGTCAAAAAATTTTTTAAAAAAAAGGAAAAAAAAAGAAAAAAAAAAAGAACTACACTCATTTTGGCAATAGACATGAATCATACTTAATAATAATAGTAGTACAAGAAATAAGTGAACCGCGTTGTGCTTGGAATTTGAAATGAAAAGGATAGGACTTAATTTGCAGTAAGGTCATAAATCATTTGATGGTCATCTATGTGTGGCTGAAATGAAGATGCCAAAAGTATCATATTCCTATATAAACCAGTAGGACAGCCACATGCAGGATGACGATATATATCGCCTTCACCACGTTCTATTACTATGATTTAATTTGATGGTAGACCATCTCCTTTTTATATAGTACATTATGTGTTCGCGACTGAGATGGATTCCGATCGATTCTTTCGCAGGGATAAGGAAGGCCACATTATTAATTCCTTGTATATCCCGTATCCGCATGTTTTACATGTATGGTCACGAGGATACCTCAAATTGGTGTCATGTATTTATCCATGCATCATTGTCGTATATGTCGGGACCTAAAGTGCCAATCACTATAAGAAAATTATTTATTTAAGATTAATTATTTTTAACAAAATGTCTATTTTTAATTTAAATGAGTCTATTTTTATCTTAAGTAATTATTTTTCTTATAAAAAATTAATCACAAATATCTATTTTTCTTATAATAAATAAAGAGTAGTTTTCCTATCGATGCTTTCGCAAGCCAGAATGCACAGTCGTCAGTATTCGATCGATGATCATGATATCTCCTCGTCATGTTTTATACATGAGAATACTATTATCGATGACTCATGTGATCCTGTACTATGTTATAACATGCATCATGTGGTTGAAAATGGATCAAGTACTGCAGATATGCAGGCTTCTAGATCAACCTTTACTTGATCCATGCCCATGATGTTCACGAGTTTTTTTTTTTTTTCATCGTACGTGTCCCATGTTTTGTATGATCATGTCATGTGGCTGAAAATGGAAGCACTAGAGCCATCTGATCTTTACTAGGGGTGGGCAGCGGGGCCCCGGAACCCGCTGCTCCGCCCCGTTCGCCCCGCCCCCGCATATTCAAAGATTGCCCAAGTCTAAATATTCAAAGATTGCCTTAGCCCATTCTGGCTTTACTAGCGCCAACTGGTTCACTCTTATTCTGATTGCTGGAATCTCTATTCCCCTTCTATGTACCTCCCATGGGAGATTCACTTCTTCCTTTGCAGAGGCGGCTTTTTCCAGTCTATCTGTTATGGTGTCGTCTTCTCTGGGGATTTGTTCCGGGCTAAAGTAAGTCAATTGGTCCCAGATCTCCCATACTCCATTCAGATATTGTTTCCCTTAGTGGCATAGGCTCTGATGACTTGGTTTATTACGATGTGGGAATTTGCCTTCACCTCAATTTCCACTACGCCCAATGCTTTGGCAATTAAGAGTCCTAGTATCAAGGCTTTGTACTCAACTTCATTATTGGTGATTTTAAATGTGAGTGTCCCCATATAATAATGCTCATTTGCTCTTTCTTCAACAATGTAAATCCCTATTCCCCCTCCTGTCTGACAAGCAGATCCATCGACAAAAACTCGCTAGAGCTATTAGCGTGGTGTGGCTTGAATTTCAATTGGGAACCCTGTGAACTCAGGACAAAGTCCGCCAAAGCTTACCCCTTAACTGCACTCCTGGGTAAGTATTCAATATCGAACTCACTAAGTTCCACTAACCATGCGACTAACCAGCCTATGAAGTCAAGCTTCTACAATATTCTTCCAAGCGGTTGTTCTGTCAACACTTTCACAGGGCTTGAATGTATGGGCATAACGTTATGGCGACTGTTACTAAGGCAAACGCTAACATCTTCATTCTCGGGTATTTGGATTTGATGCCTCTCAATGTGCAACTCATAAAGTATACTGGTGCTTGGGCGACACCTTCCTCTTTAACTAATACTGTGAAAACGATGTGCGGAGATACCACCAAGTACATGTGCAGGGTGGCTCCATGATTAGGCTGCTTCAATAGAGTGGGTTGGAGAGGTATTACTTCAACTCTTGAAAAGCCAAATCACATTCCTCATTCCATGTATGGACCCTCCTCAAAACCATGAAAACATGAAGGCATTTGTCCATGGACCTTGAAACAAACCTATTTAAGGCTACTATTCTGCCTGCCAGTCGCTAGGCATCATTGATGTTCTAGGGCTGCTTCATGTTCAATATAGCGTCGATCTTCTTAGGATTTGCTTCATTCCCCCTTTTAGAGACTATGAAGCTTGAGAACTTTCCTAAATCTACACCAAAGACACACTTTGTTGGGTTTAATTTCATCTTGCATTTGCAAAGCACAACAGAAGACTCTTGTAGGTCAGCCAACTACTTGGTAGGTTCTTTTCTTTTGACCAATAGGTTGTTAACATATACCTCCATAGTCTTCTCAATTTGCTATTTGAACATCCTATTGACCAATCTTTCATAAGTTGCCCCGATGTTTTTCAAACTGAATGGTATTACCCAACAACAATAAAGACCTATCAGTAATAAATGCCATTTTCTCCTCATCTGAATTGCTCATGCGAATTTGATTGTACCCTAAATAGGTATCCATGAAGCTTAGCACTTGATGCCCTGTCGTGGCATCTACAATAACATATATCCGTAACCATGGAAAATTGTCTTTGGGACAAGCTTTAATCAAGTATGTGAAGTCAACACACATCCTCCATTTTCTATTTGCTTTCTTTACTAATACCATGTTGGAAAGCCACTCTAGGTAATAGGTTTCCTTTATGAAACCTGCTATTAATAGTCAATCAATCTCCTCAGTTATGGTTGCGCACTTCTCTATGCTGAAGGTTTTTTTTTTTTTTTTTTCTTTTGACGCACTTTGTTCACTACTGGATCGACACATGGTGTGTACTCCATGACGACATTATCGATGCATGCTAGCATATCCTTGTGGCTCCAAGCAAATACATCCCTGTGTTCGACCAATAACTAATTCTATGCCTCTCTATACTAGGGTGAGAATCTTGTCCCCACATCGGTGGTGATGCTTGGATGGTCTGATGGAGTGTTACCAACTCCAAAGGTTCATTTGCCTCTGCTTGCATTAGTTGCTTTCATCCCTTGCTTCAATGTTTTAGTCAGTAACAACCAACGGTGGGGGCGGTAGGTTAGCACTTGAGTTCTCCACAATGAATACTGATGGCGCTGCTGCCTTGAGTTCCTGCACATAACATTCTCTTGCTAGAATTTGTTCTCTTCTTACCTCGTCGACACCCGACTCTGTTAGGAACTTCATTTTTAAGTGGTAAGTACAGGTGACAACCTTTAAACTATTTAGAGGAGTGGGTGATGGGCGTAGTCTATCAGGGTTGATGCCCATCTTAGTGAAGGCATCCCAGAACAGGATGTCAGTGGAACTCCTATTTACAATCAATATCCATCTGGTAGTGTAGATAGTGACCAGCAAAGTAACCACCAAGGCGTCATCGTGTGGGTATAAAACACCTTTGTAGTCTTCATCTCCGAAGGAGATAGTCGAAGAGGCACTCAACCTAGGGTACTTGAAAGGTTTATCTACGGAGTATACTTCATGATATCTGGCTTGACAGGCTTGGGCTTTTCTGCAAGACACTGTTACCCCTCCATCGGCAAATGCTCCTGATATTGTACAAACTCTCCCAATAGGGCTTGATCTTGGTCACGTGTTTGGTGGGGAGTGTCTTACCTATGTTCTCTATCATGCCATTGACTTTTTGGGCTTTTGCTCTGTCTGGGCTCATGGCGACAACTTTCTTCTCTTCTTGGTTTCACATGGTTTGCTAACATTCGTTTGAGCTCCCTATTTCTTGTCAATTTCGCTACCCTCTTCTTCATAGTTGTGCAATCCTCTACCCAGTGAGTATCTGACTGATGGTACTTATAGTAGAGCTGGCCCCTAGTGGGTGGGCGCGTATCTTTCCTTGTCGCTGCCGACTTTTCTTGCACATTTAAGTTGTTATGGACTAGTTGGGGCCCTTGGTCCCATTGGATAGAGTGTCTCTCATACCCTTCATCCTCATGACTTGACCTAACTTTTCTATCTCTGTTTGAATTCTTGGATTCGGACTTCACTCTTGCTTGCTTGGCTCCAACAAAGCCTGTAATGTGTCTTCCACGTTGACATAGTCGTCAACCCTATCCATAAACTCCCTCAAAGTTGAGAGGGTCTTTCTGGCCAGCTTGGTCACAAATGGGCTTCGGGGACATATACCTCCCAACAAGACTGCGAGCGTGATCTCATCTAGGCCTGTTCATCCAGGTCGGATTTGTCCAGCTCGGCCTGAAAATCGGGTTTTCGATTACAGGTTCCGGCCTGGAATATATCCAGGCTGGTACTCGTATGACTAAAACCGATTTTATCCGATCCGGGTACCTGATGTTAAATCCAAAACTGGGATTTAACATCCATTACCCGTTTTTTTTTAAACTCGTATCAAAACGAAGTGGCAAAACCCACTTGAACCCTTCACTATTCAGATTCTCAGATCTCTCTCTCTCTCTCTCTGCAACTTGAGCCGATTTCCTCTCTCACTCTCACACCGAAACCCTAGCCTCCTCTACCTTCATCGCCTCTCTCTCTCTCTCTCTCTCTCTCTCTCTCTCTCTCTCTCTCTCTCTCTCTTTCTCTCTCTCTCTCTCTCGTGTCATCAAGATTCTGCAACCAGGTGAGGGAAATTTTGGTATTTTCTATCATGGGTTTGAGTTTTGGACTGTTAAGTGCCGAAACCATAGCTTTTCTCTGCCTTGTGCCGAAACCCTAATACTCTTAGATCTAAGACGTGGCTTTGAGTTGTTTTTGCCTATTTGTTCTAGATCTACTCTTAGATCTGATTCAATAATTTGCATTATATTTTCTATTTATTTGTAGATCTTATAATCCATGGTGGTGCGAGATGATTGTTACACGATACAAAGTTGAGGAGAGCTTGATGAAAGGAAGATGATCATCGAGCATAAATGCAATTATAAATTAACTACTGGTATCTCATGCTTTTTGGATCAGCCACTACTTGCAGTACTAGTAATCTCATGAGGTCGAGAGGAACAAAATGTGAGCATTGATTGATCTTTGGTTGTTTATTTTGGATCACTCATATACAAATGCAGTTTGCTTCTTTGAGTTATTAGTGTTATATCTCCTACTCAAGGCTAGCCGGACTGGGTTGCAATTCTTCCAGTTTGTAAATTGTTAAGTGACCCTTACATTTGGATGCTTTTCTATATTAAACTAAGACAATGTACACTATTATCCACTGGAAGTATCCATAGTCCATATTTTTTAGAGTACTTGTTTTCAATAAATATATTACATGATGTTTGGTTCAGCAATAGTGGCTTTAATGGGTTTAATTTCAATGATTTTCTTGTATCTTTTTCTCTTTCTAGTTAGGTGTTTTCTTAGTATACATCCTACATACTTGCATGCACCATTTGCCTTTTTAATATTTTTTTTATGAGTGCCTTGCATTCAAATTTTTATTACTAAAAAAGAAAGGTGTTGGGTCCAACCAGGAGGTTTTCATTACTATAATATTTGACTTGCACAATAACAAGCACGATTATGCAATATTTATTGGCTTGCATCTTAACATGTGGTATATATTTTGCTTACTTTATTGACTATTGACATTGGCTGTAGGTTTACTCAATTCGTGATGTAGCTGCAAATAATGTGAAACGCCCCGCAGAAGAATTTGGCCCAGAGTGGGCAATGCAGCACATAATCCACAGGTTTGTATGGACATATTATCATAAAGTTTCCTCTAGGAAAAAAGGTAAAATTCTCAAATTGATGTTGGTACATGACATCGAAAATTTTATCTATATTTTTTGATAGGTAATCAATAAGTTTTACTGATAATAATGGGCTATGCCAAGTACACAGAACGAATACATGAGTAATTCCTAACTAGGATTTACAACCAAAATAAGATACTCGTGGACATTAATTAAGCCCATTAAAATCTATTACCCCTCCCAAAGGAGCAAGTTTTAAAAACAATTCATCCATTGTCCTCTTGTGGTTTTCAAAGCTTTTATCATTTCTCTCTTGCAAAATACACCAGCACATGCATATAGGCATCATCTTCCAAATTGTAGTCACCTTTGGATTTCCTTAGAGACCATTCCAACACTACAGGAAATTCCTCCATTTCCGGCGGGTCGATTAGCTGGAAAAAACATATGGTTTAACCGTTATTAATTATTACCCGCTATTTCTAGTCGCCACAGGATAGCCGCTATTAAAGAGCCAAGTAAAACATTTTCTAGCTACTTTCACAATTGCCAGAAATACAAATTATTTCCGACAATAATTTGAGCCGCAAATGAATAAAATTTTGTCGCAATAATTTTTGCCAATATCCATTATCCATAGCCAAAAATAATTTGCGGCTATATTTTTTAATCGGAAATATATTTTCGTGGCTACATTTTTAAAGCCGCGAATAGATAGTGGCTAGTTTTTAGTCGCCAAATTATTTTCCGGCTATATATTTTTAGCCGCAAATTCGTATTTGTAACTATATTTTTAGCCGAAAATAAGTATTTGCAGCTGAATTTGTAGCCAGAAATAAGTATTTGCAGCTGAATTTGTAGCCAGAAATACTACTGGCTTGTTGGCTTGACAATTTTATTATCCGGCTATATATTTTTCACTGGAAATATATATTTGTAGCTACTTATATAGCCGGAAATAGTGAACGTTTGCTGTTGCCAAATTTATTCCGGCGAAATACTGTCGTCGAAAATGTTTGGAAGCGGTCCCTGTTTTGTACATTTATATGTTGTTTTTCCCTGAATACTTGCTTGTTAATAAACAAAGCAAGTTAATAAACCAAAAAATACTATATATAGAGAAATTCAGTTTTTGTTTGAAATATCATTCATGTAACCTCAAAGTACATATTTAAAGCTTAACCACTGCACTGCCATTGTTTTAAGTTTTACATAAAACCATCCAACATATCACAATGTAACAAAAATTTACAAGTGAAAGTATTTCTATATCGGTTTAGCTAGCTTTTCTATCAATCTTTGACAGCTCATGAAATGTTTTTGCTCTATTTCTTGATATCTTGGTTCAATCCTGTGAGACACAAGAACAAAAAACTTCCATGAGCTTTTAGAGATGTCATCAAACAGAAGCTAGCTAGCATGCACAACCAGATAGAGTGAAAAATGCAATAAATCAAAGTATTCAACAATGAAAGAAAAGAGCAATATAAATAAAAGGAAATTTAAGGAGAGCAGTGACTAGTACTGAGGATGGCTGGCGAGGGGGATGAGATATCCGGACATGGAGATCAAACAAGCTGTCAACTTTGAGGAATGTTAGTGGTGGGTTCGACGAAACATTACTGAAAAAAATGGCCATGACTTTGATTGTTTTTATTCTTGATCTTGAGTTTTGAAGTCAAATATCAACCATGTTACTTACAAAGTAGTGAAAATGGGTTGCAGTTTTCTTCTCAATTTTGAACATACAAAGCTGATCGATGACCCCAATGGAAGAACCAGTAATTTTTCTAAGGGGGCCAAATATTTTAATGTGACACATTGAGGTTCAAAAATTATGAAAACATAACTATTAATTAGGGGTGTAACGGGTCCGGTCAGGTCTGGACAGCAGGAACCCAAAAAGTATGCAGTATAATGTATTTCCAGGACACAAGAATAAAAACCCAAAGCAAGAATCGATATTAAGACCTTGCAACAATTACAAAAAATCAAACAAGTGTCTAAAACTAAACCTGAAAACAGTTTGATACTTTCACTAAATATCCCAAGCATGAAACAGTGCGCATCCACCTATACCTATCATCCCAAAACAATACCAATTGCATTTCATGCATGCCTTTATCACGGGAAATGTCATTGATATTACATTTCTACAGGAAATTCTCACTACAACAACAAATTTCTCACTACAGGAAATTCTCCATATAAACACTAGGAGTTTTGAACTTTCTATTTCTACAAGTAATGTCATTGATATTAAGAAATGATTAAAATTTGGCAAACACCATAATCACGAAAACATCTGAGTCTTCTAGAATTGTTTTATGATTTATGAGATGGTCATTTCCAACAATACCAATACCTCAATTTCAGTAATTCATTAAAGAAAAACTTGAACATTTTATGAGTCTTCCCGCCATGATGCTAATATATATAAAATGGAAAGTGAGCATTTTATTAAACCATAATAAAATAATTTCAAACCTCCCACGTCTGGCCCCTTGGTTTTGCGGTGTGATCTGTGCAAACCATATACTTCCATTACACTTTAACAAATATGTTATGTATACGTACGTTGCATGCATGCAAAAGTATGGACTTTTTTCCCTCAAAGTTCTATTGGTATTCCACCGCATAGAATCTTTCAATTTTATAACAATTATTTTTATTATAAAATAGATTAAAAATATATTATTTTATAAATTTATTTTTATAAAATTTTTCTGTATCTATAGTATTTCTCTTATATAAATAATAAGTAAGAAAATTCTAAAAAGTAAAAGCCTGAAAACTCCATTCCCCTCAAAGGCTTAACTGGAGCAGGCAAGAATATATTGGCTGTTGTAGGATAATTTTATAACCTAAAGTAAAGCTCTTTTGCCGGTCCAACTCTTATTAAAAAATTGTTTTTGTTCAGAACTAACACCCACACATATAAATAAAACTATATATAATCCAATCCAGCTTTACGTCTTTCTTTATCACCAGAAACTTTGTATGCAAAGCAATCTGGACTCACCTACAGCATCCATCAGTTCAACAAACTTTACCAACAAAACAAGAGAAAAATAAATCTTTTCAATTAAGCATCTAGCTCTCTTTCAACCAATTAGTGAATGCACAAACAAGTCAATCTTCATAAACAAATAGACAGCTACGTACTTACTTTACTCTAATAAATAGGATATATGTTCCTCTATAAGTAAAGAGGAGTGAGAGAAGGAGAGAAACCTTGGGCTGGCGTAATCAAAGAGCTTTCCGGTAGCCCTGAAGACAATGAGCGCTATTTCAGCCTCGCAGAGAGTTGAGAGCTCCAGAAACTCTGTATGCAAAGCAATCTGGACTCACCTACAGCATCCATCAGTTCAACAAACTTTACCAACAAAACAAGAGAAAAATAAATCTTTTCAATTAAGCATCTAGCTCTCTTTCAACCAATTAGTGAATGCGCAAACAAGTCAATCTTCATAAACAAATAGACAGCTACGTAGTTACTTTACTCTAATAAATAGGATATATGTTCCTCTATAAGTAAAGAGGAGTGAGAGAAGGAGAGAAACCTTGGGCTGGCATAATCAGAGAGCTTTCCGGTAGCCCTGAAGACAATGAGCGCTATTTCAGCCTCGCAGAGAGTTGAGAGCTCCAGAGCCTTTTTAAATATGCACTTCCTCCTCTTAGAGAAAGTCACCTGCCGTGCTGTGGTGTTGTCGATCCTCATCTGAATTTTCTTTCTCGTCATCGAATCTGTAAACCATCATCCGATGCTTCATTAATAAAACCAAATAGTCAGTCTATAATAGTTTGGGCCGAAATTTTAAGCTCTTAACAAGGAATACAACTTTACAAAAAAAGGAAGAGATACGAAATAGGCCTCATATATACTTCATAGGTTTCCAGATGGTTTAGGAGAAATCAAAACTGCAGTAGCACCAAAGAGGGATGATTTTCTTTCTTAAACTATTCAATCGAAGTCAATCATAACATGCAAATAAAATGCAATGCTAATCGTTAAGAATTTAAATCAGAACATAAAAAAGCCTATGGGTGTAGGACATTACTTACCTTGTTGTAGCAGTTTGACCTGACATCCAATGACCAATAACTTCCATGTGAGCAGTTGGTGGCAAGAAAAACGTACAATGGCATAAGCTACAAAATATCCACAAAACCTAACCTTACACTACCTACCCCACACCAGTAGAACCTAAACAAAATATTAATTAAGTAGGAGGCATTTTGTGAAAAGTATATTACTTTCACCTTCATCTCCTTATCAAAATTCACAAAAAAATGTTTCATGGCCAAATATTAACTATGCAGGTCCCTGAGTCTCTCTATGAGACTCTCCCTGCGTTTGCCGCTCTGACTCATATTGCTCCATGAACTTGTCGTATTCAACTTGTCTCTCCATTAGCATCATGACATTTGCTCGTAAGTCATCAAGCTGGCCCTTATAATCTGAAGCAGCTTTCTCAAACCTTTCTGCACGTTCAGCTAATTCTGCTATTTGGGCATCAGCTGCTTCTCTAGATGACTCCGGAATAACCATCTCGCTAAGCCCCCTTATATACCCTAATATTTGGCCCAAAACTTCCTTAAAGATTGTTGCTGTAGCCTCATTAGTCCTTTTCTCCAGCTCCAGCTCTGACATCTTTGCAGCTATCTCCAGCTATGAACCATTGGAAAAATCACAAATGTTGGTAAGGAATATGTACTTAGACAACACCATATAATAATTTGGAAATTGAACCCATATTAATTTAGGCTTTTACTTTAACACTCACATATTTCTCTTCAGCAATGGGAGTCACAAATTTGTTCTTTTTCTTTGACCACCTCATTTCTTTAAAAAAATGGACCAAATTCACCTCATTCCCAGACTGCCAATACAAGCAAATTAAATTCAACTTACACTTAAACTATATCATCTTAAGGTCTCATTGATGTGCATATTGCATATCGAGCTTAATTGACTTACCCTCATCTCCATTAGGCGTACAAAGGACCTTCGTCTAGCCGTGTGATTGTTTTCTTGCTTCTCTCTATTACCTTTGTTTCGTTCAGACATTCGCTGCATGAAACACGAGACATGATAGGATTGAGATCAATCACATGTGTCAAGCTTAACATGTATTAAACAGTGATTAAAAAATATTGGAACAAAGCAACGTTAATTCAATATTTGACTTCCAACTTACCTTATACTCCTCGCTTGCATATCGAGCGCATAACTTCACCCAGGTGGTTGGTGTCACCAACGATGGCACATTCGCGAGTGCTTGTTCATTACTCTCGTATTTCTTGTAGGTTTTATGTAAATCATAGTGAATATGATTAAACCGCTTCCGAAGTGTCTTCATAACCGTATCACGGTGATTCTTCTTGGTCCAATCGAGGATGAAGTCAGCTTAGGGACAAACAGCAAACATATTAATTATAATTAGTGCTACGAGTTTTATATTTGCAACGTTGGGATTTCAAATACTCTATGTATGAAAATGTATGAAATTCCAAATCAAGCTAACCTGAATGCGTGTTACCAATTCTTCCTTCTCATTAGCTGGAACGGCATGCCAGCTAGCATGACTCAAGTCCATATGGTGCTTGACCAACCATGTAACCCTTGTAGAAAAAATTGTAGCATTTTCACAACAAGGTGCAGTCTCACCATCCTTAATTCTCAAGGGTATCTTTCCATGCTTTCATAACTTCTCAAACTCTGTACTTTTTGCTGCTCCTCGGCCACGCTTCTGGCTTGGTGGTACTAATGTTTTTAATTGACATGTTAGCATCATATATCTCGTGTAACAATCAAATTAAGCAACCACTAACATACTATGTAAAACAACACCTCAGAAAATTAGAAATATGCCATCCGGGTTTGCACTTTGTGAATCAATTGTTGGCATGTCATTGGGTTCTGTGCTCGGGATGCAATTAGGTGGCTCAGTTGAGTCATCTGAGCTTGAGAATGCATCATCTTGGGCAGTAAGGGCAGGAATGGGTACTGTATCCTGAACTTCATCATTTCTTTGAGATCTACCTCGCCCTCGGCCACCCCTCACTCCACGTGATCGACCTCTACCTCTTCCAGTGATCAGCATATTCAAGGCGAAGGCAACCAATAGAGTATCCCTGCAATCACACTAAGTATATACAACCATACCAACAAACAAGTGTCAAATTCTGGGCATAAAGGGGGGTGGGGATTCTTCAGTTGTTACTTGAACTTAATATATGAATAAATTTTGTCAAATTCTTTGAAAAATAACAAACTAATATATTGTCAAGCACAACACACAAAATGGATACTAAAGTGATAAAAGTCTTCTATTCAATAGAAATACATAAAGGGTGCAACACATCCATTCAATGGAATATCTGCTATTCTTGAAGTATCACTTGAAGTATCAAGGGCATTCAAACATCAATACAATAAGATATTGCCACGCTGCAATCAACCTGGTAATAACTCCTGCATTAGATAAGAAACAATGGAAAAGACGAGAGCATAATTAGTGGCGAAATGATATCAGATTGAAGTAAACACAATGGGTTATGTGGAATCACGAGGTTATTACTAGCACACAATTCGCTAGTCCATCTCATCCTCCGTTGAGATACTATCTTCTTCTATGCTACCTTCTAGTTTGGCGCTGTGATCTAAATTGTCTTCGCTGGTATCGTCATTGATAAAACCTTGCTCAAAGTGGTCCCAATTAGACCTTTGCATTACCAATGTGTCAACATCAACCTGCTCCGATCAACATTCGGCCTGTGCATGTCTGTTTGCACTGGGATGTCATCAGCATGGACACTCATGTAAGCATCACCATAATTATCCTCTTGGTATGCATCAACGTCACTAGAATCAGATTCATCATCTTCAATAAGGGATGATCGTGGAAGGTCATAGACATTTCTATGTATGACCTTTTGGACTACATACCATTCCCCACGGATGCTGCGATTTTTTAGGTAAAATACCTGTGATGCTTGGGATGCCAAAACAAATGGATCATCCTTATAAGCTGTCCGCGACATATTCACACTAGTAAGATGTGGTTCCATACGTATCCCTCGTTTGGAATCAGAGATGTCAAGCCATTCACATTTGAATAAGTAAACACGACGCCAACTCATGTAGCGGAATTCCAAAATGTCTGTTAGTCTACCAAAGAACTCAAGTTTTTTAGATCCTGGTTGTTCACTAATGACCATGACACCGGAGTTTTGGGTGCGATGATGTTCTTCCCTTTTTTTGTGTGAAATCTTATACCGTTGGTTATGCAACCAGAATAGGACGCACCCCAAGGGTCAGGACCACATGCTAAGGCATATAGATCGTCCGAAACTTCTTCGGGATAAGCAGGCAGAGTCATATAACTCTTTATGCCAATTTTGCCTATGTTTGTCACTTTTCATTCCACTTTTACTCCTATTTGTCTGGTTCAATTCTCGTTTGTTTCAATTTTTCAGTTTTGTCGCTCTTTAATTTTCTAGAACATCAATCTACAATATTTTATTTTTTTATATTTATGAACTTATCTTTGCTTTCCATCGCCTTCTTTAATTTCTAGAACATTAGCCAACGTTTGAATCACTGCTTCACTCACTTTCTAGTAGATCAACCCCTTCCACCCCCTTCGTGTTTTGTCTCAATCAGTTTTTGGACTTAACTTATCTGCTACCAGTGTCTTCTGTTCACTTCTTCGTCTTCCTAGTGTCTTCTACTTAGACCAATCCACCGTCTAATTCACTATATATACCCTAGCTGCCCAACCAAGAAAAATAAAATAGAGGAAAATATTTTCAAGATCAAAACAGCGGAACGACCACACTGCTGCTCAAAACTCTGTCATAATGAAATTGATGCATTGCTGATATTGTTCATCAATTGGCTACTGATATACAACACCAGCGGCGAAGATAACCATACAACATCGTTCGCATGCATTAACATAGAGAGATGGAGCCCTTCCCGTTCTTCATGACCACGCCACCTTTTCAAACAGGACTAAACCAAAGAGGACTACAACAACTTCACCTACAACTACCTCCTCAAAAACGGCTTTTGCAGAAGTCATGAAATGAAAGAAACATGACTTGTTTGGGCAGAGATCTGAAAGTGACGTAGAAAGAAAGGAGATTTGAGAGGCATGTATAGAGAGCCATAGAGCTTTTGGGGAGTTGTATACCCATATGCATTCTTTTACAAACTTTTGGATCATTTCAAGAGAGAAAAAATATTTATAAACAGAGGAACCAAAAACTGATTCACTTACATACAAACAAAAGAACAAAAAAAAATACCCGAACTTTCCGAAGTTAAAATCCCAACCTTTCGGATTCGCGAGATAAACACGAAATTACCAAAACAATGATACCCATATACGCGAAGTGCCTCAATAGAGATAAGAGATAAGAGATTACAAGTTCTTCAAACACATATATATATAATAATAATAATAAAAAAACCAAACATATATATTTAAAAAAAAAAGCCAAACATATATATTTATATATATATAAAGGCCAAAAAACAAACATGCAAAAACACAACCCATAAATTTTTTCCCAAAACAACCAAGGCACAAAAAGAAGAAGAAGAAGAAGAAGAAGAAGAAGAAGAAGAAGAAGAAGAAGAAGAAGAAGAAGAAGAAGAAGATTAGAATGAAATAAGAAACTTCATTTCACATATACGAGAGCCTTGGTCCCAAACTCCATAAAAAAATCAACAAATCTACTCACGACAGGCAATAGCAGAAAAATAGAACCCACAATCTGGCCGTCCATTGGGGGAGAACTCATGGTGGGGGAGAACTGATGGGGACTAAACCCACAGTGAGTGAAAGAGAAGAGAAGGGAGAAAGGAAAATGCAGAAGTCTTGTGGGAGCTCATGTTGCGGGACAACTAAGGGAAGAGAGGGGAGGGGATACTGCTTAAAAAAGAAGAGATAAAAGAAATGAAGAGAGAGAATAAATTAACATGTAAAAGAACCGGTGGTCAGAATGTAGAAGTACGAGCGGTCAAGAAGAGAAAAAAGTAAAAAATAACATCACTTGGCACATGAACCTAGAATCAAAGTTTAAGATACAAAAGCAAAAAAATTAAAAGAATAAATTCATGACACATATTTCAAATGTCAAAACCATGTCTACCAATCCACCTCAAATTCCAATGAAAGTAAAAAATAAAAAAGATGACTATTTTAAACACAGAAGGAAAAGCAGAAATGACAATGGTGTGATCATGTGAGAGTGTATGCTTACTTCCTTGTATGCTTACTTCCTGTCATCATTTCAAATTTTCAATTTCATTTAAGATATAATTTCCCTGCAAATCCATCCTTCAAATATTATATAACCTTCATCTCAACCAAACTTGTGAAGATCCCAATGAGAAAAAAAATAGTAAAATACAGAAAATGACTCGTTACCAAAATAATACTACAAAACAAATATCCACAAACGTTATACATTGAAAAAAATTTACTATAATTTTTTTAAAAATAAATTAATAAAAATTAACATGAATACATCCAATTTACGGATACCCTTGGAGTCTGGCTGGGGTTCAATCCCAGATCTAAACCTTTTATTTATCCTCACGTAAGTCCAAATCCAGTAGCAGCTTGATAGGCATTTGAACCACCATAATGAATACGACTTAGAATCAAAATAAACCCAAACCTAAATAAATTTAAAATGGGAATAGATTTCAAGAATGAAAAGAGTTTTACTTTCCATTTCTCCTTGTTAGTGTCGTGTTTCGCAGCCTGGGCAGCAGTATAGACCTGCTTTGTAAAACCTGCAAGACAAATAAGGAGTGGACTCGGGTTGAGCCCGTGTGGCCTTCAATGCTTAAGTTAGTTGAGAATTGTCGTGTATGCAAAGAGTATCCAAATCATTTTCAAGGAATGGATTGGGTTATTTATACCTGACCTGGATCAAGAGGAAGCATGGATCAAACCTGTCTCATCCCTGATCCGGTAATGTCCTACCATATCGTGATCGCGTGCAGGTATATTCTGTCATGTAATAAATGCGACGTGTCCCTGGCCTCCCCCGACTAGGCAGGTCATAAATGCGACGTGCCTCTGGTTGCCTGCGACTGTGCAGGTCATAAATGAGACGTGCTTCTTGCTTCCCATACTTGGGCAGGTCTGACTTCCGATTGGAGTGACCCAGTTAGAGCCCTAATCCTTGTTGTGGCCTTGAGGAGGGTCGAGTTTATGATGGGCTTCTTACTTGACCAAGGCCTATAATCTGAGGGGCCTCTCTTGTGGGGCTGAGGAGTCCGTTGGGGGGAGGGACCCAGGCTTGCCCTTCGACCAATTTGGTTTTGGGTCACTTAGGGGTCCAGGGCTGGGCCGCTGGGTCCGTGGGCTCGTTCCCCTCACATTCCTAATATGTGAAGTGAATAATCATGTATGCATTGGAGTTTATAGGAATAAAGTCAAGAATAGAAAAAACTACCACCATCTGATCCAACAGAACGTTTGTGAAGAAGTTATTTTATTTTCTTGTTTTCTCCTCAAAGTCATACTTCTTACTTCTTAATTAGTTTTGTGCAAAACATTCATTCTAAAAATTCAATTGAATAATTAAAAAAAAAAAACTAAATACAACTCTTGTCCTTCCAAATATTGGGTTGCATTGTCTTGCCCTTGTATGGCTTATGTTGTGCAGGTATCAAGTCTTTTCTGTAAGGATGGTGATAGGCTTATTCTCTTACTACCCTTTTACTATTTTAGTGTATTTCAGATTTTTAATTTTTATTATTATTTTCTTTTAAGTATTGTTTTAAATCATTAATTATTAAAAAAATTAAATAAATATACAATTTCATTAATAGTCAATTCCTTAACTATTAAGTTAAAAAAATTAAAACAATAAAAATAAAATAAAAAGAGTAATAAAAATGTGGTAGGAGAGTGGTAAACCAATCATTATTCTTTTTGCAATCATCTAAGAAAAGCTAGTCCTATTGGTCACATAAAGTCTACTGAACCACATGCATTTAGCATAATACAATATTCGCAGTGGATTAATTTTTCTCTTTAGCAATATTATGTACCAAACTGAAAATATCTTAAATACTTAAAATATACTTCATACATAATGACATACTACACAACTGAGATCACAACACTAGTCCAGATCGGTTGTACTCAAAAGAGTACTTGAGATTCAACTCCATATGTATAAGTAGTAATTTAAGTTAACTACGTTGCACCATCACTTAGTCGACTATTTCCAACAGGTCGATCCCCGGCTCTCTTTCAGGTCCTATAACAAGATCTACTTTTCAGGAAAAATGGTAGTTGGGACTACCATAGTGAGATTTGATTACAAATCTCAGCAAGTTAACAGAAAACCTTTACACAAGTTAATGATGCATGCATATTAGTAAAAGCATGAATACATAATCACAGTCATAAGTAAGTATAACATAATTTAACATAAAGCATAATATAACTTCACATATGACGTAGTATAACTTCACATACTTATAATGTATAGTAATACGTGACAGAATATTTGTATAATAGATGAATAATTTGTGATAGAATAAATTCTATGTAACTAATAAATATGTGATAACTTGGTATGACATGACATATATTATAACATACATAAATACACTGTAGTTCCTTTACTTATCACCCATACACAGTAAACTACTAGTAAGTTAAAAACTAACTTACCTCGTTTTTCGCATTTTCTAAGTAATTTCAAGTGTGATTACGAGAAACTGAAAATAGTGATTTTTAAAATTTAAAAATTGATCACTAATAATTAGAAATATGAAAAATTACTTGGAGTAAAATTATCATTTTACCCTTTACATATGGAAAAATGACCATTTTACCCCTATATTAAGGATTTTACATCCTAACTTCAAAAATCACCAAAATTTACATACCTCATGTAAATTTTGTCATAAACTCAAATAAAAAATCGTAAAATTTTAAAACTAAACACAACCTATAAAAATTCTATAGGGGCAGAAACTTGCATAGGCTTTTTCCATTGATTTTTGTTACAATTCTTCCAATTTCATAACTCACGATCGAACTAGATTTTTGCGACAAAGATCTACCTATCCTAAGTTTAAAATATTCTTAAAACATCCACTAAATATATGCTAATCAACAACAACCAACGTTTTAGAAAAATGATCCAAAATTTTTAACTAAAAAGGCAAACCCTTAAATCATATGGTTTGATATATTTCAAAGCAACTCCAAAAACTTCAAAAATCTAAATCTATCTTATAACATATTCATAACATATTCCTAAGAATAATCATGTTTTGAATCATCAACAAAAGTCATCAAAATCACTAAAACAATACTTGGAATTTTTGGCTTCTTTCTAAGTTCTAAAAACAGATTTTTGTTTCTAACTTGTTTTGATCAATCTTTTGATTCATGACTTATAAAAATGTGATATTCAAACCAAAACATCACAAAATGTGTCTTAAAACAGATCTAAGCTTCAAATTCAAGATCACATGGTTAAAAATCAACCAAAACATAAATTTAGCCAAGAACATCAACACTTTGCTCTATCCGAATATCTCTTTGCATAAAGTTTCATATATTTAAAACTAACATCAAATATCTTCAAAATAACATTCTAACATGTATATAAGAGGTTGAGGATCCTCCAATAAAATTATCAAAACCATTGGAATATGTTTAAACTACCAAAGATTTAAACTTTTTCAAACCAGAAATTGTTTTTCCTCTTCCAGTTTCAGGGAGGTTTGGGGGTAGAGATGAGAATTTTGAATTTGAAATGAAAGTTTAAAATATTATTTTTTAGTATTATAATTGTTTTGGGATTTGAAAAAGTTGAATTGAGTTTTAAAAAAGTTAAATTGTTTATTATATTTTGTGTGGAAATTTGGAAAATTTGTAATGATGAGATAAGAATTTTAAGTTTGAGTTGAGAATTCTAAAGCCCCAAACTTGCCCGAGTTTCCAGATCTAAGAAAATATTTCATCAAAACCTTTAATCATGCAGCAAATACTCAACCAATAATTATATAGACATGTTAAAAATACTCCATAAAAATTTCAGACTAAGATCTATCTATTAGCTTGTTCAAAAACTCCAAAATATAATATACTCTCCAGTTTATCGTCCAGAATGACCTTTCTGGGGTTTAAATAACATTTGACTGACTAATGATATTCAAATAAAACAAATAAGATATTTAGATAAACTAGACTCCAAAAAGAATAGCTTTTATGAAGGAAAATTTGTGAGAAAATACTTTCAAAAGCTTCAAAATGGGTATATGAAAAAACTCCTAAAAGCTGTCCAAGAGAGTCTTTGGTTTTCTTTCTAAGAAATGTAAGAAAAAAAAGTGAGATGATTGTGAAATGAGCTGGACGACTTCTTGAAGAAGTGAGGGATGAAGAGATGGCTGAGAGTGAGCTTGGGTGTTGCTCTTGGCAACCCAAAAAAAGTGGACAAAAATATTCCAAGATATTTCCTTATGGTGGAGAATTGAGTTGAAAGAGTGAGGTGGCCCATTTAGCTTATCCCTTCTAGAGCCTTCTAGGCCTCTTTTTGAAAGATTTGCTCAGCCAAGTGAGGGAAAACTGAGCTAAGAAGCAATGCTAATGTGGCCAAATTCGTGGGCCTTAATGAGCCTTAACCGAATGGGCCTCAATTTAGGGTTTTAAGAAGGTTTCGGTTGCTATCAACCCCCAAACCAATTTATTTTGGCCCAATCAAATATTCAAAGTTTGAAAGGTTGGATAATGATGTTCAAACATAAATTTGAAAGATTAATAACATGTGAAAGTAATTTAATCAAGCGATTAAACATAATGTTAGAAATCAATTCAGTTAGGATTTTGTGATCAGTTTTAGGATTTGAATAAAACCGCTTAGGATTTCAGTTTCAACCATGCTTTTGGGTTCTCAATTAGATTCTAACCATTTAGGGTTTTACTAGGGTACAAATCATTTTTAGTTTGGTACAATTTGATTGGTCGGATGGAATACGGTTTTTGCTTAGATGACATGATCTCAGACCTTGATTCCTTCAAATCCATCAAATGTTTCTCATGGTGCCAAGTGTCTAATACTACTCACTATATATGGCTAAGATCTTGCCAAATGTCCAATTAAAACTTCTCTAACCTAATTTAGACATTCCACAGTGTGATTTTTGAAAACATTACACTTGGTGTGCTTATCGAGTTTACTATTCACTCCAAAAAAGTGTATAATAAACTTAATACTAAAAAGTTCTCAATATTCATATGAACCTACAGTGAAATCGTTTACCGTAATTCAACCCCAAAGTGCCCCAAAAATAAATTTACAGTTTTGAATAGACGTTTCGTCTGAAAATTTGAAAATAAGTTATTGCGCTATAAAATCATAAATAATCATCTGAGTTTAATGACATAGACCATAATGCATTTTGACACTTTTAATTATCTCAAATAATAAAAATCACATTTCTAACACTATAGTGAGTGATAATACTGATTTTGTTGAGAAACTAAAAATTATGCGATCGGTTAATTCATGAAAACTTATGGGATTTTCATTAGGTTCCTAACTAAAACCAATAAAAATTTCACTATTGAATTTCTAACGGGCTGTTACACATATGCCCCCAAATTGAAAAGCTCTTGTTAATGCGCACGTCGTGGCCATAGAGCTTCGATCGGTGCACATCTTTTCCAATGTCAAAATCTACTGTTTTCCCTTCCGAATCTTTTTTTTTAGTTATTTCTTCCTGTTATGGAAATATTTCATTTATCATTGAGGAAGTGATTCTGAACCGATTTGAGCTAATTTTTGACAAATTATTTCTTTTATTATATATTTAATTTTCACATGATTATTGGGATTTTGCTATTTTTGATAAAATTTTGATTAGTACGATTTCGAACTATACAGCCCGGCTTATGGGCTAATTTTCGACATTCTTTGATTTGATTAATTAATTTTGAATTGAACATCAGATGTATTTCTCTATATTTTTTGGCAGTTCTCTTGTGTTCTTCCATATGAATTATCTTTTAAAACTATCTTGTAGAATAATCATTATTCTGCCCAGTGTCACTTACTGTGTTTCCTCATTTCCCCAAAGACGTCAAGAGACTTGTGTATATATATCAGGCGACAATCGAAACTATTATCGAATGGGCGCACGGTCGTGTTGGAGACTCTTACCGAAGTGAAAGTTCAAAGGTGCCCGATTATTTTCTTACGTTTGTCGAAGAAATTGAGCACATAAGATCGACATAGCTTACTCAAGCAAACTAGCCGCCAGAGAAAAAAATCTGTGTATTCTAACAAATGCATGGATGTCAAAACTGTACGCGTAAGTTCCGGGAATATTCCAAAGTTTTAGTTTGTTTTTTGGCCGTCAGCTCAGACCAAGAAGGTTGATTTCCCTGTAGTAACGATCGTACGTCAGCATTCTCGGACACAATGGCATGCATTGTAATCTGGAGATCAGACTTCTCCCGAGATCAAAGTTCAAAAGTTACACAAATTAAGAATATTACCTGTTTTACATGACCAGGCAATTGGCCAAATTCAAAGGTGGCTTCATATTTTTGGTTCTATTGTTCGAGGAATCAAGAACGTACGTACATAAATTAAATGGCATATTATATGAATGGGTGGCTTTGGGAGAGACTTTTCGATCCTTATATCAAAGCAGTGTTTTTAATTTTGTATAATATATACCGGCCGTACACGTATTGGCCACTGGTTCGGTATAGAAATTGTACCTGTTTCACACCGGTTTAAATACCGGCCGATATTTTGACATGTACCGAGTTATGTACCGGCCGGTATTTTAGCATTTATTTTATTTTATTTTATTTTTTATTTTTTCAAACTACAAGCTCATTTTTTAACCCCCAATTTAGATTAGACTATTTATAATTTATATATATGTGTATTTATGCGTAATTTATTCATATATAGATTATTATTTTAGAATATAATTAATATATATTTATATATATAATTTATTCATATATTGACTATTTCGAAACGGTACACGAAATAATATCGATATCAAAGTATTTTATTCTAGTGCCTTAACCAGTATGACATCCAATACAGTATTTAAAACATTGAATCAAAGTTCAAATATTACACATGCAAAGAACATGACCTGTTTGATCCATCCCTGGCGGGCCATTACGCACCCGAATTCAAAGGTGGCCGGCTTCATATTATTACTCTATTCTTCGTAGAATATACATACATATATATATATATATATATATATATATATATATATATATATATATATATATATATATATATTAGCCTACCAGTCTACTCGGCAATCTAGCAAACAGAAAAATATATTAATTTGGGAATATGATTTTGATAAATCATCGATTTTCTTTTTTTTATTTTTTACTCCTTTTTTTTTTTATAGTTAAGGAAATGAATATTGTTGAATTTCTTTTTTTTTTAAAATATTATTGAATTGCATGGATGTGTATCCTGTTTCGAAAGAAAAATGATCTAATAAGCTTAACTTAAAAAGAAAATATGAAAGAAAGTGAGAGTAGTATAGCTAGGCAGAAGGAAAGTGATAACCATACAGTTATTTTCTAATTTTTTTTAACTTTACGTGAAATTGAGGGTAATTTTGTAATATTAAAAATTAATTTTAGTAATGTGAAATAATTTCATTGATAGTTTAAAAATTAATTTTAATAATGTGAAATAATTTCATACATTAATTTCATAAAAACTAATATCTTTGACGAGTTTCGTGTAGCACGCCTCATGAATATCATACATTATCTGCAGGCACGCATGGGGTCGTAAATCAACAGTAATTTGTTTTACAATTAGGCAGGAGGCACGTGTAGTGGAAAGGTTAAGTTTGATGACGTAAAATCACAATTAAGGACAGAAAGTTGGAGTCAAGAATATTGTTTCACGGGTCATAGAACTGATCAAGATTGTTAGTGCAGGGGGGAAGTGCTCGGTCCAATGAAGTAAGCGTCCGTGGAGTTTTTTTTGACTGCTTGGAGGTGTCCGTAATCGATCGATTTCCACGAACTGAGTCGACTCTTTGGACTTTTAACTTGCACTATAATGCTACGTGTCGAGACTATTTCTACTAAGATCAAAGTTCAAAAAATTACCCAGAAATTCAAAGGTGGCTGCTGGCGAAATATTTATTCAAACCGTTTGGGTATAATATATAGGCGATAGAGAGAAGTTCAAAAAATTACCCAGAAATTCAAAGGCGGCCGCTGGCGAAATATTTATTCAAACCGTTAGTGTATAATAATATATAGGTGAGACAGAGAAGCAATTGAGGAGAGAAGTCAAGAATATATATATATATATATATATATATATTTATATATATAAGGAAAGAAAAAAGAAAGAAAGAACACTACAACACGTAAGCAATTGAGGAGAGAAGTCAAGAATATATATATATATATATATATATTTATATATATAAGGAAAGAAAAAAGAAAGAAAGAACACTACAACACGTAATTCCATTCGTCGTTTACAGCACTAATCTTTCTATAAATACCTGAATGTCCTGCAATCTGTTTAGGATCTCATACTAGGCCCTGGAACTGAAAGCACTAGAAGTGCCATTAATTAGAACCACCATCTCCAATACTAAGTACGGTCCCGATTAACTTCTATAATGTCTATTCAAGTTTCAGCAGTAGCTGCTCCAACAGCCCAGAATCATGTTATGCCAGAAATTAACCGTCGCTCAGCAAATTTTCAACCCAGCATTTGGGGTGACCATTTCCTCTCATATGCTTCTGAATTCCTGGTAATCTAAGATTGATATGTATAGCGTTTACATTACGACATCATGTGTTTGAACTCTCGTAAATCAAACATTACTTTTGCATTTCTCGGTGTAACTAACGCTAGCTTATAAGCCCTTATTTTTCTAGGGATAATATTTATATCTTGAAAGTATGATATTATTCCATGGACAAGTCACAGTGCATATATACTTTTTGCTCATATAGGAAACTGATGTGCATATGAGGCAACAAATTGAAGAATTGAAGGAAAATGTGAGGACGATGCTCACGGCTCAAGTTGAGAAGCCTTCACAAAAGCTGAACTTGGTTGATGCAATTCAACGCTTAGGCGTGTCTTACCATTTTGATAACGAGATTCAAGAAATTCTGCAACAACTGCAGAAGACTCATGAAAGTGATGACCCTGAATATAATGATGACCTTTACAGTGTTGCCCTGCTGTTTCGACTGCTTAGACAAGACGGCTATTACATTTCGTGCGGTAAAATATGCTTGTTTCAATTCCTTTCTATAGGCTTGCAGAATTCTTTTTCAAGGGAAACATAATCAACTAATTAAAGGTTTTAAGATAAAAGATAGAACCCGTTTCATTATGGGATTAAAAAGTGTCTAACAGTACTATTAACGCACACACACGTAGATATAGATATAGATATAGATATATATTATTCTCCTTCCATGGGGTGACTCATTTGATGTCATTGGAATATTGTGAGGTAGATATGTTCAACAAGTTCAAGGACAGCAAAGGAAATTTTAAGGGATCACTTTCCAATGATGTGAAAGGAATTTTAAGCTTGTATGAAGCCACACATCTCAGGGTAAAAGGTGAAGATATACTGGATGAGGCTCTTGTCTTCACTACCACACATCTTCAGTCTGTAGCATCCCAATTAAGCGGACCTCTAGCAGCACAAGTAACCCATGCGTTGAAACAGCCTATCCGAAAAGGACTACAAAGGTTAGAGGCAAGGCATTACTTTTCTGTATACCAAGAAGACGCTTCACATGATAAAGTTCTTCTTAAGTTCGCAAAGTTGGATTTCAACCTATTGCAGAAAGTGCACCAGAAAGAACTTTCTGACATTGCCAGGTCAATTATTAAGCTCCATCTCAGAATACTTGCAAGTGCTGTAAGTTAGCTTGTACATGATGATATGATAATTGTAGGTAATTGATAGAATGATTCTTTTAAATTATGTTTTACAGCTGGTGGAAAGACTTGGACTTTTCAAGGAAGCTACCCTTTATCAGAGACAGGGTGGTTGAGTGCTATTTTTGGATATTGGGAGTGTACTTTGAGCCCCAATATTGCTTTGCTAGGAGGATGCTAACCAAAGTGATCTCCATGACCTCTGTTATTGATGATATCTATGATGTGTATGGTACAATGGAAGAACTTAACCTCTTTACTGAAGCAATTGAGAGGTTGAGATTGAGACACATCCTAATCATATTTACATTTATTCTTTATTTTTTTTATTACTGGGAAAACTAAATTACCTATTTTACAGGTGGGATATGAGTGCCACAGATAAACTCCCAGAGTACATGAAAATGAGTTACCAAGCACTCCTAGACGTTTACACTGAAATGGAGCAAAACCTAGGTGAAGAAAAATTGTATCGGGTCCAGTATGCAATAGAATCTGTAAGCATCATAGTTTATATATTCAAAGAAATTAAGCAAACAGACAAACAAACATAAATAACAGGAAATATTATGTTTGACTATATTATATGTTTCAAAAACATAAGTATTTGTTCTGATTGTGAGTTGCTTACATCTACGTACGTACGTTGTCTCAGATGAAGAATCAAGTTAGAGCATACCATCATGAAGCCAAATGGTTCCACCAGAAATACATACCAACAATGGACGAATATATGCCCCTTGCTCTTGTTACCTCTGCCTACGCAATGTTAGCGACCACATCCTTAGTCGGAATGGGAGAACTTGTCACAAAGGATTCCTTCGAGTGGTTGTTCAGTGACCCTAAAATGGTCACAGCTTCAGCAGTGGTTTGCCGACTCATGGATGACATCGTGTCACACAAGGTTTAATTATATCTCCTTTTTTTCTTTATAATAATAATTTATAAAATTGCCCTATTAATTTATATACTAACATATATAAATGATTCTTCAATAATAATACTTGCAGTTTGAGCAAAAGAGAGGACACGTTGCTTCGGCTGTTGAATGCTACATGACACAACATGGTGTTACAGAAGAAGAAGCAGTCCATGAATTGATGAAACAAGTGACAGATGCATGGAAGGATATAAACAAAGAGTGCCTCTACCCAACCGAAGTCCCCATGCCAATTCTCATGCGAGTTCTCAACCTTGCACGTGTAATTGATGTCGTGTACAAGGATGAAGATGGCTACACACATGCTGGAATTGTGCTCAAGGATTTTGTAGCGTCTTTAATGGTGGATCCTGTGCCCTTATAAGCTGCATGGACCTCTGCATTGGTGGCTGTCGATCACAAGAAATACTTGATATGGTTACGTTTACGTGTTAATAAAGAAAAAAAAACGTACTTGTAGAATAAATTAATAAGTTTAGCAGATTGCTCAACACATATATCTAAATATATAAAGTCGGGGTGGCAGACCATAGAAAATATGAAATATTTCTTAGTCTCTTTCTTCTTATTCTAATGACATGACAGTTTTAGTGACTATTCAAACTCAAGTCAATGTCTGAATAAAGTGAATTGTGATTGATTCGAGTTGCAAATATATTATTATTAGTTTCTAATTCTTAATTAGTAGCACTAGCTTGTGTAAGAATTGGTCATTCTCTTAAAAAATTTATTACTCGGCTTGATCCGGGCTTAAGCTTGGCCTGGGGAAAGACTACTGGGCTTCTATCTCGACCTCGCAACAGATCGAAGTTCTTTTATTTGGGATTAGGCCTATGAATTAGAGTAACCCCAAACAAATCTCCAGGCTTGGCCGACTAGCTAGGCTTCTCAGCTTAATCACATGCAACCTTAAAAACTATCTGATTATGCAACATGCACCCAAACTCAATTACTCACGCTAGTTGCACGTGATTGGATAATAATTAAGAGTTTAATCATGATTGTGCAGCTAACCATCGGCCTAAACTTCATGGTATAAAGGCCCATCGCATGTAACATGATCAACTACCGACATGGTCAGTTGTGTTTTTTCATATGTAAAAGCATCTTCATTGGATTATTCAAATTTAAATCCAATAAAAAATTTAAGTAATAGAATTTAAAAATACTTTACATTGGATTATCTAATTTTAAAATCTTTTACTTTTAGCTAAATTAAAATTAAGATTGACAGTCAAATTTGATTGTTACTATATCACAACCAAATGAATAAAAAATAATATCTTTGTACACTCTCTCTCCATTTATTCTCCTTCCTCATTCTCATTCTTCTTCCTGCATTATTTCTCCATATTATTTAATAAAAAATAATAATATATTTCCATATAAGCCATTAATTTAGAAAAAAAAATTAATAGAAAAAGATTGAAAAAAATATTATTAAATTTATAATATTTTATTATTATTTTGACTAATAGATGAATTATATAATGTGGAAATACATTTTGAATAGAATAATTAAATATAAAATCATATTATATTATGTAAATTTTACATTTATATTTAGATAATCCAATAACGATGCTCGTCCAAATCTTTTGGATGTGAAAAGTAGTTGTAAATATGTCCCATGAACAGAAGCTTTGTAACACCTCCGGTGCTAAGCCAGGCCAAGGCCCAAACCAATGTATTATTAATTTTTTTATATATAATATTTTTATTTGGTTAAAAAGTATGGATAGCCACTTGAGATTTAATGAGAAATTTCGGATTAACTACGTGCCCAGATTTTTATTTTGGGATTGTTGGGCATAACTTACGTTTAACAAGCCAATCACTACAACAAAAAACATTTTTTGGGACGAAAATTTTCGTCTCAAAATATATAGATTTCGTTCCGAAAGATTTTTTGGGACGAAAAAATTTTATCCCAAGGTCGTCCCAACATCACTGTCCCAGAAGATATATTGGGACGAAAATCATAATTTCGTCCCAAAATATATCTTTTGGAACGATTTTGAAATTGACCGTTCGATACCGTTCGAACGATGGATGTTTTTGTCACGGTTTAAATTCGTTCCAGAATAGCGTTCGAATGCTTCTCATATAACGTTCGAACGTTAACGACTCTTTTGAACGGTTATCAAGATACGTTCAAACGCTCAGTAGAAATACGTTCGAACGTTAAATGAGACGATCGAACGGTATAAGAGTTCGAACGGTGATGATCAACGTTCGAACGATATGGTAATGTCATGCGTTTGAACAGTTTTTTGAGCATCTGGTATCGTTCGAACGGTTTGCGCATTGTTGTTTGAACGGTACATTATCGTTTGAACGGCATGCCCATTAATGTTCGAACGTGACTCGGTCGTTCGAACGGATATTATTTTTATTAAAACCAATAATTATAAAAAGACTAAATAGACATCCATATTATTTGAAAAACATAAATTAGGAACTGTTTAATTACTCACAAAAGTTTTATAATAAGTGCGAAGAAATAAATAACCATAAAACTAGCATTGTTCATACATAATTAGATAATGTCATAAGCTAGACGTAAAAAACCATCAGTTGGTTGGAGGCCTGTACTGTTGCATAAGCTGTTGCATTTGGAGTTGCATATCTCTCCTGAACTGTGCTTGTTCTTCTTCATGTTGTTTGAGGCGCATCTCCATGTCTCCTTGTCTCGCCAATTGAGCCTCTAACTCTTGTTGTTTTGCAACCAATTCTTCAATTCTACGATTCGCATTCTCTTGAGCTATAGAGGCAGACCCGGAAGAAGAGGAAGAGGGAGAAGGTTTTACACAGCGACCCAAACCCCTCAAATATCCTGAACGTTCACCCAGAACTTGTGTAAAAATCTCAACATCTGTATTTGAGGAATTTTGATCTGACGCAGATTCAGCACGCAGGGCAACTATGTTATCTTACACATAAGATAAAGAGTTAATATCATCATAAATATTCAAATATATTTATTTAAAACAAATTATAATACTTACATAATTTTCACGGGCATCAGGATGACTCCACTCTCCATTACGATTAGTATGTGATGCAGCATATAATTTTGTCAGATCATAATTGGCATCTGAATCTTGCTATAATAAAGATTTGTTAAGATATAAAGTCATTATGATTGATATATTCAGTTAACTATATACAAATGAAAGAATAGCAATACCAATTTTTTAGAGAGGCGGTGGAAAGATCTTGAGCCTGCATGATGAGTAATCTTCAATTTTGATCTATTTGTTTTGTTTATAGAACTTCGCTCCTACATAAGAATTGAAAATATTAGAAAGCGAAATTAAAAATAGGACTAAAATAATTAAATTAATTATACCTTATATGATGGATCCTCAAACATGTCACAAAGTTTTTCTCAATCAGAAGGTTGCACATCTTGAAAGGGATGTTGGCGTGCTTCTTCACTATTCTCAAACTTATTATAATGCTCATGACACCTCGCCTTATACTTGCGGAATGCATTACTCATAAGCTCTTCCACAGTTTTACGCTCCTCTCTTCGACCAAAATTTAATTCGAAATCATCCTTACAGAAAAAAGTTTGGACAAAAATATTATCATTTATAATATTCTAACTTTAAAGTAAAATAAAATTATAAGTCCAATTAAATTTCATTTATTAAACATTACCAAACAACGCTTCTTGATAAGGTCCTTAACATCTTGGGGGACTTTCTTCCATGAACTTGTTGCCAAAGGTGTATAAGTTCGTGTAAGAGCACCCACATGCGATGCAAGCCAAGCTGCTGGTTGTCCTTCGCCTCCGGTATGTTCATCAAGAATGTTAACTTTGATCTTACCCACCTTACGATATTTTTCCAACGTCACGCCTCTCGTAGTGCCTCGACCTTGACGAGATTGTACTGTGAAGTCATCATGATATATAACATTATAATCAATTTTCTATTATAATCTTAATTAATAACTTTTATGACTATTAGAATTTTACCTTGTTCTGTAGAGTCAATCTCTAATGGTGAGTCTGAAGGAGAGCTAGGAACAGGTGGAGATGGGTTGCGCACTTCCTTTCTCTTCGGAGGCATAATTTCAAAAGACTGATACAATATTCATTAAGTAAAATAGTGTTCATCATCACGTAATGTGAAAATATAATTCGTCAATCACTATCTGTATCAGTATCATTTGACAATTTAGTCTCATCTTCTGTAGATACTTCAGATGAATCAACACTTTGCTCAAGTGTCGCATCAACAATTTCAGCCTCAATATCTTCTCTATTCAATGGAATCATCTCATACTGGCTCAAATCCACAAACAAATTAAAGACGGGTTGACTCTCTTGGTATGCTTCTTGAGTAGAGGCATCATCTTCTTCTTCATCTCGCCCTTCTGCCTGAGGGATAACATCATATATATTTCTTGGAGCATATTTTTGTACTACTCGCCATTGAGTTCCCAACTTCGGGTCATCTAAGTAGAATACTTGAGATGCTTGAGAAGCTAAAATAAATGGATCATCCTCGTACCATTTTCTTGATGTATTAATACTCAAGAAATATTCATCATCACGGACTCCAGTTCGAGGATTGCTTAAATCCCACCAATCACACTTAAACAGATACACTGCAAGCTCCCCCAAATATTTCATTCCAATTATATCAACAATCACTCCATAGAAATCAATATTTTCTCCATCATGACTTCCCTCAACTAGTACACCATGATTTTGTGTTTTCCTATAATGATCTCGATCTATTGTGTGATACCTACTACCACGAGAAATACATGCAGAATATCTTGTAGCCCGTCTCGATGGGCCACGCGCTAATGCATACAATTCATCTGATATATCGTTTGGATTATTGGCATGCATTTGTACAACCTACATATTAAGTAAATCGTCTATTATATCAATAAAAAAAACAATCAATATTTTCTATTTGTATTAAATGAAGTGTCGCATATGTAATGTCATTACCCGTTGTTCAAACCATCTCGGAAACTTCTCTTCATGTTTCCGGTCTATATCATTTACTCCTAGTTTCTTGAGCATGTTAATATGATCACTGAAATTGATGATTACCACATGTATTTTATATTATTAGAATTTTGCGAAAGTAAATGAGCGAATACTAAATTAAGAAAAGATTAATACTTACTTCAAGTAAATCTCTATTTCAGGGCAATTGTTCAGCACGTACCATTGAGCTTTCTCAAACTCTCTTCCACATAAGTCATAACCACGCACTGCACCAAGTGGACGTACTTGTTGGGAAAACACGGAAAACACATTTCGTTGTCTTGTTCTGTCAACGTCAAAGTTTCTTTCTGGCCGATCAAACCTAGTGTCAACTCCGTGGAAATATTTGGAACAGAAGGTATGCCACTCATCATCAATGTATGCTTCTGCAATTGATCCTTCTGGGCGAGCTTTATTACCAACTGTTCGTTTCAACTTCCCAAGAAATCATTCAATGGGATACATCCATCTATACTGAACTGGTCCTGCAAGTCGAGCCTCACGTGGCAAATGGACGGCCAGGTGAACCATGACATCGAAACATGACTGTGGGTAAATACTTTCTAGCTTACACAATATGATGGGAATTTCCCGTTCCATTCGATCCAAAGCTTCTACATTTAATGTCCGTGCACATAAGTCTTTGAAAAATAAACCCAACTCAGTCAAAGCCACGCGCACGTCTTTAGTCAAGTACCCACGTATACCAATAGGCAAGATACGCTGCAAAAGGACATGACAATCATGACTTTTTAACCCAATTATTTTCCAGTCATTTGTTCGCACACACCTTGTCAAATTCGAGGCATAACCATCCGGTAATTTAATTTTCATTATCCACTCACAAAAAGTAGCCCTTTCATTCCTTGACAATGTATACCACCCAATTGGCATGTAAACGGACGAACCATTTTCTTGCAACTGCATTTCCGGTCTTATTCCCAACCGCTTCAAATCCTTCCTTGAGTTTAATGTATCCTTCGTTTTTCCTTCGATTGACATCAATGTTCCCAATACGGATTCGCATATATTTTTTTCAATATGCATAACATCAAGACTGTGCCGTAATTTTAACTTTGACCAGTATGGAAGATCAAAAAATATACTCTTCTTAGTCCAATTCAACCGGTATTTTTCATTTTTAAAGCATTTTACCGTTTAGATTTAGGTTTTTGATATATTAATTGTTTAAGTTAGGGTAAACCGATTTATACATCAAAATAATCGGTAGATTTGCATAAATCCACGTTAGGAACGTTTATTTAGGTTTCTATTGCATTTATTTTGGTGTAAAATCCAGGGAATCGAAGGATTTCATGGATTTCAATGGCCGAGTCGACTCGGCCTGGAATCCCGATCGACACGAATATCGTGCGTAGCGTTCGAACGATATAACTTAACGGTCGAACGGTTTGTCTGAAACCGTTCGACCGTTACAGTAAACGTTCGAACGATTTAGCTTAACGGTCGAACGGTTTCAGACAAACCGTTCGACCGTTACAGTAAACGTTCGAATGGTAATTAATATTATATTTATATTATTAATATTGATATTGAGAAATATATTTATTGTTGATAATGTTGTTCAGAATATCAAATATTATTAAATTGCTGTTTGTTTCAAACTACTGTAAATTGTTCTTTATTGTATTTTTCTTGTTAATGTTATATATCTAGTTTGTAATTATAAATTTCAGGTTGATTATAATGTCTACTTCTAGATCGGCACGTAAGCGACGCAATCTTGGTGAGAGTAGTAGTGGTCCAGTTCGGGAGAGGACAGTTTCACTGGAGCAACCAGTGAAGATTTCTGATTTCCAGAGTCTTCTCTGGGAGGGTCATTCATTGCCCTCAATATTCAGTGATCGTGGTTGGGGACCTATCTTGGATGAACGGGAGGAAGCATGGGAGCCAGTCTCCTACATTGACATTGTTGCTGAGTTCTATAGAGAACTCGGCAGTGCCAGCGCAGATGATTCTGGGGCCTACAGTATCACTGTCCGAGGAGTACCCGTTGTATTTTCACGAGATGGACTTGCTGAGCATCTCGGTATTCCTATGCTGCCAGATGCATATCCGAATGTGGTGCCTAGAGAGACTGATCCTTCAGTTGAGGCGGAGACAGCTGAGGAGGAGGCATCAGTTTATACTGATGAGGTCGATACCCTTGCTGATCACGAGGTGAGGGATTTGGTTGTCGGTCCAGATGCTCCACCGTATGACGGGACGAAGAGCATCAAACAGGCAGATTTATCTTCTTTCTTTAAGATATTAAATTTGATAATTGCCAATAACATTGACCCTCGGCAGCACAAGACAGAAGTTGGCATTGATCGGACGGAATTTATGATACGGGTCGCTCATGGCATTCCTATCAACTTGGTGGGCTATATATTCGATAGGATTCGATCAGAATCTCGGTACATTTCGATGGATATACTACCATTCGGAGTCCTGATCACCCGATATCTATTATGTGCTGGTGTTGTGCCAGATGTTGCTGAGCGTAAACGGGAGATGATGGGACCGATAAACAGCACCACCCTCTCACGCAGCACGGGACACTCGAGACTGCGTTTTCGTGCACATGTTCCAGAACCAGTTGATCCTCACGGAGATGCACAGCCGGGAGATCATGGAGTCTCAGCTGCAGCTGCAGAGACATCTACACGGGCCGAGGCATCAGTCCACAGTGTTACTCGTGAGGAGATGGCTGACATAGTGCGTGCAGCGATCAGCGAGCAGACATCAGCAGTGATCGATGCAGTGCGTATGAAGATCCATTCTACTGTGTCTGAGCTTCGTACAGAGTTTGCTGCCATGTCTGCGACTCAGGTCACCATCAGTACTCGACTGACACAAATAGAGGAACGTATAGCTGCAGTCGAGGAAGTGTGCAAAGACTTGGGGTCTTAATTACTTTATGATCAATTTTATTTATTTATTTCCTGTTTTTTGTATGGACAATATTTTGTGTTTTGTAAATTCAGTATTTAAGTTATATGAAATAGTATTGTTTTATATTTTCTAAACTAATTCTTAATTTAGATTATTCATATTATTTAATTAACCAATTTTTTATAATTACTAGTTAATCTAAATATAATTTGGCAAAAAACTTAAAAAATTAAAACTTTGTCACCGTTCGACCGATTAAAATAACGTTTGAACGGTGAATATGCATCATTCGAACGGTTAATATTAACCGTTCGAACGGTTTATCTATTTCCCTCCAAAATATTTTTGCCTATCACGCCAATATTACGTTCAAACGGTAAAAATTAAACGTTCGAAGGGTTAATCATTAACGGTCGAACGGTTAACTTATTTGGGACAAAAATTTTCGTCCCTAAGAATACTGTTTGAACGCGTTCAAACGGTCTGGCATAACCGTCTTCATTTTGGAACGAAATTGATATTTCGTTCCAAAATCCCACTTTTTGGGACGATTTCTATTTCGTCCCAAAGTAATTTCGTCCCAAAAAATGTTTTTTGTTGTAGTGAATATTTCGGAAACCTTATTGGTATCTTGGGAGTTTAATTAGGCCGAGGTTTAAGAAGTATTTTTCGGGTACATCAAGATTTAACCAGTGATTTCGGACTCAATAAATGAGTTAAGCCCATTTAATAAATTATAGACCAACTGGACATTTTTTTGTAGTGGCCGAAGATTTTATTCCAAAAGCCCAACACGACTATTCAATATACGTTTCTTTCTCTCTTTTTTTTTTCCTTTTCTCCTCTAGGGTTTTGGCTACCTATATAAATACATACATACCCATGTACGTAGAAACTGTCCGAGCTAGGGCCGCCGCACGTTCACTCCCCCACGTCTCCACGTCCAGGCAACACCAACCACACGTACACAACCCAGATTTTCTTCTATTAAAAAATTTAATTGTAAATAATTATGTACGTCAATACGCAAATTTATCTAATATGATTAGTCAGAAAGTCAAATTTTAATTAAAATGGTGCCGATTTGAATTTTAAATATAAAGATAACAATATTAATATGCAGATCGATATGCGAATTTGCTTGTACGTAAAAAAATTCTCTCTCCATATTCACACCTTCCCTAGCCCTTTTCAATCTATTTTTCCAACTCCTAGATCTTCCTCTCAACAGATCCCTCTCACTTGTTAGTTTCTCTCACATCTACTCCATGCGGTTTTGGGTCTGCCATCAGTTTTCCCTATTCTCCACCACCAATCGTAGCGCCACCATCCACCCTGATCCACCACATGCTCCCCCACACCCATGTTGTTTCTCTACCACCACTGTGGAGTCAACCGAGACTAGTGTGTACAGCCTCGAGAAACACCACACGGCAGCCACCATAGCGTTGCATGCTCCTCCTCACACCACTACCTCGTCCCACGAAAATCCACACAACTACAAGCAACCATGGTTGAGCCCTACTGTGTCACAGCTAAAGGAGCCCACGTCCCAACGAGTTTAGTCATTGCACCACCGCTCCTCCTCTTCTTCTACTCGCCTCAACCGCTAACCACTTGAACCACCGTCCCCATCCACTATAAATGATAGAAATACCCCTGCTTTTACACCACCAAAATAGAGCAACCCATGTCCAGCAAGCCCTCCACGACTCCTTCCTCAGCCGCAGATAATGCCGATCACCACCTTTCCCCTTCACATCGCCAACTGCCAGACTCCTACACTCGAGGCCTCGTAAGCCCTACTCGTTCAAGCAAACCAACATAGAAGGAAAAGTCTTGTTGCAGGCATGATGCGGAGGCATTTGCGGAGCAGCTGACGTGGATTAATGAAACGAACCGTTTTGGTTGAAGCTCGCCCATCTGCTTTCCTCTTTGAGTTAATGAAACGAAGCGTTTCATCGAGCGGGAATTCAAATCGATTCTCTTCGTTTTCCCCTTATTCTTTCCCCCTCATTCATTTCAGAGCACCAGCACCAAACTCCTTCATCCCCATGACTCTTTCAGACTACCATGTAAGCCACCCTCCTTTTGATTTCAGACCACAGACTATCGAAGAGGAACGAGCACCAGTCAGGTAGTATTTTCTTCATTTCTTCCGCATTTTTGTTCTGGGTTTTTTAGGCGTATAACAAATATGAATACCCCCAAAATTTCGGAGGTTCTTCATTTTGATTTCTGTTTGGGGTTCCTGAAATTTTGATTTCGGAGGTTCTTCATTCTGATTTCTGTTGCAGGCGTAGAGATTGAATGTTGGGGAAACCCTAAATCGGACTTTTCACAGATTAACAGGTCTCTCTCTCTCTCTCTCTCTCTCTCTCTCTCTCTCTCTCTCTCTCTCTCTCTCTCTCTTTATGTTATGTTATTCAATCTATTTCCAAATCCAGCTAGCTTTATTTGTGATTCGGATTTATGGGTAAGTCTTGGGTTAGGTTGGGTTGGTGTATTTGTGATTACAGATTAATGGGTTTTGCTGCAATGAACCTAATTGGGAATGGGTTGGTTTGTGGATAAAGGATGCATGAATGTAAATAGGAACTCAATGAAATGTAAGAAAATGATTCAGATATGAAGAAGAACAATGTAGCGGAAGTGTTTGATAGAATGATTCATAAACTCATATTCATACGTAATTGATAAGGGAAAACTTTGAGGGTTTTCCAACCTACAAACTACCACCTCCTGTCTAGATACTGGGAGACACCCCCTCCCATAGTCATCAATCAACAAAATAAGGCCATGGGCCAATTTTCTACAAACAATACTAACTAAGGCCATGGACCAACAATTTAGCAATTCAAATAAAACAAGAGGGAACACCACCCAACTAGGGGCCCATCAAACCCAACCCAACTTATATTATATAATGTTAAAAGAATGGAGGGAGGATTTAAATGATGAATATTTTACACTGCGTGGTGCCTCCTAGTCCTTTGAGAAGCTGAATAAAATGGGAGGTTCTGCTTATGGTTGAGGCAATTTAAGAAATGGGTCAACCCATGCAACAATGCCCATATCTGCTATTAGTTCACTTCGTAGAGAGTGAGGCCTAATTAACTTCTTCAATTCCACCAATATTTTCCACATTTATCTACCAATATCTGATGAAAAGCATGCAGATTCCTTTCCCTCTCATCTCCAGTTTTGATCATTTTTGCATAATGACTTTAATCTTAATTTGTTCATATGATTGATTGTATTCCACTTGAGGATGAATTTAGAGGAAGAGGAGGAAAGGTCCACTTGTTAAGAGTTGGTGGTAATATTGTACTTGAAAGGGACCTATCAGTAGTTTTTGTTGGATATATTTTTTTTGATTAGTTTTCATTATCAATCATGAAAGTATAACTCTGGTTTTCGTGTGTGGTTTGCGTGCATGGAAAATGAAAAGTGCCATTATAGGCCTCATCCATCATCCCCTGTTTTCATACTGTTATGTCCAAATCACAAATAAAGTACAGTATATATCCCATTTGGTCTAAGATAATCTGCTAGTTAGAATTGCAATTGTTTTTGATTAATGCTAAGTAAAATTATTGCGCTTTTTATCCATTTGCTCAAGACAATGATTTCTTATGTTCACTCATAAAAAGCAACAAAAGCCCCCAAGTGTCCAACATTTTTTTGTTGGATCTGTATACTCCATAGTTACTTGGGAACATGATGAGTAAAGAAAAGGTATCATCGTCGATTTCGTCATCCTCTATTGTTAAGCATACATTGGAAAACACCCCTGTGTGCACTTGTGGATCACCCACTTCACTTAGAACATCTAATACGCGGCGAAATCCGGGCTGAGCATTCTTTGGGTGTTCAAACTACAATATGAAGGTACAAAAGCGGAGTTCCTTCACTTTAACTTTTGGCGGGTTTGACACAACAAAATACATTAATTTTATACTCACAAAATTAGCTTCTCGTTTGTTTGTTTATACAGGGGTTACCACATTGCAACTTTTTTAAATGGGCAGATAGCGGTCAGGAAAGAGAACAAGAACTTGTGAAAATTGAAACTGATGTGTTAAGGAAGAAGGATGAGCTTCAGAAAACACAGGAGGAGTTTCAGAAAACACGGGAAGAGCTTCGAAAATTAGAGGAAGAGGTTCGTAAAACTATGGAAGAAGTTCGACATTGGATGGAAGAGGTTCGTAAAAGAGAGGGCGAAATTGTGAAAATGGAGTTGGAAGTTCGGCGTCAACGCACACATCTGCGTATATGTTGGGCAATTTTAATATTACTTTATTTGTTGTATGTACGATCATAGTGAACACCCGTAAAGCCCTCATTTTAATATTACTTTATTTGCTATCACGCGTTTTATGAATTTTGTACTCCCTCATTTTTGCCCCTTGTTAATCCTCACTTGCACTCAATTGCATGGGGCAGTAATGGCCAACGTCATTACTGCCCCAACCTAAAAACGGTGCAAATTTTGGCAGGTTCCATTTATAACTGGAGTTTTCATGCCTCTGATCAATAAAAAATTATATCCTGTAAATTGACAATATCAAAGAATCATGTAAAATATGCTTAACCGCCCAATCATGTTAGTTTTATGTATCAAACCTGTGGTAATATGCGAACATACAACAGCTTATGCTCTCGTAAATGCACAACTAAAAACAACTTGGTATTTCTACCCATCAAGTTGGCTGCAATAAAGCAAACTTCCACCCATCTAAAAATTATTACAGCAGCGAAATCAAGTAATGCTGTACCCAACAACTTCAAAAATATAATGTTACACCATCCTTCCAACATCAAGTAATAATTACATCAACATGCTTTAATTTTTTTTTTTACACAACCCATCAAAAAATCATTACATGCCTACTTCCAACATCAAGTAATAATTACAACAACGTCACTAATGTTGCTATACACAACCCATCAAAAAATCATTACATGCCTACTTCCAACATCAAGAGAGGCTTACAACAACTTCACTAATGTTGCTATACACTACCCAAATGAAAAATCATAACATGCCTACTTCCAACATCAAGTAATAATTACAACAACTTCACTAATGTTGCTATACACTACCCATCAAAAAATCATTACATGTGTACTTCCAACCAGCAAAAAATAATTACAACACCTCCACTAATGTAATTATACACAACCCATAAAAAAAAAATACACCATCACCATCTGCGTAGCTTAGCCCTTATCCTTCAAAACTAATGTTGCAATACATCATTATATGGTGGTCGGATTTGGGTTGACTCCCCTTCGTTCTGCTGTACAGTACTCTTCCTAAATCAAGTACACCAGCGAAATCAATAGCATAAATGAAAATACTGGTGGTTTAATTTAAGTAAAACCACCAAAATTAAAGCATCATGGCTTAGTGCCTAATCTCATAAAGTAATAAGCATGGTGAAGGTACAAACCCCATAAAGTGGCTCATTGTGACGGTTGTGTCTCACGCAAGCTACCCGGTTGGGTTCCATCCATCCCAAGCAAGATCTGTGAACAAATCAATATCAGTTATATCATTAAAAATACAACCCATCATAACACTCATTTGGAAAAAAATACACAATATCACCAATTTTAAGAATGAGAAATTTACACTTTCTTGAGTCTCATTCACTGCAAAGCCAAACTCGGTGGCACTAACATTTAACACTTCGGTAGTGTTTTGTATTGGCTAACAATACATAAGCGGAGTATTAGATCAATACGTAAAGCTATAGACTCAAATTTTCCAACTAGTTTTAAAAGCTATAAAAATTACTCATATCAAACAAAACCCACAAATGTACCTCAACTGGGACAGTTTGTTGTGTTCCAACAACTGTTTGGCCAAATAAATTCCTGCACGTTCCAACAACTTCGCCTCCTATTCCATGTGGCTACAAAGCCAACAAAACCAGGTATAAGCGTGGGAATAAATTGCAATTTATATATGTCAGTTATATCACAACGTAAAAATATGACTTAAAAGCTAAAAAATTCAGAACAGTGCACTCAGAGGAAAGCGTAAACTCAGTGGTAACCTGTTTACGCTTTCCTCCACGACTAGCCTTCTTCGTCGTGGGTTTCACTTTCTCAATCATTGATTTCTTTCTAAGAGATGGAGGTCTACCTTTTCCTCTGACTACATGAGGACTCAGCACTTTCTTAGAACTCGCTTCTGTGGTTGAGTCGGCATGAATCACTACAACCTTCGAGGGCGGCAAGTTGGTGCAATAGCCTAAGTTCATCGCATCTAGTTTAGCTAGCATATCCTCAGTGTGCTCATCACATGACGATGCATTTGTGGCTACTTCGTAACATTTCCTGATGATACGTGAATATCTGCTAACTTCAGGCCTTTGATCAACTAAGTCATAAGAAGAAGGTATAAGAGTGTATGTCCTTTTTATGTCTTTCCTCCATCGATCTAGTATGTACTTTTCAGGAACCGAACGGACTTTGTTAACTCTCATAATGCCTAATACATGTCTACACAATATCCCTCTCATCTCAAACAAGGCACATGAACACTTCACTTCACATTCGGCCTCATTAAAGTACACTGTGTGAGTCACCTCCTTCATGAATTCACCAGCATTCACTTCACATTCTACATGGTACGTTGCAATTACACCATCCTTCCGGTGTAGAGCTGGAAGAGTTGCAAGCATTCCTATAACTTCTTTCTGAACTTCTCTAAATTTATTGCAAGTGTATATCTCTTGAAAAATCTTCTCAAGTGGAGAGGGAGAGACAACGGAAATTGTGACGTTGAATGACTGGAAGTCTGCCTCACTTTCAGTCTCAATCTTCTTCCTCAATGCATTATCAAACTGATCGACAAACTCTTTTAAGTTTGTCTTAGCATGAACATACCCATCAAAAAATGCATTCATGCTTTCGCTTCTTTGGGTTGTACTCATTCCAGCCCAAAAAACTTCTTTCATGAACACTGGTGCCCAATACTTACGCTCAGCGTATAAACTCTTCAACCACGCATTCTCCTGCAAGTTGTACTTCGTAATCAACACTTGCCAAGAGCCCTCAAACTCCTCTATCGTGTGAGAGTCATACACACAGTTTTGCAACTGGCTTTTCAAACCAGTTTTGTATGCACCATGTGAACCTAGCTTCTCTGGCAATTTCTTCAATATGTGCCATAAGCAAAATCTATGTCGGGCGTTTGGAAAGACGAGACTAATAGCATTTTTCATGGCTCGATCTTGATCTGTGATAATAGCCTTGGGAGCTTTACCATCCATACAAGTCAACCAAGTCTGAAATAACCATGTGAACGTTTCTGTATCCTCACTAGAAATTAATCCTACCCCCAAAAGAATTGACTGACCGTGGTGGTTTACACCAACAAACGGTGCAAACGGCATCCCATATCTATTTGTCAAATACGTCGTGTCGAATGTGACGACATCTCCAAAATATTTGTAAGCTGCCCTACTTCGTGCATCCGCCCAGAATACATTTCTCAACCGCCCGTCATCATCCATATCCATTACTGAAAAGAACCCATCATTCTTATATTGCATCCGAGTAAAGTACTCACAGAGGGCTCCAGCGCCACCTTTTCCCAGTCGAAGGTGGCGTGCCTTGTCAATGTAATTACGACAGTCTTTTTCAGTGAATGGCAAGTTCTCAAACCCACCCGCTTCTTGAACAAGAGAGGCAAAACTCTTGTTCATTCTGATCCCAGCCTGATCATTTATATCTAGCACTCTCTTAACAGACTCGCTCACTTCTCTATTACAGCGAAAGAACCTTGACTTTTGTGGACTTAGGCCGTGATTATGGGAATTGTTAACACTCGACACCTTCAACACCCCTTTTTTAAACATCACATTTATTCGTGCCTTACATTCTATCTTTGATGTCGGACGCGGCCTCGCAACATTTGTCGTACGGTTTCGTGCCTTCCCACCACGAGCACAACCCAATGTGACATATCTATTGCTCCCATCCTCAAACCTATGACTTCTTTGTGTCATAATCCCAAAACCGGATTGTTGCCCATATCGTTTATAGTAAGAAAGTAACTCCTCTTCAGATTTAAACACCATTCCCAATTTTGACTCCTCAACGATATCGGCCCCTTCAATATTTGTACTCCCGGATTGATCGGCATCTTTGAGTTCAACATTATCCCTGGACTGATCGGCATCATTGGGTTCAACAGTATCATGAATGGAAGGCTCAGTCGACAAACTTTTTCCAGTAGACTCGGGCGACATATGTTGGATTTCATCGACATGGCTTGAAGTTGTCGACTGAGCACCAATCGGAGAGAAAGCTGATGAGTGAAATGGGGGCAGTGGATTTCCCTGCAATTACACCCACGAAATTGATTACAAACATTGATAAAAATAACCACTGTACTTAAGAAATGAAGTATCCTCACCTGACTAGTCCATGTAGATGGGTTTGCATCGGGATGCTCCACAAATGGTGGTAACCACGCATGATGCATTGGTGGATGGAAACCATGCATATAGTTTGACAAACCGGATAAAATGGTATTGGTATCGCCTAACATATAAAATAAAAATGATTATGAAACAAAGATGTACTCGTGCCAACTACGGAACAAAACCAGTAATGATAATGCTATAAAAGCTGAATATGCCGAAAAGCGATAAATTCCTACCTGGGACAGAGGATTTATTTCTGGATGTGTGGTAGGAGGTGTAGAGGAAGATGAATGCTCCTTCCCTTTCTCCATCTAGAGAATAGATTTATACATTAAAAATCAGCTTATATAAATTATATAAAATGCAATAAATAATTTGGAGATAAGCTTTATATTACCTAAACCCATTGGTAGCAGTATACAGTAATAGATGTTATATATGCTCAGAATAATGTATCATTTAGAAACTAAATTGATATGGCCGCAACTTTTTATCAAGAGGACTTAATACATACAACCATGCATGATTGCATATGTATTAAGATAGATAGTAGCTAGTTCTAGCTAAAATAGTTTATGTGCATGCTAGTTTATGTGCATGCAACTTTGTATCAAGAGGACTTAATAGTTTATGTGCATGCTAGTTCTAGCTAAAATAGATAGTAGTACAAGACTAAATATGAAAATTATGTCTTCTACGTTAATGTTGACCACGTTCAGTTTTTCATAGTTTGATTAATGTGCAAACTCTATTAATAGAGCTTGTATGTATGAATAGATGCACACTATATTTTTTTTTCCTAAGCAAAATAAAAACAAAAAAAAAATTATTAAATAAAAACAAAAAGGGCAAAGAAGAAGAAGAAGAGCAAGCACGTACATCTCATTTATCAAATTGCAACCTATTTTTTCCTCCTTTCGGCTATGTATCAAATTGGAGTTCAACTCTAGCTTTATTTTGGAATGAGAACTTTCCATGAATTACCATGGTTTCACAAATTCTTGTGTATTAAGCAATTGTCTTCACCAATCTCACGTTAGTATAGGATTGATGGTCCCGTGATATCCAGCTGGTTGTATAAGCATGTGATGGGATGGGTGCCTTAATGCAGTCACCAGTCTATGTTAGTATAACAACCAACTAGCTAATCTGGTCGTGTTTCCTCATTAACACAGAGCTTAACATAGGTGCTAAGCTAGCCAGTGTTATATTGGTTACTTCACAAATATTGGTTCTAACAATACATTCACTTTCATTTTGCCAAACTAAGACGAAGAACCGAGATGGATAAAACAGGAGAAATATTTCGAAAAAAAAAGAAGAGAGATGTTGGTTGCTAATAATGCCCTATATAACACTTCTGTAATGTTTTTGAGATATGAGGGCCGATTATTTCACTACTTTCTACTTGACTAATCAACTCAATCCCAAGTCAGGAAAAATTACCTTCTATTCCAACAAGCTTCCGACCCTCACTCTAGCCTCAATCTCCCCTGTTTTCAGGAAACCAACCAACGCAGCCTCAACCCCCCCTTCTTCTACTGGTTTCCTCGATCAGCAGCTATGTACACTATGTTTGGTTGTAAACCAACATAAATAACACTTTGTAAGGTAAAGGAAAACACCACCTCGTTATATAAGAGTAAAAAAATGGTAAAAAGTTACATGCTTATTTTCAAATCAACAAGAAAACTAAAAATACCTTTTTGGGAAGCACATTTTTACATCTGAAACTCGAATGCTACGTGAGATTTTCCTTCTGAGATTACCATGTACTCTAATGATATAAAATGGACTGGAACAGAGACCACTTGAGAAACCTCAAACCTGTCAAAAAAATGGAGACCACTTGAGGATTAAAATAGAGAAAGTGACAGATAGATGAAAATAAAATTAACTGATGAGAGGGTTGGTCGTCACACTGAAAATGGTGGAGAAGATTTACCAGAAATTGTACGTGATTGGTCGGGGAAGCTCTCGCGGAAGAACTACGTACGGGACGAATGAAACGGTGAAAAGCTTCTGAAGGAAGCTACTTTTCCATTTCCCACTTTTTCTTGTTTTCCGCCTTTTTTTTTCTTTTTTTCTTCTTCTTTATTTTAAGTTGCCACGTCAGATTTCGTCCGCAAGTGGTGCGCCGTGTGCTTGCATATAGAAGTACTCACCATAGAAACACTGCCTCAAATTGCTCGAGTTTACCCAAAGGCCCGTCGTGCTCCACCACTCTACACCACCTAGCCAAGGCCTTGCACAACCACTACCTTCCCTCTGTAAACCATCGAGAGCCTTTGTTTCACCACATGAAAACACAACAAGTACCTCCACTGTGTAAGGCTCCTCCACATGCCGCCCAACCACCACGAGGGTTGCACAATGCAGCCATTGCCACCATTGCCTCGAGCTGCTATTCCTCGCCAGAAAGCAAGCCTCATCCACGTTCACCCAGCTAAAGTCACTGTTCCTCCGTGTTGTACGACGCAAGCTCCCCAGGTAAGGCTTTTTCTCTCTTTACGCGAGACACACACTCACTCCCTCTCTACCCCTCTCTCTCTCTCTCCAAAACCTCTCCTATCTCTCAGCCTCTCTCTCAATTCAAGTAACTCTTTCTCTAGGAAAAATCTAGTTACAAGCATATATGCACATTAATATGTGCAACCATCTAATGTAATTGGTCAAAAAGTAAATTTTATTAAAAATAGTGCTAATTTAAATTTTGAATATGAATGAATCAGTATTGATACACAAATTAGTACGCGACTTTGCTTATACATAACAAAACTCCTCTCTCTATCTTTATTGCTTACAAGTTGATATGCATTTTGGATATTGGGCTATGCTTATTGGAATGGGCCATGCGCTTGCAGATAGTTTTTTTGGTTTATATTGCATTATGGGCTACACAGATTTATATTGCATTATGGGCTGGATATAATGGGCTTACTGCGTATATTTTGATGTCAAGATCATGTGTTTGCTTGGACAATATTATAAGACCAATTTATGAAGTAATATGATCTTAGGATTTAATCGTGTATTTGTTTGAAGAAATTATGTGAATATCAAAGTATTTTGGGACAAGTCAATATTTTAGTGTTCCGATAAGTTTTAGGCATTAAGGAAAATATAGATTTTTATCTCTTTTGTTTGAATTACAAAGTATGTGTTCTATTGGAAATTTACACAGGTTACATTACTATTTTATAGATGACGATTGATATATATTCCCTTGGCACTCTTGTAAGAAAATTTAAGGAAATTAAAAAGTCTAGATAAGTGGGGTTCATATACTAGATTTTACATAAAAGAAATAGACTGAGGTTGATTTTAAAAAATATGCATATTTTGTTATGAAAAGAAATTTGAAACAATGTCAGTTATTTATTCTATATTACTAATGAAATATGAATGAAAAAGAAAAGTATTTTTGTCATGACTGGTGTAGAAATGAAAAAATAATTTTGGCATTATGTTTTTGAACTGTGCAAAAATAGCGAATATGAAATTTCAAAATTTGTGCATGTGATGTGAGGATGTTCTGAATTTATTTTTGAATATGTTAAATGATCTGAATCAATTTAGTACTCTATTTTGATAAGATGTCGCATCTTAAAACCATTGGCATGACTTTCTGATTTTGTATCTGATTCTATTATGGTTTTGATTCTATTTCTGATCCGCTCCGTTAAGGCCCTGCTATGGGTATAATAGTGGTGTACGGCCCTACCAGAGCTATAATGCCTAAGGTACAAAACTTAGCATAATCCGTTGAGATGAAAGAATGGTAGCCCCAAAATCCAATAAAACAGTAGTTAGTTCTTTAAAAAAAATCCCAAACTTTAGAGAACTTTATTTTGTTGTTTGTATGATGTTATAATATTATATGGAGAGTGTTATTTACTATTTTAGATGAGGTTAAGCTAATAATTTGGGTGGAATCATTATTAAGCTTTTAGTTCAATTTTGAAAGTTTACATTTTAAACTTGAATTGGACACTAGCAAGTATGGTGGTCGATATTTTGTGCACAAATGTATATACCTAAGGGATTTGGAGGTATGTGAGGCACCAAGATACAATAAGGTTAGAATCTTGGAATATTAGGTTTGACATAATGATCGAAGATTAAAATAGGCACAAAATTGATGAGATGGATAAGTGGTTTAGACTTTAAGTGCAACAAATTTTGAGGATGAAATTTTTTTATAGGGGGGAGGATGTAACACCCAGGCCAACACCTAAGCCTAGGCCCAAGCCGTGCGAAGCCCAACCTGTTGGAAAAGGAAATGAAGTCATTTCTCGGAGGTCAGTACCCCTCTATTTTCCCTCTTCTTCCCCCCACCCTGAAGATTTCTCTCTCACGATTCCATCTCCACCCCGTCACCTCTCCTCTCCAATACTTTCTCTCCCCACTCACTCACCCATGCCACATTTATTTTCACTCCTACATCCCCCCCTCTCTCTCTCTCTCTCTCTCTCTCTCTCTCTCTCTCTCTCTCTCTCTCTCTCTCTCTCTCTCTCTCTCTCTCTCTCTCTCTCTCTCTCTCTCTCTCTCTCTCTCTCTCGCATGTGCGCGCTTCAGACTCCTCACGGCAACGCCATCGTAAGCCTCACCACCACACGTCGAGCAACCCACAAGAGTAACAAATTCTCCTCCACTATGAACCACCAAGGCTAGCCTCACTAACACCATACATCAACATCATGAGACACAAAACCCGCCACCACTCACACATCTAATCGTAAACCACCAAGCACGAAGCCAGTTGTGCCCAACCACCATAGCGTCCATCATCAACCTACCTCCCTCAACTCCTATAGCACCAAACAATAGCCTCCATGCTCGTCCAGCAAGCCACCCAACCATTGCTTTGCACCACCACTATCCACCCTTTATAAAACCAACAAAAGCCATTGTTTTCCCTACACCCATAATCAGACCCTTGCAGCCTTGCTTCCTACCCGTGAGCCACAAGCCATCTACCTTTGTTTGACCACAACATGCCAAAATCAACCACATATAGTGACGCCATAAGCTTCCCATCAGCCCAAAGTCGTGTCCTCCCCATAAGTCCCCTGTTGCAAAATCTCTCCCTCCACTCTGTTATTCTCGGGTTAAGACCACGATGCCATTTCTTCCCGCAAGACTCCACCACTTATACGAAACTGTGGTGATTGGTGTTTCCATCCAACCACCCAAGATCCACCGCCGCACCTTTCTCCTCCCTTGGTGAGTTCACTCGGTCTCTCCCTCTCGCATGCTTCTCTCTGTGCCTTTCTTGGCCTTTTTGTTCCAAATTTCCCACTCCTTTCAAATGGAGATGGGTTGTGGGTCTCAAGCCCCTTAAGTGGGCTATCATTCACATGTGCTTATATAAAAATGGGGAGTGATGATGTATGATACCCCATATTTACGTGTATTTTTACTGAATGATTATCTAAATTATTATAATAAGTGGTTCTCTTATTTTAAATTAAACGTATTTTTCGTTATATTGTTTTATGGTTTTTAAGTTGAGAGATTTAAATAATGTGTCTTCTTGATATTAATAATTACTTCGCATTTAAATTACTCTCTAGCTTGAATTATTTTATTGTTGGGCTTTAACTATTTTATTTTATTAATATTGAGTTGTATTATTTTAATTTGGATTTTATTTATTTTATTGTGCTCTTTATTTTAAAATAGTTTATTGTTGAATTCTCATATTTTATTTTATAAAATCACTGTGTTTAAATTATTTCATTTAATTCATCGTTTTAAAATTTATTTTCGTTGGATCAGTTTGAGACTTCAAGTTAAAGAGATTGGACCTCACTTTCCTTCCCTTCCTTTTTATTTTTTTCTCTTTCCTTTCTTTTTCTTATTTCCTTCTTTTTCCTCCTGCTTTTAGCCTGTGCGTGGTCCACTCCCCTCTTCCCTCCCATGCATCTCTCTCTCACTGTCGTCAGTGCCGTCATGCACCACCATCCGACATCTCCTCCCATGGGAACCTCCCCTGCACCGGCCACCACTCCCCACGCCCCACCTTCTTTCTCCTAACTGTGTAGGGCTGAAATGGCCATGATTTTTTCCTGCACCACCATCCAGTGCCGTCACCACCACCAACACAGCTTCCCCTCCCGTCGGCCAACATCCTCCACCGATTTCAACCCTTAACTAGCCGCTGTTTGCCCCCACGAAGCCCATCAAGCTGCACGGTCTTAGCCTCCTCGCGCCGTCGTCGCACCGCCATTGGCCACCAGCTCTTCACCACTTCACCACCAACTTTCCAGATACCAACCCACCCATCCTCAGCCCTATCCATCACTGTTGAAGCCCAACCATCTCACTTTCCATTTTAGCCTTTTTGGCTTTCGACCACCATTTCTGCCGCCATCCACGGTTAACCCTCACTTCCACTAGCTTCACAAACACCTCTAAGCCATTCCCTCTCAATCTCAAGCCTTGATTCGTCCCCATTCAAAAGTGGATATTTTTACAACCCACGGCCACAGTGCTTTTACACTGTTACGTTGCTTTTCTTCCACCTTTTGCAGCCCATTGATCGTTCAAAAAATATTATATAGTACTGTAAGTATTTTTCAAACTTCCTTTTAGATTAAAATATATTATTACTTTTACAATAAATTGTGATTGGTTGGTTATGCCAGGCTAAGTCCAAAGAGTCGGGGGTCAGATGGATTTGAGGATGGAGTTATTTATTTTGGGATGAGTTGGATTGTTGGTTATCCTTGTGTCTTGTCATTTGCATTGCATGGTGCATGCTTGTACATGTGTTGGGTATTGAAAATTGAGTTTTCATGCGTAAATGGATTTTTGGGTGCATGTGTGTCACAACCCCAAGCCGAGATGGGGTATTATCTCGATGGAGCTCATCTGGTCACTTGGGAGCGAATACTACGTACTGAGTGACATCCCTTGGGTTGTCGTTGGGTGACAATCGGCTCGGACGATACGGTAATGTTGTTGGCCGACTCTGTGGTCCCTCGATTGGCAAGGAGTAGAGGATGCCTGGTCATGGTATGTGCTGGACGCGGAGCCTGGTATTGCTCATTTAGATGTCATATGCGTGGTCGTTACCTGCGGTGTGACATAGGAGCCAGAGTGTGTGGATGATCCCTAGGGGAGATCATGGTGCATGCATTAAAATTAGAACTGGTTTTGGATATTGGATATGACCATTTTTTGGGACAATGGTGAGTTTGATTTGAAAAATTACAGGATTTTATAAGTGAATTTTCGTGAACCATTTTCTGGAAAAATTGTGAATTTCTTGTTTTGGGCCATTATCTGGGATAATGGCGAGGAAACGGTTTAATGGTAATATTGTGGGTCATTATCTGAGATGATGACGAGGAAATGTTTTTAATGGAAATGTTTTGGCCAAAAATGGGATTTTTGGCTTGTGCTGAAAAAAGGTTTTTTTGGAAAAAGATCATTTTTGGATCTGATGCATATGGCATCTAGTTTATGCATATTGTTGAGTTTTAATGTATTTTTATCTTGTGGGTGTTTGGATTATTACTTACCTGCGATACCATCTTTGATACCGTAGATTTTTATGCAGATAAGGAAGAGGTTGAGCCGGAGTTGGCAGCTCTGCAGGAGGATTGTTTTGGTGCTCTTGGTTACTTATTGGAAATTATTTCCCTGATTTTAATTTATGTAATTTGGTTTTATGATGTTTTTGGAACTTGTAATATCTTATTACACTTGTTTTAAGCGAGATTGTATTTAAGTAAAATTCTGGTACTTAATTGAAAGACTTTTATTACTTGTTGCGTTTTGTTTTAAACCTCAATTTATATTAAGTCGCCCAGGGATAAAATTCTCGATAGTCTGGGAATTTTTCATGCTTTGAACATATCAAGACGGTACAAATTGTAGCGCGGCCATAAAGGTAGAATCTTAGATTAAGCTGGATGCATGTACTCCATCCCAACTGTGACATCCCATTTTTACGTGTGTTTTTTTTAGGGGGAGTTTTAATTTAATTAAAATATTGATTCTTTTATTTTATATTATCATATTTTAATTGAACTTATTTAGCTGTGAAAATTATTTTGTAGAGTTTTCTTAATATTAATTATTGTTTTGAGTTTAAATTGTTGTGTAATTTATTTTAATTTTTTTTATTTAAAATTATGTTGTTAGTATTTACTAGTTATTTATTATATTTTGGCTAGATGTGATGTTTAAATTATTTATTCGTTTTATAACTTTTAAAATTGTTTTCGTCGGATCAATTTCTGAACTCTAGAGGTGAGGACTGGACCTCATTTCTTTTTCTTTTTTTCTTTTTCTCATTTCTCTTTCTTTCTCTTTTTCTTTCTTTTTCTTCTCTTTTTTTTTTTTTTTCCTTTGGTTTCCTTCCCGTGCGCACCTCTCTCTCTCCCCTCCATTTTCTCCGTTTGCCTTCTGCCGCCCACCCCCGATCTGTACAACACCACCCACCCAGATTTCTTCCCCTCCGACCGGTAAACATCCCCACCAAATTTCACCTCCATCCGAACCACCGTTAACCGCCACGAGCTCCTCCAAGCCGCACGACTTTTGGGCCATTTCGCCGCCGTCGTTCCACCTCCGGCCACCATCTCTTCACAGCTTCATCATCGGCCTCTTGCCGTCCTAAACTACCAATTTCCAGCTCCGATCCGTTGCCGGAGCAGCCCTCACGAGCTCAACTCCGTTTTGGCCGTTTTTCACTTCCACCGCCGTTTTCGCCACCACCCATGGCCAACCCTTGCTTCCACTAGCTTCATAAACACCTCTAAGCCACTCCCTACAAATCTCAAGTCTTGGTTCGTCCCCATTCAAAAGTGGATATTTTACAACCCACGGCTACAGTGTTTTTACACTGTTACGTTGCTTTTTCTTTGCCCTTTTCAGCTCGTTGATCGTTCAAAAATTATTATATAGCGCTGTAAATATTTTCCAAACTTCATTTTAGATTTAAATATATTATTGCTTTAACAATAATTTTGTGACTGTTGGTTATTCCGGACTGAGTTCGAGGAGTCGGGGGTCGGATGGATTTGAGGACGGAGTTATTTGGTTATTGTTGATGTTGAGTTTTGTTGGATAAATTGTGTCTTGAGGTGTGCATTGCATGGTGCATACATGTGCATGTGTTAAATTGAGAAAAACTGGTTTTATCAGTGTAATTGGATTTTTGGGTGTGTGTGTATCACGACCCCAAGCCGGGATGGGGTATTATTTCGGTGGAACTCCTCCGGTCACTCAAAAGTGGATAATACTAAGTGACATACCCTGGCGACAACCGGATCGCATGATATAGTAATGCTGTCGTGTCGACTCCGTGGTCTCTCGGCTGGTGGGGACTAGAGGATGGACTGGTCTAGGTACGCACTGGACGATAGACTGGGTATCGCTCGTGTAGGTGTCACATGCGTAGTCGTTACCTGCGGTGTGGCACATGAGCCAGAGTGTGCGGATGATCCCTAGGGGAGATCATGGTGCATGCATTAAATTGGAACGTGTTTTGGATACTGGATATGGGTCATTTTCTGAAAAAATGGTAAGGTTTTGTTTGAGGTTATTGTGATCCATTTTCTGGAAAAATTGTGGTTTTCTTAGTTTGGACTATTATCTGGGATAATGGCAAGGACTTTCTTTAAAGGATATGTTTTGGGCCAAAATAGGATTTTGGTGTGCGTGGAAAAATGTAGATTTATGGGACATGTGCATTTGGCATCCTTTCATGCATATTGTTGAGTTTAATATATTTTTATCTTATGGCGTTTGGATTATTACTTACCTGCGACACCATTTTGGTACCGTAGATTTTAATGCAGAGGTTGAGGAGGAGGCTGAGCCCCAAGGAGGCGGCTCCGCCAGAGTATTGACTTGGAGTCTCTTATGTTAAAAATTATCTCTACTAGTTTTTATGTCTTGTAATTTAGTTTTGAAACAATATTTGAGACTTGTAATATTTTATTATGTGTGATTTAAACAAGTTTGTATTTAAACAAAAATTCTGGTACGTAGTTATAAGACTTTTATTATTCGCTGCGTGATTTTATTGTACACTTGTTGCATGTACACATACTTGGCACTTGGAGATGGGATGTTTGACCCGTGTTGTCATCATCCTGACGCCTCGATTTCCACGTGTCCGTACGTGGAGTTGGTGGCGTCATAGGTGGTATTAGAGCAATTCGACTGTAGGTAAAACCATATGTCCCATAGGTGGAGTACCAGAAAGTTTTAAAAGCTTGAGTTTAAATTATTTTATTTATTCAAGTTGAATTGTTTTAATTTAATTTGATTCGATTTTATTTGATTTGAAATTTTTTTATTAAATTTGAATATATTTGATTTAATTCTATTTGGTTTGGTTTGGTTTATTTGATCTTATTTCAATTGAAATTATGTTGTTTTATTTATTTTGTTTGAATTTATTTTGATTTGTTTTATTCGGAGTTGAAAGTGGGGTTAAGGGCTACACTATGGTAGGAAGGCGGTATAATCAAGAATACTATTATTAGGCATGAACATTTAGTGTGGTAGGCTTGAATTCTTAGCAATGTGGTTTGCTTTTATGATGTTGAGGTTTAAAGAGAATGTTATGGTTTAGGCGATCTTTGTAAAGTAGGAACTCACGTTGCAATGAGGAGGGGAATTAGCTTTAAGTCGCTTAAGATGATTGAGGTCTTAGATTTTGTAAAATTTATGTAACGAGGCTATAGAATAGGAGAGTGTAGGTTCAACGAACTTTAAGGATATGTTTAAGAGAATTGTATCTAAGGTTTGAGGCCTTATGGATTTTAGGAAATAAGATTATGGTAATTAAGGTGTTAGGTTTGACAAGCTTTGGGGGAAATAATTAATTTCAAGTTTTAAATTTCGCTAATTTCAGATGAACAATTTGGTGGCAATTGGGGTTTTAGAATTTACAAGCTTTTAAGGTGAATGTTTTGGATTAAGGCCACCAATCTTGAGGATTTCAGCAAATGATTTATTATCCATTAACGTTTTAGATTTTGAAAGCTTTGGGAGTCGATTGTTCTATTATGGGGTGTAAGTTCATTGATTTTAGAAATTCCAGAAAATGATTCTTATGCGATTTAAGATTTTAGAATTGCAGAGTTGAAGGACCGATTTATAATAAGAGTTGAGTTCTTAGTTTTACAGACTTGGTGTGCTAGCTTGATCTACTCTGGAGAGTGATTAGTTTGCAACCATTAAATAGGATTGATCAAATTTGAGTTACTGGTGTGTGAAATTTTTTTCAAGAGAGTATTTCTTTGGGGATTGAAGGTAATGATCTAGTTCATGTATTTCTCTGATGACTGAAGATATTGATCTAATTCAAAAAATGATTATTGTTAACTTGATTGTAGTAGCAGATTTTAGGAAATGATTTTTATTGATTCGGAAGAAATAGGTCCATCGAGTTGTTGGAAAAAGTGGTTTGTGCTGATATTGAATGCGGTAGAATTTGAGGCTTTATGATCCGTAGACTTTTGGGAATGGATTAATAGTAGGTTTGAGGTTAATCCCGGTACAAAACTTTAAGCAATACCTGTTTGCTGATTTTAAGGGTATAAGTTGAGCAAATTTAGGAATGATTCATATTGATTTGCGGATATAAGTCCAGATGATGGAAATAGTAGTAATGGATCACTTGTATGTTGGAATGATTATTGGTTTTGGCTAAGGATGCATGAGATCAACACGTGATAGTGGTGAGTCGATTAGAGTGTTCAATTGAAGCGTGTTACTCAATGGAATGTTGGTTGGCAATAGTTGTTATGATTACCTTAAGGAATTAGTTGTGAATTGAGGTCATATAGGAATTTAAATCTCTGGAAGCTACACTCTACTTTGGAGATCGAGCATCCAATTGGAAGAATTATGAACATTGTTATTAATTTGGAAAGATATTGTTGGGTTGCCATATGTGATGGATGATAAAATTTTGGAAGTTGAAACTTAGGCATCAACGGTGGGTAGCATAACCATATGTATGAGGTAATGAAGCATTAGGATCCATGAGGGTTGTTCAATAGTTTTTGATAGATTGAAGATTTAAACAGTATAGCCTGTCTTGAGGTTTGTTTGTGATATGCAATTGAAGGAATTATAAGTTTTAATACTGGAGTTTTGAGGGTACAAGCAGGTGGGTGAGTTTCCAAGAGCATTTCGATTATGTCTAGGTGGGGTCAATGGTAGTTTATAGTTAGTTTAGTTTCCGCTAGATTAGATGATATTCAAAATATAGGTAATGAGCTTGAAGTGTGGGATGTCGAGTAGAAGTTATAGGCACTCTCGTTGATTGGCCGAGAAGGACTTGGGCCTTTTTGGATATGTTCCTTATCTTTAGAAGAAACAGATGTATTTTGGGATGATGTGATGTGTTTTCAATTTGGGGCATTGAGGTTGATTAGTATTGATTTCTGTCATCAGTCAATGGATGTATTTTTGCGGAATGTTGATTTTAATTAAGGCAGCAAGAGCCAAATAAGGAGTGAGTGATAATTCGTGGTTTTTGGAGGTATATCATTTTCTATTGAAGTGTGGCAAATGATTTTCTAGTTTTCAGGTGTTGAGTTAGCTTGTACTGTTGATTTATGAGGACATAGTCTTTTTGCATTTTGGCGAGTTATCAGAGTGCGCACGAAAACGTAATTTTTGGAGATAATTAGGTATTCAAATTTTGTACTGATTCTGAGCAATTAGTAGTGATTCGAAATTTTAATAAAAGATTAATCATTTGGTTGTGCAATTTATGCTTATTGATGGTTTACTTCGGAAGTGACTAATAAGTTACCAACTTGTGGAATACAACAGAGGTTTGGAAGTTTTTTTTTTAGCATAGGTGTCGATTGAGATTAACACAGTTTATGGCGCGAAGATAATAACCATTGGAATTTATTGGGTGTTTTATTAAAGTTCTTGTGGAATTGGAGATTTCAGATTATACAGTCGCCTTAGGAGTACTAGAGGTGGTCACTGGGAGACTAGTACAGGTATGATGAAATCGCCTATAAGAGTAGACATGAGAGAGAAATATTGTTAATTGTTTGGGTGTTAATGATGGTATGTTTCTCCCAAATGTATTCTGAGTTGTATTTTGTATCCTACTTTGGCAATGATGTTTGATCTTACAAATTTTGAGGACGAAACTTATTTTAAGGGGGGAGGATGTGACATCCCCATTTTACGTGTGTTTTTTTAGGGAGAGTTTTAATTTAATTAAAATATTAGTTCTTTTATTTTATATTATCGTATTTTAATTGAACTTATTTAGCTGTGAAAATTATTTTGTAGAACTTTCTTAATATTAATATTAAATTGCTGTGTAATTTATTTTAATTTGTTTTTGAATTTAAAATTATGTTGTTAGTATTTACTAGTTTTTATTATATTTTAGCTAGATGTGATGTTTAAATTATTTTATTCGTTTTATAGCTTTTAAAGTTGTTTTCGTCGAATCAGTTTCTAAACTCCAGAAGTAAGGACTGGACCTTATTTATTTTCCCCATCTTTTCTTTTTCTCTTTTTCTTTTTCTCCTTTCTCTTTCTTTCTCTTTTTCTTTCTTTTTCTTCTCTTTTTTTTTTTCCTTCGATTTCCTTCCCGTGCGCGCCTCTCTCTCTCTCCCCTCCATTTCCGCCATTTGCCTTATGCCGCCCACTGCCGACGTGTACAATACCACCCATCCAAATTTCTTCCCCTCCGACCGGTGAACATTCCCACCAAATTTCACTTCTATCCGAGCCACCGTTAACCGCCACGAGCTCCTCCAAGCGGCACGACTTTTGGGCTATTTTGCCGCCATCTTTCCACCTCTAGCCACCATCTCTTCACAGCTTCATCACCGGCCTCTTGCTGTCCTAAACTATCAATTTCCAGCTCCAATCCGTTGCCGGAGCAGCCTTCACGAGCTCAACTCTATTTTGGCCGTTTTTCACTTGCACCGCCGTTTTCGCAACCACCCATGGCTAACCCTTGCTTCCACTAGCTTCATAAACACCTCTAAGCCATTCCCTACCAATCTCAAGTCTTGGTTCGTCCCCATTCAAAAGTGGGTATTTTACAACCCACGGCCACAGTGTTTTTACACTGTTACGTTGCGTTTTCTTTGCCCTTTTCAGCTCGTTGGTCCTTTAAAAATTATTATATAGCACTGTAAGTATTTTTCAAACTTCATTTTAGATTTAAATATATTATTGCTGTAACAATAATTTTGTGACTGGTTGGTTATTCTGAACTGAGTCCGAACAGTCGGGCGTCGGATGGATTTGAAGACGGAGTTGTTTGGTTATTGTTGATGTTGAGTTTTGTTGGATAAATTGTGTCTTGAGGTGTGCATTGCATGGTGCATACATGTGCATGTGTTAAATTGAGAAAAACTGGTTTTATCAGTGTAAATGGATTTTTGGGTGCGTGTGTATCACGACCCCAAGCCGGGATGGGGTATTATCTCGGTGGAGCTTCTCTGGTCACTTGGGAGTGGATAATACTGAGTGACATCCCCTGGGTTGTCGCTGGGCGACGACCGGATCGCACGATACGGTAACGCTGTCGTGTCGACTCCGTGGTCTCTCGGCTGGCGGGGCCTAGAGGATGGCCTGGTCCAGGTATGCGCTGGGTGCGAGACTGGGTATCGCTCGTTTAGGTGTCACATGCGTAGTCGTTACCTGCGGTGTGGCACAGGAGCCAGAGTGTGCGGATGATCCTTAGGTGAGATTATGGTGCATGAATTAAATTGGAACGAGTTTTGGATACTCGATATGGGCCATTTTATGAGAAAATGACGAGGTTTTGTTTGAGGTTATTGTGATCCATTTTCTGGAAAAATTGTGGTTTTCTTAGTTTGGGCCATTATCTGGGATAATGGCAAGGACTTGCTTTAAAAGATATGTTTTGGGCCAAAATAGGATTTTGGCATATGTGGAAAAATATGGATTTATGAGACATGTGCATTTGGCATCCTTTCATGCATATTGTTGAGTTTAATATATTTTTATCTTATGGCGTTTAGATTATTACTTACCTGTGGTACCATTTTGGTACTGTAGATTTTGATGCAGAGGTTGAGGAGAAGGAGGCTGAGCCCGAGGAGGCGGCTCCGCCAGAGTATTAACTTGGAGTCTCTTATATTAAAAATTATCTCTATTAGTTTTTATGTCTTGTAATTTGGTTTTGAAACAATATTTGAGACTTGTAATATTTTATTATGTGTGATTTAAACGAGTTTGTATTTAAATAAAAATTCTGGTACTTAGTTATAAGACTTTTATTATCCGCTGCGTGATTTTATTGTATACTTGTTATATGTACACACACTTGGCACTTGGCGATAGGATGTATGACTCGTGTTGTCATTATCCCGACGCCTCGATTTCCATGTGTCCATATGTGAGAGTTGGGGGCGTCACACCAACAGCTTAGGCTCAAATCTGATTACGGCTCTTAAACCCTTCCCATTCCACTCACAATCCTTGCTAATGCCCTATATAAAGCTTCTAATTACCAACAAAGCTTTCTGCAAGAGCACTCTTCCCAGCAGCTTGCAATCACTATTAATCAAAGCAGCTTTGAGTTGGCTTAATTCGCATTAAAATATGTCTCCCCCTACATCCTCGGTTGCTCTCTCACAAAATGAAGAAATATCATGTAAAGGGCTGAAACGGTGTGTATTGGATAAGTGATACGGGGAGTTTTAAATAACTGTAATAACAGCTTGAGATTAGTGTAAACGGTAACGTTTTACTTCTGTAAAACGTGTATAAGAACCAAAGCAACCTGTAAGCAAATTCATTCAGAAAGTTTAATAGAAAGGCAGTTTTGGAGGTTGGGAGCTCCTCGAAAGCTTCTTCCAAGAATCAAGAAAGTGATTCTTGGGTTTTCTTTTCATATCATTCCAGTTTGTGTTGTGATCTTGTGTGTAGTATTTGGGTAAACTATAGAATACCCATTACAATTGGTATCAGCAGTCGTCGGTTCTGTGATGGCAGAAGGCACACGAGGAGCGTTGAAGAACCAGCAGGAAGAGCTGCATAAGCATCAGGAGGTCGTCCAAAAGCAGCTGGATACTCATCAACAGGCTATTACGGGTATGTCTGAAAAGTTACAGCATGTTTCTGACATGCTTTGTTCTTTGGTTGAATCATTACAAGTTAATCTTCATAGAGAAGGGGTTAATGAACCTAGAAGTCATGAAGATAGGTCTATGCAGAGAAATTTTCGTTTGGATTTTCCAAGATTTGGTGGTAGTGATCCTGCTGGGTGGGTCTTTAAAGCTAATCAATACTTTGATTGCTATCAAACACCATTTCATCAGAAATTGATGGTGGCATCTATTCATATGGAAGGTGAGGCACTGGTTTGGTACCAAACTGCCTTGAATTCAGGGCAATTTAATTCTTGGGAGTCTTTGGTGGTTGCAATGCAGGTTCGATTTGGACCATCATCATATGATGATCCAATGGAAGTATTAGCTAAGTTGAAACAGACAACTTCTGTGACTATGTATAAATCACAGTTTGATAACTTAGCAAATAGATTACAAGGCTTGTCTGAGAGACACCTACTTAGTTGCTTTGTGAGTGGGTTGAAAGATGAGATCAGATTGGGTGTGAAAATGTTGAGTCCAGTCAATCTTGGTGCTGCTTATGGGTTAGCAAAAATCCAAGAAGAATACATATTTGCTATCAAGAAACCATGGAGAGGGTTTTCAGTACCAACTGAGCCTGTGGTGGAAACTAATAAAGTGCACAGACCTCCTTTAGCAGTAAAGAAAGTTTTTTCTTCACAAATGGATGAGAAAAGGAAGAAAGGCCTTTGCTATCATTGTGAGGAAAAATGGAATCCTGCACATGTGTGTAAGACTCCTAGGGTGTACCTAATGCAAGTAGAAAATGTGGGTGATAAGGCCATAGAAGTAGAGGAGGTGATTAATGAACCTCCTATAACCAGTGAACAATTGGTGACAGATGAGGGTGAAGCAGTGGAGGTGTCCATTCATGCAATTTCTGGATGCTCTACTAGTAATGCCATGAAGTTACTGGGGAGGGTAGGAAGTTGTGTGGTGGAAATTTTGGTGGACTCGGGGAGTACACACAATTTTTTGGATCCATTAGTAGTACAAACTGCAAAACTGAAAGTCCATAAGGATTCGAAGTTACAAGTTAAAGTAGCTAATGGGGATAAGCTGATTAGTGGAGGAAGATGTGAGGAAGTCATAAAAGTTCAAGATTCCAAGTTTAGAATTCCTTTTCATGTTCTGACATTGGGAGGTTGTGATATGGTTTTGGGAGTTCAATGGCTCAAGACTTTAGGGCCAATTTTCTGGGATTTTAATTCAATGTCTATGAGTTTTTCAGTGGGTAATTCAAAGATCACATTGAATGGGTTAAAATCTGAAAGAATAAGGGTGCATAATGGGGAGGGCAATCTCAAGTCTTCCTTGGTAAGGCAGCAAGGGTGGTTTTTGCAGTTAAGGGCTGAAGATCAATGTGGGAAACCTGCCAATCAGGTGAAAGAAGTGGAGGAATTATTGCAAGAGTTCAAGGAAGTTTTTGCAGAACCTGTTGGTTTACCTCCTAACAGGTCATTTGATCATAGTATTCCTCTTAAGGAGGGTACGGGTCCTGTTTCTGTCAGACCTTATAGGTATCCTCATTACCAAAAAAATGAGATTGAGAATATTGTGAGAGATTTGTTGAAAACTGGAGTGGTTAGACCCAGTCAGAGCCCTTTTTCATCACCAGTCTTGCTTGTTAAAAAATCAGATGGATCATGGAGGATGTGTGTGGACTATCGAGCCTTAAATCAGGTAACAATCAAAGACAAATTCCCTATACCTGTCATTGATGAGTTACTTGATGAATTATTTGGAGCATCAGTTTTTTCTAAACTGGATTTAAGGTCTGGATATCACCAAATTCGTGTAAAAGATGTGGACATTGGAAAAACAGCTTTTAGAACTCATGAAGGCCATTATGAGTTCTTAGTAATGCCTTTTGGCCTTACTAATGCCCCTGCAACCTTTCAAGGGTTAATGAATGATGTGTTTAAACCTTTTTTAAGAAGGTTTGTCTTGGTGTTCTTTGATGATATTCTCATTTACAGTAAGAATTTGAGGGATCATGTTTCACATCTCAGAGCTGTTTTACATGTGCTGAAGCAACATACTTTATATGCAAAGATGTCTAAGTGTAGGTTTGCCATGCATGAAGTTGATTACTTGGGGCATATCATTTCTGCTGAAGGTGTTAAAGCTGATTCTTCTAAGCTTATTTCTATGGTGGAATGGCCGATTCCGAAATCATTAAAAGCCTTGAGAGGATTTCTGGGCCTCACTGGCTATTACAGAAAATTTATCAAGGATTATGGCTCTATTGCTGCCCCTTTAACAGTTTTATTGAAAAAGAATTGTTTCCATTGGTCTGAGGAGGCATTTCAGGCATTTAAGAAATTGAAAGAAGCTGTTACAAGTCCACCAGTACTTCGATTGCCTGATTTCTCTAAAAGCTTCACTATTGAATGTGATGCTTCTGGTATTGGATTGGGGGCTGTACTCATGCAGGAGGGTCAGCCTATTGCTTTTTATAGCAAGGCATTAAAAGGTAAGGCATTGCTTTTATCAACCTATGAGAAAGAGCTACTAGCTCTTGTTTCTGCTGTAGCTAAATGGAGGCCTTATCTGTTAGGGGGAGTTTTTCAAGTTAAGACTGATCAGCAGGCTCTTAAGTACTTATTGGAGCAACGGGTAGGTACAGAAACTCAACAGAAGTGGTTATCTAAGCTAATAGGCTATGATTTTACCATTGATTACAAGAGGGGAAAGGAAAATCAAGTAGCTGATGCTCTTTCCAGGAAGTCTGAAGAGCAGACAGCCACTTTAGCACTCATTACCTTTCCTACTTCTCTTTGGATAGAAGAGTTGAAACAAAGCTATCAGCTTTGTTCCCCCATTCGAGAAATTTATGAGAAGTTGTAACAGGGATCTGAGGGTCCAAAACATTTCACCTTACAGCAGGGCTTGCTGTTAAGAAAAGGGAAGATTGTGGTGGTTTCAGATTCAGCATTCAAGACTAAGGTCTTGTATTACATTCACAATAGCCCACAAGCTGGTCATATGGGTTATCACAAGACATTACACAGGGCCAAACAAGATTTTTATTGGAAGGGGATGCGCAAAGATGTTAAGACCTTTGTCAAAGAATGTGAAATTTGTCAAGCATGCAAGCATGAAACTCTGCATCCAGCTGGACTTTTGCAGCCATTACCTGTACCATCTTCACCATGGGCAGATATTTCCATGGATTTTATTGAAGGATTACCTTCTTCAGGTGGCTATACTGTCATTTTTACTGTGGTGGACAGATTCACCAAGTTTGGACATTTCTTTTCTTTGGCACACCCTTATTCAGCAAGTAAAGTGGCTCAGGTTTTCTTTTCTGGGGTCTTCAAGCTCCATGGCTTGCCAAAATCCATTGTGTCAAATAGAGATGCTATCTTTACCAGTAATTTTTGGAAAGAATTATTTAGATTGCAAGGCACTTCTCTCAATTTCAGTTCTGCTTATCATCCACAATCTGATGGGCAAACTGAAGCTTTGAATAAGGTTGTTGAAGGTTATCTCAGGTGCTATACAAGTGACAAACCTAAGGAATGGAACCTGTGGCTTCCTTTGGCTGAATGGTGTTATAACACCACTTGTCACTCTTCAATTAAAATTTTCCCTTTTGAAGCGTTGTATGGTTATGTACCTCCCAGATTAGTTTCTTATGTAGCAGGAACTTCTGTCAATCCTGCAGTAGACCAGCAACTAAGATCCAGAGAACAGCTTTGGGTGATGTTGAGGGAGAATATATTGAAGGCTCAAAATAGAATGAAGGATTTTGCAGATAGAAGAAGAACTGAAAGGGAATTTCAAGTGGGGGATTGGGTGTTTCTCAGACTACAGCCATATAGACAGAAAACTGTAGCCTTACGCCATAATCTTAAGTTGGCTCCAAGGTTCTTTGGACCTTTTAAAATTTTGGAGAGAATTGGGACAGTGGCCTATAGGCTTGAATTGCCTTCTTCTACAAAGATCCATCCTGTGATACATGTCTCTTGCCTGAAGAAAAAGCTTGGCCAGAATGTTATACCATTGCCTACACTACCACCTGTGGACTCTCGGGGGCAAGTTCAACCTGAACCTGAGTTGATTTTGCAAAGGAGGATGAAGAAAATCAGGAACCATGCTGTGACTGAAGTCTTGGTGAAATGGTTAGGAGCTGTTGCAGAAGATAGTACTTGGGAACTTTTGTGGAAGTTACGTGATCAATACCCACACCTTGTGGGCAAGGTCCTTTGAGAGGGAGGAGTGTCAAGTTCTTGAGGACAAGAACATTGTTAAGGGGAAGGGAATGTAAAGGGCTGAAACGGTGTGTATTGGGTAAGTGATACAGGGAGTTTTAAATAACTGTAATAACAGCTTGAGATTAGTGTAAACGGTAACGTTTTACTTCTGTAAAACGTGTATAAGAACCAAAGCAACCTGTAAGCAAATTCATTCAGAAAGTTTAATAGAAAGGCAGTTTTGGAGGTTGGGAGCTCCTCGAAAGCTTCTTCCAAGAATCAAGAAAGTGATTCTTGGGTTTTCTTTTCATATCATTCCAGTTTGTGTTGTGATCTTGTGTAGTATTTGGGTAAACTGTAGAATACCCATTACATATCATCAGATGCCATTCGCCGGACTGCAAATTTTGAACCAAGCATTTGGGGTGACCGTTTCATCAATAACATTCCCGAAGACTAGGTACATATATGCGGTCGAAAATTAGCCTTTTGTTTTTTTTAGTGACAAATATACATATCAGTATCATTCTTGTATAAACTGATTGATGTCAACTCATTTTTCGAGGTGCATGGCACTGATCAATGTCAGTATATTTAATTAATCTGTAGGTGGTGGAAAGATTTAGACTTGGTAACGAAACTACCTTTCGCAAGAGACAGGGTTGTGGAGTGATTCTTTTGGATTGTGGCAGTCTATTTTGAGCCCCAGTACTAGCTTGCAAGAAAAATACTAACCAAAGTTATTGCCCTGACATCCATCATAGATGATATCTATGATACATATGGCACACTCGAAGAGATCGTGATCTTTACAGAAGCAATTGAAAGGTTTGAAAGGGATATCGAGTGGTTTTTTATTTTTAAGATTTTGGTGTATGATATCAGTCTAATAATTACTTCAATTGGTACTGGAATCATTAGGTGGAATATTAGGAGTATGAATACGTTACCAAAATACATGCAAATATGTTATAAGGCACTCTTGGACGTTTTCGAAGAAATTGAGCAGGAGCTGGCAAAACAAGGAAGATCCTACCTTGTTTCTCACGCAAAAGAAGCCGTAAGCTGATTCGAGCATTAACTCAATTATTAGATATTTATGCCTCCTATTTAATGCCATGCATCGTGTTTAATTTTATGTGAAACCCTTTGAGATATCTCAAATGAAAATTCTGGTCCGGGCATATTTCGATGAAGCCAAATCTTTTCATGCAAAGCACATCCCAACGCTGGAGGAATACATGCGAGTCGGACTGGTAACCTCTGGCAATCCCATGCTCACAGTCATGTCATTTCTTGGCATGGGTGAGATAGTTACCGAGGAGACCCTTGTGTGGGCCTTTAGCGACCCCAAAATTATTACAGCTTCGTCAGTAATTGTTAGGCTCTCGGATGACATCAAGACGCATAAGGTATGTGAGCAATAATATTTCCTCCGACAACGATCAAAATGCGGAATTAATGATCAAAATTCTCCATGTTTTAAACTAAATGGATGTTATTAGGTGTTTGATCTCTATGTGATCTTTTCTTGTCATACCAAATCTTTTTAATATATATGGAAAAAAACTATGTTTGCAGTTTGAACAAGAGAGAGGGCATGCTGCCTCGGCCGTTGAATGCTACATGAAGAAGTATGGTGTCTCAGAAGAAGTAGCATATGATGAACTCCGCGGGCAAGTTTCTGATGCGTGGAAGGATATCAATGAGGATTGTATGAGGCCTACTGCTGTACCAATGGCTATCCTTATGCGTGTTCTCAACCTTTCATGAGCAATAGATGTCATATATAAGGACGGAGATGGATACACCCATGTGAGTCACTCCTCATATATCCAGTGCCAATATGAGTATTGCTAGTTGTATTGGGGTGATCTAAAGCCAAGTAGATCTTGCAGTACTATATATATAATAAATGAAAATAAATGCAAAAGAGATAAATACATAGATCACTGCCATATATAGCTGTCAAAAAGTGCTTCATCATGTTGATGTAGTTTATAAAAATATCATACCTAAGCTTGGTTTCAATAATATTTTAATATTTTAATTTTGCTCAAGCTAGCGTATTATATTTGAGATGCTTCTTCTATTCTTTTACTTAACGCATCTAGGCCCCATTTCGATTCCATTATCTCCACCTCATAAAACTTACGAGATTAAGAGCACTCGATTAATGAGCTATATATTACGCACCGGCAATAATCTAATAGCTGAAATAATCGCTTGCTTGTTGCCATTGTATTTCAACTATATATAGTAATTTTGAAGGTTGTAAAAGCTAGCTAGTGATCTTCATCATTCACAAAGAATTGTTTACTTACCATAAATGTTCTGTCTCGCACGAACCCCTGCAGTGGGCGGGTAATTAATTAAGAGGCCCGTGAATTAGTTTGAATATATCGATATAGAAATAATAAATAAAGCTGCAGCAAGGATAGTTTCCTAACATTAAAAAAATTATCTACTCAACCCAAATGATCATTCCTTGTATACCAAAATAACTAACTCTCAGACTCAGTAGTCGAAACTGATCTTTATTTTATGTGCATGGGATCACCTCTAGCTAGCGAGGCCGCAGCACCGAATTAAATTCTCCAAAATAATCACTAATCGTCCGCTACACTCTGAACTATAATTTCATTGAGCGAACTCATGTTAATAACTCTAATCGATCGTTTTAATCTGGGGAAAAAGGCATCTCCTGTAGTGTAGCTTAATTACTTGAGATCGATAGTTGAATCCAAACTGTACTTATCATTCCACTACATGAAATATAGCTACTACCAATTAAGCACGAGAGCAGGAATTTTCCTAACTAAAAAGGCCTAGGCCATTATTCAATTCAATTCAATGCAAGCTGAAGCTAGCTGTCATAAATGCACATAAAAAAACTAAATCAAAAGGCCATGTAAATCACAACAAAACAATGGATTCCATTACCTGAATATAAATCGGCCTCATGCCAAAAAATCTTAATTAATAATATATTGACGGAGACAATATTATACCTCAATTCAAAGTCCCAATACACATAATTCTCTTTTAATGCATAATAATAAAAACGACTTCCTCTTTACAAAGGAAGACAAGACACTCTACATGCAGGCCTTAATCATCATGCATATATTACTGATCCATTAGTCGCTTTTGATAAACGGCATGCAGCTAAATTAATGTTAATGGTACTAGATCACTTAATGCGTTTACAAACTAAATGCGCGTTTGTAAAGTCCGCATGCAGGAGGCGCGTGTAATGGAAAGTTTAAGCCCTATTTAGATCTGGAAAAAGGCATCTCCTGTAGTGTAGCTTGATTTCTATATATCGAACGCACATGCTTTTCTAAATTTCTACGTACTGACATAAAGTACTGATCATCATGTCAAAACATGTGCGATTGACGCCAAATATTGATCCTTGTTAGATTTTTCCAACACCGTATATACCGTCTCTATATGAATGTCATTAAACATATATGTTCTGCATGAGGCAGGCATACAGGGTCGTAAATCAACAGTTTGAACATGCGTCTTACTAACTTAATGCGCGTTTGTGAAATCCGCATGCAGAGGCACGTATAGTGGAAAGGTTAAGCCCCATTTAAATTTGAAAAGCATCTTATTTTATTTATCATTATAATTTTTTTAAATTTTTACATAAAATATAATAAACAATTCAACTCTTTTAAATCTCAATTTAATATTTTTAAATTTTTAAATAATATATTAAAAAATAATATTTTAACAATATTTTATTTAATTTTTATTTTTATCTAAAACTATGATCTCATTTCGTATCTCAAAGTTATAAGTTTGATCAAGTGAAATCACAGAGACTGAAACTTGGAGTCAAGAATATTGTTTCAAGGGTCATATGTAGGTGTCGGCATCCGTGGGGACAAGATTGTTTTACGGGTCATAGAACTCAATTAAGGTTGTTAGTGCAGTGCAGGCCAAAGGGAGCGCTCGGTTCAAAGAAGTAGGTATCCGAATGTGGGGTATTTTTTAAGAAAAAATCTAATTATAAATATAATTATGTATTAATATGTACACTAATTTAATGTAATTGATAAAAAATAAATTTTATTAAAAATAGTACTATATTAAATTTTGAATAGAAAATAATCATGAGTATTAGTACGCAACTTTATTTGTATTTAACAGAACTCATTTTTTAACTTGGCAGAGTCTGTAATCGATAGGTGTCCACGAACTGAGTCCACTCATATGACTTTTAAGTTGTACTGTAATTATCAAAGTTCAAAGTTTGAAGTAATTGAAAAAATCTAGCCAAAACGTATCTGTTGTCGAGGAATTCCCAGAAATTTAAAGGTGGCTGGCGAAATATTTATTCAAATATGAAAAAATAGTAGTTCTACCAAACACTACACCTAGAGGGAGTGAATATGTGTAATCCAATTTTGATTGTCTTTTCAAAATTATTATCAAACAAACAATTAATCAATGAACAAATAATACAAATAATCAATTCGGTCACGAAGTGGAAAATCATTTGAAGAACGTCTTCAAAATCTAAAACCACTCTGGGTATAAGACACCATCTAAAATCCACTATAGAAAATAAGTTTGTTACAACCAATTTAAAGACACTCACAAAACCTTTATAGTAGCTAAATTTGGCTTGCAACACCACAAGTAATCCACTCAATCTCTACACGCATATAGTATAGGAACTCCGACCTTTCTATAACTCCCCACGAGAACTTTGATCTTTGCATCAACATCAGCTCTAAACTCTTCCTAGCCAATGAACAAGTCCACTTCAATAGACTCAAATGAAATTTGATCTTGAGTGCAGTGTGGTGAAGATGTGTTTATCTAAGAGAGATTCAACAATGTGGAGGAAAGGTTTCTCTCAAAAGCTCTTGAAAGCACCTTGAGTTTTTGCTCTGATTCTCCACACCAAAGAACAGAACAAGCTGTTCTATTTATAGTTCCAAGAGCACACGACGCTCAAAAATCCTAAATATTAAGTTGTCTAAAACATTAGCTCGAGCAAAGTGTCGAGTGTGAGTCAAGCGCAAGTTTTATTTCAGAAATTGCTCGGGCGACACGTCAAGCACATATCGAGCGAACCTCTCTGGAAAAGTTCCGTTCGAGCGCTATGTAGAGCGCAAATCAAACGAACCTTTCTGTAAGAGTTTCGCTCAAGCGCCACATTGAGCGAACCTCTCTGGAAGGTTATGCTCGAGTGCAAGTCAAGTTCCAGTCGAGCGAACTCTCTGTTTTAAGTTCTGCTCGAGCCGTGTTGAGCACACTTCAATCATTTTCATGTTACGCCGCTTAAACATTTGTTACAACACAATTTTACACAAGTTTTCACAAGAATATGCCAATTAACTCATTTTTCTCTCAACAATCTCCCCCTTTGGCATTTCTGTGATAAAACCTCTTACCTATACATAGGACCTAATCTTGACACACCCCACACAAGATTTTCAGATACAGGCATAATCTTGAATACGTTGAAATATTTTTGCAAACACTTAGCAAACAGTTAAACGTACCAACAAAATATGCAAGAAATATTCACACAAGTATAATCAATGTCCGTTCGCAAATCACAAACCAGAATACACGTAAAGACACAACACGCACAATTTTCGTCAATAAACATTTCATTAATCAATAAATCAGACATTGAATTTAATTAGTCAAACACCAGCAGTACAAACAGCATGTGTTACTAAACCAAAAATTGTTCCCCCACAAAAAATGTGTTACTAACAACTATCACTCTCCCTTTTTTGCTACTCCCCCTACATATATAACACTCCCCCTTTTTGTCACAATAGGCCAAGGGTCTCAATGACCACCATCACTATGACTGCCACCACCACCATCATCATCAACAACAAGGTGCTCCTCCATGTCATTGAAGCGTTGAGTTATGAGCTGCTGAAGGCTATCAACTCTAGCATTAAGGCTATCAAAATGGGCCTCAAGGCAGACTAGGTACTCAAGAATTTGATGTAAGCTGGGCTTAGTTGAACCTAATGCCGATGTGGATGGTGCCGAGCTAGAAGGCTGAGAACTGGATGGCTGAAAGGAGGGTGCATCAGATGCTCAACACTAAGAGGGTGAGGGGTAATGTGAGCATGATTAAGCTGCATGGTCCTACGACCAATAAGAGCCTTAAGAGGAATTCTAGGCTCTTGAGGAAGAATAGCAACTGACTGAGAGAGGGCTAACTGAGTGATGAGGTAGGCAAATGGCAATCCAGTATGTACTTTGTTGGACTAAAAGGCCTCAAGCATGACCCGGCAAAGATAACTCCCTAGATCAATGGAGATATCATTGATCAGTGCATACAGAAGAGTGGCGCAGTCAAGATCCACATCACTCTAATGACCAGTAAGATATAGATTTGTAAGGACAATCTTACTGAGAATGAGATAGTCAAGTGGAAATCTTTCTGTTAGAAGAGGTGACTTACCATCCCAATTACGAGACCTACCATACAGACATCCAACAATGACTGGCAGATTAGAAGGAGGTGTTCGAGTATAGGAATACACTGGATTGGACATAAGCGGGGTGTTTAGCACGTCTGCTAACATGCCCGGAGTCACCCGGAAGAGGATGTTCCGAAGACTAACCTCGAAAGAGCCATATTTAGAGATGGAATGAATATTGGAGTAAAACTCCCGAACCAACTCTATAGAATGAGTGGGAAGACCAGTGGTCAAGGCCTGCCACTGGCGAGACTAAAAAATACGGGGAATAATGGTCTCAGTAAGCTCACTAAGGGAGACTTCACGCTCAACAATAGGAGTACGATGAGAGAAGTTATGAGTATAAAGCTCTCGTGCTCGAGCATTGCGGAAATGTGCTTGAGCGGGAGCAGGAGGAATATGGCGAGGACGAACACGTTGAGACATGACTTTGGGTTGTAGACAGAATCAATGACTATTCGTCAAGGCTAAAGGTAATGTAAAGATTCGATGTATGCATGTCTAAAATGCCCAATGCATGATCAAGCTAAAATGCAAGCCCAATATGCCAAGTTCAAATGAATGCCCAAATGCACACTTAATGTGCCTATACATGCCTAAGTGCCAAATGTGCATGCCAATGTGTTTGCCAAAATGCCGAATGTGCATGCCAATGCAAAATGTATGCATAATATGTCAATGTGTATGCTAAAAGTGCATGCCAATGCACGAAGGTGCCAACCAATGTGCATGCCGAGCCAATGTCACCACTTCACAAGTTCACAACCCATCATGCCAACTTCATACACACTTCAGTTTCATGCCAAAAATCATCCCGACACTAGGATAACTATAAAAGGGGCAAGGGAACTATGCAATGCTAATACATGATGAAATTGAGACAGAACAAAACATTGAGGCATTTCACTGAGCACTTGTAGTGCATCCAAGCAAAAACTAAGTTCCAAACTCCATGGGAGTTCCATGAACCTCCTAAATACAAACCAACAACTCCATGGAAGAAAAGTAAGAAGAATCACACGGAGGGTAGAGGAGAAAGACTGTGCAAATGCTCGAGCGGCGTTGAGGGTTTTTTTTAAAAGATATTCGCTCAAGCAAAATTTAAAACCCTCGAGTGCTGTGTCGAGCATTTTTGGCTGGAGTGAAATACATTGCGTTGAGTGGTGTATCGAGCGATGAGTTCCAGACTTTGTATTTTTGCTCAATTCAATGCACAAAGCATTCACATGGCTTGACAAACACTAGGTAAGTCAATTTTCAAATCATAAATACATATAAAATGAAGAAGAGCATCATATTTTCATAAATCACGCAAGTAATAAAAACAGAGTACCACAAGTAATATAGACATGCTTGTTTAAAAAGTCCTTGCTTAATCAAAAAATTTTAACTAGAAGGTGTGATTAGGGTTGGGCTGAATATAAGAAACCATAAATTATTGGGAAGTTCTTTCAAGATACAGAAAGTTAAAACCTAATGCTGCTAGGACCTGGATGTTTCTATTTGAATACCTGTATCACTAATAGGTACTACATGATCCCGATTCTTCCTTCTTCTTCTTCTTCTTCTTCTTCTTCTTCTTCTTCTTCTTCCTCTTCTTCTTCTTCTTCTTCTTCTTCTTCTTCTTCTTCTCTCTCTCTCTCTCTCTCTCTCTCTCTCTCTCTCTCTCTCTAAATTTTATCATCATCACTTTTTCTTTTCCTTTTGATATACAAGATTTTTGCAAAAGAAGAACAATGATGAGATCATCTAGCCCATGGTTAATTCTGTGTACAAGTAGAGCTTCCTAACACCTTTGAATGCCTTCCAAAAACTCACAAATGGTGAAATGTCAATTGACCGAACTGGGAGTGAAGTGTGTGATGCTCGTCACAAATTACAATAGATACCCTTGTTCCAAACCTTTGTAAGCCATAGGTATATGATACAATTCTCAAAAGACACATGCACCTAGATTTTTAGAATTAACAGCACCAACATCATATATTACAACCATGGATTGCATGCAAGGGCAGTAATAACAAAAAAAAAAAAATGAAACAAGAAAACAAATAAACACAAAAAAAAAAAAAAAAAAATCATATAAAGCATGTGATGCATGTAATGCATGTTTTTAGCCCTTAGGTCAATGCACAAATACCAATAACTTTTCTAAGTAATTCAAACCAAAGCCTATTCAACGGTTTGGTAAAAAGGTTGGCTAGTTGATGTTGGGTGGGAATGTACTCAACAGTCACAACACGTGTTTCCACAAGTTCTCGAATAAGATGATGTCTAATGTCAATGTGCTTGGTCCTAGAGTGTTGGACATGATTTTTTGAAATGTTTATGGAATTGGTATTGTCACAATAAACGCTTATCACACCTTGAGTAATGCCATAGTCACATAACATTTACTTCACTACAACAATTGCGTGCAACAACTCCCTGCAGTAATGTATTTAGCCTCAGCAGTGGATGAGGAAATATAGTTTTACTTCTTGTTCATTCAGGCTACTAGGTTCATGCCAACATAGAAACACCCACTAGAAGTGTTTTTCCTATCATATGCATTACCTGCCCAATCAGCATCTGAATAGCCTGCAAGTTCAGTATTAGAGTCTTTAGAATACCAAATTTCATAATTAACTGTCTCATTCACATAACGAAGTATGTGTTTGACAGCTACCAAATGTGATTATTTGGGATTGGCTTGAAATCTAGCACAAACCCCAATACTAAAAATGATGTCTAGCTAGTCTACTTGTAGTGAGATACAATAAACTCCTAATCATGCTCTTATATAAGGATTGCTCAACATTTTTACCTAACACATCAGTGCTAAGCTTAAGACTTGTGCTCATGGGGGTTTTAGCATATCTTTTGCCATCTAATCCAATTTTTTTTATCAAATCCTTTGCATATTTGGATTAGGATATGAACAACCTATCATCCAACTGTTTCACTTGGAGTCCTAAGAAAAAGGTTAGTTCACCCACCATGCTCATTTCAAATTCATTTTTCATTTCTTCAGCAAATTCAAGAGCCAGAGCATCAATAGATGATCCAAATACAATGTCATCCACATAGATTTGAGCAACTGTTTACTGTTATGTCTTCTCCAACTTTTCTGATGAACAATGTCCTGTCAACACTTTCTTTCAGAAACTTGTGATCTTCTAGATATGAAGTTAGCCTCTCATACCGAGCTTTGGGAGCTTATTTCAGACCATATAGAGCTTTCTTCAACCTATAAACATGATTATGATATTTTGGATTATTGAAGCCCTTTGGTTGTTCGACGTACACTTCTTATTGGATGATCCCATTCAGAAAAGCACTTTTGACATCCATTTGATAAAGCTTAAAACACATGTGGCAAGCAATGCTTAACAATATCTAAATTGATTCAAGTCTGGTAGCCGGTGCAAAGCTCTCATAAAATCTATTCCCTTCCATCTGGACATACCCTTGAGCAACTAATCTTACTTTATTTTGCACTATTGTACCAATCTCATCTAACTTATTCTTGAAGATCCACTTAGTGCCCACCACATTGTGATTTTCTGGTCTTGGCACCAAATACCACACATTGTTCCTCACAAATTGGTTTATTTCTTCATGCTTAGCATTTAACCAATTCTCGTCATTTAAGACTTCTTTGACTCTTTTTGGTTCAATTTGTGAGATGTAGCTTGAGTGAACCAATTGATTTATCACTTTCCTCCTCAGCCTCATCCCTTTATCTATATTTCCTATAATGTTATCCTGAGGATGATTTAACTTCACTCTTGAAGAATGCTCCTTTTGGTTACTCACCTTTTCATTAGAAACGGTCTCTAAGTTCTCATTGAGTGTACTAAAACTTTCTTTCCAGTTTCACTCGGTGAGTGAGCTAGCTCTTCCTTGTTCAATTCCTCTCTAGGAGCATAGTTCACCACCACATTTATGGACTCCATGACGGTTTGGGTCCGTAGATTGTAACTCCTATAAGCACGACTGTTTTAGTTCTTGAATGTTCTTAGGTGTTTCTTTTGTATACTTCCTGTGTATATGGGCTTCGCCTATTTCATTAGTAGAATAATTTTTTTGCTTATAAAAAAAAAAAAAAAATTCCAACTAGCAAATGGAAGGAATAATTAGGTGAAGGTTGAATACGAGTGGGGATTCCCTAACACCATATTTCAAGATTATGCTCTTAGATTAGATTATAATCAAATCATATATGAATATAAAGAGATATTTGTGATTTCGTTATTATCTAAGTCAAGAGATTTGAATATATATGTACATTGGAATAAATATTAAGAAATCTGATCTTATCTTGGTTTTTATAATAACAAGATATATAATACTCCATCTCATCCCTATATAGTTAATTAAATTGAAGATAAACCAATGTTTTATATTCAATTTAATTACCATGAATAATGATAAAGATATAATAGTCCTAAATCCATATTGGTAGGGAAGGCCATGCTAAGGGGTGGATCAATTCTCTTAACATGTCAAGAAGGTAGTGTTAATTTTTTTTTATCAGTTTATTCTACAATGTCAGTGCTACTTTAAAGAAGAAAAAAGAATATTGAGGGTAAAGTTAACACAATCTAGTTTTTGATAGCATGTAGCAAAGAAAATCCATCTCTATATGTGCTGTTACGAAAACCTAAAGAACACAAGACACAAAATTTGTAGAATAAATTTTGTCAAAAGTGTGGAGTTGGGAGGAGATACCTATGGTGCACGCATGAGAATCACCGAGGAATCGCGAAGGATCTCCACCTCCAATACTCTAACCGACAAAAAATAGTCGGGGTCTGTATTTGGATGAAAAAAGTAAGAGGGACTCGAAATCAGCGAGAAGCGAGTGGAGGAGAGGACGAGGAGGAGGAGGAGGCTACATGGGAAACCCTTTGCCAGCTAGAAAAGGGGCATTGTTGATCTCGAAATAGGGGCTTACAAAATCACAAAGTCCAGATTTTCAACCCAAAAGGGAAGCAGATTTTTTCCGCTGATGGCTGGCTTTACTGTACAATCCCCATTCGAAGGAAGTAGCTTCTGTGGATTTTCAAATGTGTGGACGATGCTGCTAGGGTTGGTTTTTTATGGATGAGGGAAGCGGTGTGGCAACGTAGTGCGGTGGATTAGTTTGCAGGTTGTCAAAAATCGATGGAGAAGAAGAAAATAGAGGGGTTTTCGGAAGTGTACTGAAGCCAAAATCGAGGGGAAAAGTTTTGTTTTTGGTGCATTTTGCTGCCCCCATATACGAGTACTAAAGATAATCTGTTGTTAAAATTACAATTCTGTTGTTTACTTACATCACAATTGCTTTTTATTTATTGCAGCATTTTTCTCGTCGCAATATATCACAAATTTGCTGTAAAAGGACAATTCATGGTTCCACTTTGCAGAAACCTCACTTTAGTGTAAAAACTATGCGTCGAATCCAAAATCTCTATTTGAAAACACGTATCATGAGATCAGCACTATATAACAAAGTTTTTCATCTGGCTTATATGTGTTCGATCGGTAACAATGGTTTTTTCCAGCAACACTAGGACAATAACATAAAACAAATAAAGATAAAAGCAAGTGGAAATATAAAAAATATAATATGCACAAACAATATAAAATAAGTCAAAACCAAAATACAAATGTGATGAACCAATGAAAAATCACTGAAATCACTGAGAAAATTTTAAGAAAATGTAATACTATGATATTATAAAAACATATTTACTCACTACGTACTGAGAATCAAATATAATGAACATAAGAAAATTAACTTACAGAAATCAACCAAATTGTAGGAAAAACTTGATAGGTAGATTATTCTATGAGAGAGATGATAAGGATTTCGAAATCTTCTTAAAAGAGACTTTGGGTTTTCTTAACTCGAAAGGTAGATTATTCTAAGAGAGATGATAAGGATTTCGAAATTGTCTTAAAAAAAGACTTTGGGTTTTCTTATAAAAGAAAAACCATTCCCTTGAATAAAAAAAACCATGGCTAGAATTAAGGAAACTACGTTACATATTCGAATGGCTGATAATTTCAACTTAATTAATAATTATGAGAGGAAACGAGAGAAAAATGCAAGTCGTGTAACGAGCAAGGAGCAAGAAAAATTTAAAAACAAAAACCCTAAAGTTTCACGTAAGTGGTTTTTTATACAAATACAAATGGGCTGGGTTAAAAGGCTTGGTAGAACAGTATTGCTCCAATAATGATCAGAATGTGAAATGATTAAAACTAAATGATCATGTTATAATTAGGTGTTCGATCTCTATGTGATCTCTTATTATTATACAAAATCTTTGTAATATATATGTAAAAAACAAAGTTTGCAATTTGAACAAGAGGGGGGCGTGCTGCCTGAGCCATTGCATGCTACTTGAAGAAGTATGGTGTCTAAGAAGAAGTGGCACCATATGATGAACTCAGCATGCAAGTTTCTGATGGAAGGATATGAATGAGGATTTTGTGAGGCCTACAGCTGTACTAATGGCTATCGGCCTTAAGCGCATTCTCAATCTTTTACGAGCAATATATGTCGTATACAAGGACGAGATGGATACCTATATACACCCACGTGGGAAAAGAGATGAAAGCTAAGGTTGAGTACTCACCTCATATATGGTACCAGTTTCGGTTCCTCTAAGTCTTTTTTTTTTTTTTTTAACCAAACTTAAGTACTCATATCAAATAATTTATTGAAGAGATTTAATATTTTTTTTTAACTTTTAATAAAAATAAATAAACTCATTTTAATCTATTTCATACATTTTAATCTAAAAAGTTAAACTCATATCAATTTAAAAAATTTAAGTCTATTTTAATAAAATCTATAAAATACTCTTAAAAATGATGAAAAATTCTTCTTGTCATTCTCACACTTCACACACCACACTTATTTTAATTTTTTTTTTCATTTTTTCTATAATAAATATGTAGTGTGTGGATGATAAATTAAATAATTCAATTAATTTAATAAGAATAAAATGAAATAAAAAATAAAAAAAATAAAAAATAATATTTTAATATATAAAGTGTGTAGTGTGGGATGATGTATAGCATTCTTCAAAAATGATATTTTAATCAAAAAATGCTACAAAAAACTTTATTGATTTTGTTTTTGTTTTTGTTTTTATTTAGTGATTAATGAATTATTCTTTAATAAATTTATATATTTTTTAAAATTTTGAAGGATTTAAAAAATATTTTTAAAAAATACAATTTAAAGTAAGTTTGGATGTTGAGAAGTGTTGAGAAGAATTGTAAATAATAATAAAAAATAGATAAAAAGTAATAATAAAATAATAAATAATAAAAATAAATAAATAATAAATAATAAATAATAATAATAATAATTAATAATAAATAATAATAAAATAATAAATAATAATAAAAAATATTGAGAAGAGTTACTCTTGGTATCAAACACACCCTAACCTCTTAGTGCAAGATCATCTGAAAGGTGTAAAAAGTGGTACAAAAAGGTGTCTCCATCGGGACACGACATGTGACAAGTAATTAATATGGCCGCCCATCTGTAAAGGCTCGTTCGATTGGTTGTCAGACTCATCAGTTCATTCAATATTCAAATACATTTAATTTTGTTATAAAAAAAAAAAAAAATACATTTAATTTTATTTTGAGACTTTTTGAGATGTTACAACTGATAAAAGTTAAAATCATCTATTTATATATGACTTTTTTTTTTCTTTTTTCTTTAATTTTTAATTTTTAATTTTATTTTATCAAAAAGTCAAAAGTATAAAAAGACAAAAATATTTACTCCAATTTCTTGTAGCCATAATAGACTTAGTCTCTATAGTCCACTCGAGCGAGAGACAAATGTTTCAAAGTGTTGAACCACTTAAGATTTTTTTTATCTCGAATTATATGTATTTTTTAATGTTAATTAAATAATATATAAATAAATAAGAAAATAAAATAAGGGCATAATATTGTTATAATTTTATTAATCATTATTTTTATAAGTTTGGAGTAAGAAAATTTTATTTTTATAAAATGAAGAATATTTTGTTTTTATTTTGTTGTAATTATTTTACGTGCAGTGAGAGAATTTATGTTTTATTTATGTTATTTATTAATAAAGGAATTAATAAATTAATTATTCAATCATTATAACAACTTTTCAATTATTGGTGGATCCCATATCATTTTTAACTTCTCATAAATAGCATTAAACTTATCTTAACATCTAAACAAATTTAAACTCATCTTAGATGGACCCCACATAACTCACTCCAGCATCTCAATTCACTGTTATTCATAAAGAATTGAGTTCAGCTCAACATCCAATAGTAGCCTAAGTTTTCGTTTGATTACATAAATAAAATGAGATAAGATGAGATAAAAATTAAAAATTAAATAAAATATTATTAAAATATAATTTTTTAATATAACTTTTATTTTAAAATTTAAAAAAGTTAAATTATTTATTATATTTTTTACTGTAATTTAATAAAATTATAATAATTATATGAAATGAGATGATCGTAGTAACTTATAAACCAGACTTAAATTCCATTTAAGTGGTTCAAGCTACCCTTGCGAATTAAGTTCAAGCCTTGCATTGAAGTATATTAATAACACTAAGTGAAAGCAATGTACAATTCACGTTTGCTTAATTTGTATTAAACTTATTTTGTTAAGAATTAATTTTTTTTAATAAAACGAAATGTTTTTGGTTAATTAAATAGCTAACTATATAATGTTTATATAATTAATAAATAATTACACGTTGTGATATATTATAAAAGAGAATATATAGTATGATCCTATAAATAAATATCGCCTATAGTTTTATTAAAGTTATTTGAGATAATTTTAATTTTAGGACGACGATCCAGCATTTTCCTCATATTGCATTACTTAAATAGAGAGGACATTAAAATATCTATATTTTTTCTCCTTTAGTTTATGTGGATCTATATAAACTTGAATCCTCTAAATTTTTTTTGATAATTTCTCTGCAACGCTTTTAACATATGGTCAATACTCCTATAAAATAAATTTTGAATAGAAGATTAATCAATGATAATTTCTACTTATTATTTCTACACACCATACATTTATTTATTTTTTATAATAAATATATAGTGTATAGATGATTAGTAGAACAACTTAATAGTTTAATAAAAATAAAATAAAATAAAATAAATAATAAAAAATAATATTAAAATATATAAAATATATGATATGAAATGATGAGTAATATTTTTTTTGTGAATTAAACAAATAATAACATTACTATAGAGATTATATATATCATTTATAAAATAAAAATAGTAATTAGCGCAAAGTTAAAACCAAAAAAAACAAAAAATCTTTATGAGGCCTGCCTTGAGGGAATACGCAAGGACTTTATAGTAGCCACCAGTGCAATTTAATAATTACGAATACTATTCCATAAATCATTGCACTTTTAACGTCTTTCACTAGGCAATATGCAATAATAAAAAATCTAGTTGTAAGCACAATTGTATATTAATATGTGCACCAATTGAATATGATTGGTTAAAAAGTTGATTTGATTGAAAACAGTGTTAATTTAAAGTTTAAATATGAAGGAATCAGTATTGGTATGCAGATTAGTACGCGACTTTATTTGTATGTAACAAAACTCATGCAATAATTACGAACCTGACGATTCCGAGCCAAAACATTGGGCTCTTTATGGTGTCTCGGAGGCAGTAAATTTCCCCTAAGACGGTACCTTTCGGGAGTAAACTAACTATCTCATTCACTGCAGTTATAATAGGGGTGAGGGAGACCCGAGACCCGAGAGGGTGCCTATTGGCGTTTTTAATAACGCCGTTACTGGTGTCAATACCAGCTGTTGCGCCTAAACTTTGACTCAAATTAATGAACCAAAATTTAGTACAGTTATACCTGCAAGATTTACTTCAATTAAACTAGAATAATGATTCCATTTAATTGAAAGATTTAGCATTTAAGATCAAGAAAAATAGTCGCTTATCATTGAGCGTGAACGATTGATGATTAAAACATTTACAAATCTATTTGAATACCACAGGGATTCCTCAAGCATTCACTGTATTCGAAAATCATAATGAATCAAGATGAGTATATAGATAATCAAAATATCCAATAAAATCATTCAATCGATCAAGCTCGCAGAATAAATTTTACGTGGATCCGAAAACAATATTTAAATCATTAAACTTCACTTCTAACCTTAGTATGGAAATTTAGTCAATCATATTTATTATAAGCACTATAGAAATCATATAAATATTATTCATTAGAAAACTAAAATGAAATACAAGAAATACTAGGCAACAATTTAGAAACAACAAAATTTGGAATCTAGTCAACGTAGAAAGAATAAAGCTCACGACGTTACTAAAATGCATAAAATAGAAATTGAAACTAAAAGAAATTCATCAAGAAGAAGCTGCAGCCCCACCAGATGCCAAACGAAAAAAAAAAAAAATAAAGGAGCCCAAGAAAAATAAAACTCCAACCACATCAACTCCACGTTAAACTCAAACACCGACTTCCTCCTTCATCAAGAAAAAATAAATCCCCACCGACTAACGGTCTGGCCATCATGACTTTTCTCTCTTTTTGCTTGCTTAGGATCGACGAATTCAATGGGTCTTTACTCTCAGCAAACTCCACCTCACTTACATCAAACCGACTACACACCTCTAAGAAAAATAATTCCAGCCGACTCCCTTTAACTCCAGCTAATCACCTTTACGTAATTCTCTCTATATCTCTTCCCACGTCTCACTCTCCCTCTCTCCAACCGACCTCACATAGCACCCACCAATTATGATCTCTCAACTTTTAACTCCAGAAAATCATGCACCGACTCTACTATCTCTTCTCTCTCTCTCTACTCATGACTAACACACCTCAATTCCTCTCTATCCCCCACGTAACCTGTCCCTCAACTCCTACACCCACCAATTGCTCCTTTTCTTTTATTTACGTCCAGTAATATATATATATATATATATATATATAGCTGCTTCTAGTCGGTCCAAACTCCCTCCTCCAATCACAATTTCTTTTCACTTCAATCACCACCGATTTTCACTTTTAATAGACTCCCACGTGAAGATGTATAACTCCCTTAATGCAATTTAAGCACGGCACTTCCTTTTTTTTTTTTTTTTTTTGCATGTCTCCTCTCTACAAGTCAAGCATGGCTCTTATATTCAATGTACAACTCCCTCCAATCCAAGTAATGCACGGCACGGCATGCACTTCAATTTCTACTCACCCACCAGAAAAATAATTTCAAATTCACACTTGGTTGAAAACTCAAGCACGGCACTTTCTCTTCTCTTGTACCTACTGCACCGTTCAGCAACATATATATATATATATATATATATATATAGCTGCCTCAAGTTGGTACCAATTCCTCCAATCCCAATTGCAGCCGACTTCTCATAAACAATAACCACCAACTTTCTAAAGTGTCCCTTTCCACAAGTCAAGCACAACAATCCTCACTCTAATTCCGTCCACTTTAACTGCACCAACCAACATGAGAGCTTCTAAATATTTGATTGATCTGCTTACCACGTTTACAACACCGAAATGTAGCTTTCAGTCTTTACCTCTTATCAACATAGAAGTCAAGCTAAATAACAAGAAGTTGCCGCCTCAAGCCTTATGTTCATACTCCACCAAAAGTCTTCGTCTTTTTTTTTTTTAGCTGTTGAAGTACACCGCTTTCTACATGTAAATTTTATTTGAACTGAAAATAAGAGATAAAAATAGCACTCAAATACAAATTAAAAGAAAAATAAATTATCAAAAATAGACTATATATGTGAGGAAATATTGTCCCATTAAATTATAGTTATAAAATTAAGCATAAACATGATATCAATCAATTAAAAATCACAACTCGTATTTATGCTTATTAACTATTTTTCCATCTAAAACCAATAATAGTATCATGAAGAATTTAAAATACATTAGTTTTAAATAGCTAAAACATGCAATATTTCAGCTCAATCACCAGCAAATGCCTTGGCTGCCATTTTTATTTCGCTTACACGGTTGTGGGGTTTCATAGGGCCAGGAAGTTGGGTTACGAACGTTTAATCTTCTTGGCAATTTCAGCAGTTGGGTTATGAACCAAACTTGCCAAACTCGTCCCAAGCAACGACCCCACCACAATTGACGTGGCGTCTAACATGAAAGCGAAATATTGCCCCTCAAAATCGCCGTTTTCATCCATGAAGCTGGCAAACCGGGCCATCGAGTACGACGTACCCGTTGTATCCAGTATGTTCACGTACAAGAACGTGACCAAAGCTTGCCAAAAGGAACCTTTTTCGAAACTACTAAAGCTCAATGCCCCCGCCGTGTTTTTTATTGCATGCACATCCATTACCTTCTTGAAATACTCGTACACAGCATCCCCCGCCTCCATATTCGGAAATGCCGTTACCTTTGTATTCCTGAACCATGACACCCCCATTACAAATAGTATTCCATAAATCATTGCGCCTTTAACGTCTTTCACCAGGCAATATGCAATAATTACGAACCTGACGATTCCAAGCCAAAATGTTGGGCTCTCCATGGTGTCTCAAAGGCAGTAAATTCCCCCTGAGATGGTACCTTTTGAGAGTAAACTAACTGTCCCATTCGTTCCAGTTATAACAGGGGCGAGGGCGAGGGAGACCCGAGAGGATGCTTGTTGGCATTTTTCATAACGCCGTTAATGGCATCGATACCAGCGTGGGCGGTGGGACCACCATTGATACTGGTGGGGGTGTTAATGATGAAATCGGTGGTGGAGATAGATTGGAACAATATGAGGGAGGCAATCCCAGCGTTTTTTATGATGATATTGATGCTTTTAACTTATTCTTCCAACCCATACGGCAAGTTCTATTTCTATACAACAAAAACAGAGCACGGTTTCTTCCGTTAAACATGACTCTTCCTCAAACTCCCCAACCACTTGCTGCCCGTGCACCATAGACCAATTGAGAGACACTGCCCTGGTCGATCACCATTACACCGTAAGCCTCTGTCTCTTCCACTCTCGTTCTCACACTCTCTCCCACTCATCATTTCTCTCTCTCTCTCTCTCTCTCTCTCTCTCTCTCTCTAAGTATCGTGCATAATTAATTGAATGAAAAGTCCAATGTCAATTAAATATAACTGCGTTAACAACTTTAGTTAAAACAACAATTTCCGTTTGAAAACTTCCGTTAAAACAAAAAAATTTGTTTTATAGGCACTTTTTATATATAGAAGATTTTTTGTCTCATTCTATATATCTCATGTCATTTTATTTTATTTTCTTTTCAAATATCATTTAAATACAAATATTTTCAAACTAATTATTATAACTTTTTCAAACTAATCATTACAATTTTTACAAAATTTCAAATAAAATATAAAAAATAATTCAACTTTTTAAAATTTTGAAACAAATATAATATTAAAAAATTATAATTTAACAATATTTTAACTTTATAATATTGTTTTTCAATTTTTTTTTCCAAATTCCCATAAAAATTCGTAACAATTCATGCTATTGCCGCATCCCCAAAATTCCATTTCAGTAGTGCAAGCTAGCCTTGCGAATTAAGTTCAAGCCATGCGGAGAAGGTATATTGGTTCATTCGTAGCTGATAGCTCCCTCGGCCGGCCTAAGCGTTAGAACGCATGCATAGTCTCATGTACAGCCATGGATAAAGCGTGTATCATGTAATATGTTTTATCCTGGAAATGCATGCATCTAGAATAAAAAGGGCTTTGCTAGATACAGTCGGTAAATGCAGTCGGCGTGCAGTCGGCTGTACGGAATGAATAAAAAAAAATTATAAAAAAATTATTTTATATTTAGGAGAACCTACATGAATAAAAAAAAATTATAAAAATAATATTTTTTTTTATGTAGGTCCTGTATTAATTCACTTTTTTCTCTACGACTGCACGCCAACTGCATTTCCCGACTGCAAAAAGTATTTCTCGTATAAAAATTATGGCATGAGCTAGCTATATATGCTGCTTGTCTCCGTCAAAACATGATCCAAGAAGGCATCTCGAGCAGCAGACCACTCATGAAGTATCATCGACATTACAATTACCATGCCACAAATGATCGATCAATATTTATAAAAATAAAAATTTAAAGAAAAAATTAATGACGTATAGAGAGATATTATCCAACAAAAATCATGATAGTCCACTAACTTATTTGATAACCATTTTTATACAATTATGGATTAAAATGATATATTTTTTAAAATTTTAATTTGACTTTATTTTGATTTGAAGTGTTTAAATGTTTAAAAAATATTATTTTGTTAGGAATTATAAATGGCCTTTGATTAATTGAGAGTTACACTCTGTCAAGCCTGTATAATCAAAGAGTAATGATAAAAGTAATTTTTTATAATTATTTTTACATATCACACACTATAGTTATTTTTATTTATTTTTTCTTATCAAATATATGGTATATTAATGATGAGTAGAAAAATTTAATTAGTTTAAGAAAAATAAAACTACAATAAATTTACAATAAATAAAAATAAATGAGGTATGTGGTGTGTGAAGATAATGATGTGTACTAAAGTTTTTTTATTTTTATTATCATTAATTATTATTAACTACAAATAGAATTTTTGTAAAAATATAGAAATCACAATCCTTAATGGTAGCATTATTGCTCTTAACCAGATCTCTATTCCGCTCGTTAGAGACGGAGGAAACTTTCCCAGACGCGCTAATAAAGCTAGCCTCGGAGCCCACCCATCCAGATGTAACATCAATGGCCCGACGAAAATTTTCCCTTTCTAACTAATAATATCTGTATAAATCCCCAACCCAATCTACAAAGCTTTCACCAATGAGCAGCTTCGGGTGCTTTGCATAGCTTGATCCGGAGCCTCAAGCTTCGATCTTTCATTGTAATGGGGGTAAACATGTCCATCCAGAGCCTCAAGCTTTGATCTTTTTCCATTCTCCTCTTTCTCTATTTTCTATATCAACTTATGTTATGTTTCATATTTTCTATCATAGTATAACAACAAACTCAATGCTATGGATTTATGTTTTAGGTTCTTCTACTAGTTTTATTTCTCAATAAAATTTCATACCCATTAAATCATATTTAATCTCAAATCAACGTATTTGGAGTACATTTACTAGGTGTGAACCTGTTTTATTTGGTTTTGGTATGTTGTTAGCAATGTTTGTAGCACAAGACCCGGCCCATTTTTGGCCTTTTGATTCAGTACTATAGTTGATCAAGATCATATGTAGCTCATTATCAATTTGATCTTTTGGCCTATTATAAACCCATTGATGGTCATAATTTCAAATTTGATATTCCAGCAACCAACCACTTCATCACTAACGCTACTTTCATCATATCATCGATAATCAACCAACAATATGAATGCTACACTTAAGTTTGAAATCCAAGATTTCAAATCTCTCCACCTCAAACTTTAAAGATAATAATCAGGCCAAAAAGTTGATCCTAATTTGTTTACATAATTATCAAATCAACTTATTTGAATTTCATAATTATTAAATCAAGAGATTTTATTTTTGAATTTATTTACTTTAATCTCATCTTTATATAATTTTCTTATAAATAGGAATAAATGCTTTGTATTCAATTGCATTTGAGAATAACGAAGATATGGACCTCAAAGTCTATCTCCCTCATTCTCCTCTTTTTCTCTAATGTCTCTCAATTTATATTATATTTTATATATTTATCATAATATCAGTCATTTGCTACTACCAAATTTAATCCTGTGGATGATTTCTTTTAAAGTTCCTTCGCATATTTTACATCTCAAAAAATTTTCATTGTCGTTTAACCATATTTCATTGCAAATCAACGCATGTTGAGTACCTTTACTAGTTTTGAGCATTTTTTTTTTAAATTTTAGTATGTTGTAAGCATTGTTTGGAGTCTCAACCTCATTTTGTGGCCTTTTGATTTAGTCCTAGTTAACCAAGACAATACATAGCCCATTGTCAGCCCAATTTTTCGATCTATTGTTAGCTCATTATTAGCTTTGGCCCATTATCAACCCATCGTTGACCATAACTCCATATTCGATGTTCTACACGCCAATGGCTTCACCACCAACGTTGCTTTTATTATCTCATTGGCAATCAATCAACAATACGAAGGCCACACTAATGTTTCCACCTTGAGTTTGAGGGGATGAAGATATAATATCAAATCAATGTTAATTTCATTATCATCCTGATTTGACTACTTAATTGTCAAATCAACTTTTTTATTTTCATAAATATCAAATCAAAATATTTTATTTACGAAAATATTTACCTTATCTCATTTCCACATATATATATATATATATATATATATATATATTTTATAAATAGGGACCAATATTTTATATTCAATTACACTTGAGAATAGTAAAGATATAACCCTCAAAGTCTATCACTCTCATTTTCCTCTTTCTTTCTTCGTTATCTCAACTTATATTATGTTTTATATATTTTTTTATCATGATATCAGAGCTATTGACTGACACCAAACTCGATTATGTGGATTATTTCATTTAAATTCTTTTCTGCTAGTTTTACCTCATAACGTTTGCATCACTGTTAAACCATATTTAATTTAAAATTAATACATTTAAAGTATCTTTACTAATTGTTAGCATTTTTTTTATCTGGTTTTGGTCTATTGTGAGAACTGTTTGAAGCCTCATATATATCCATTTTGGCCTTTTGATTTAGTGCTAAAGTTGACCAAAGCCATATGTAGCCCATTACTGACGTTGCCCCATTATCAACCCATTGCTTGTCATAACTCTAGAGTTGATGTTCTAGCTGACAGTCGCTTTATCATCAACAACACTTTTATCATCTCATCGGCGATCAATCAACAATACGATGACTACACTAAAATTTCAAGCTCAAGGTTTCAAAGTTCTTATCTTGAGTTTGAGAGGGTGTTGAACATAGTATCAAATTAATAACTTCATTTGACTATTATCTTGATTTGATTACATAATTATTTTATTTTCATAATTATCATATCAAGAGAATTTTTTTTTTCCTGTAGATATCTACTATATATCATGTCCATGTAATTTTTCTATAATTATGGACCAATACTTTGTATTCAATTACACTTGAGAATAGTAAAGATCATGCCATCAAAGTTTATCTTCCTCATTCTCTTCTTTCTCTCTTCTCTATCTCAATTTATGCTATATTTTATATATATTTGTTTATCACTTATTGATTTGATATTATCTTTAGCATTCCCCGTAAACTTAAATGGGAGAATTTTGAAATCTTGAATTTGAAACTTAAGTGTAACCTTCATATTGTTGATTGATCATCGATTAGATAATGAAAATAGCATTGGTGAAGATGCGACTGGTAGTTGGAACATTAAATTTGGGTTTGTGTCTAACAAAAATTTTGATAATTATATAATCAAATCAGGATAATAATCAAATCAATATGGATTAAATCAACGTATTGATTTCATTATTATCTTCAACCTCGAAAAAAATTTCACTATTTCTTTTTAGTACTTGCATGTATTTTCATTGATGGAGTATTTTTGATTAATCAATTAATTATTAGTTTGATTATTTGGACGTTCCACTAGGTACATATATGTGGTCTAAAATTAGCTTCATGAAAACGTTTTTTCTTTCTTTTTTATGACAATTGTGTAGGGCTATCATTCTTGTACAAATTTATTGATGTTAATGAATTTGTTTAGAGTTACCAACACACCACACTTGAATAATATATATAACCCCGATTGTGCAAACGATCACAATTTGTAGGCACAGGTAACCCATATTTCTAAAGTACACGAAGCTGAAGAATTGATAGCAGATATGAGAAGAGAGTTGTTAGCCCCTGCAAATCAACCTTCCGAGCTGCTGAACATCATTGATGTACTTCAGCGCTTAGGGGTGTCATACCACTTTGAAAGTGTTATGGACGTATTTCACTGCTACTAACATGTGACCACCTGCAATCAAAGAGTTGAGTGGCTTGGGGGTTCTGAGGAGCGCTTCCGTTGTCTAAGTTAGTAATCAAAATCGAAAACTACCTTTTCTATCCCAATGAATCAGATAACCTTCATGTACATGAGCAATTTGTATATATAGAACCCATGAGGTTTTTGTTACCATGCAATAGCATGCTTATCCGTTATTCAAAATTCGAGATATAGAGCTTATCTACACATGGATGAACAAATGATTGGATAACTCTCCTTACTCGAAAGACTCTCAAATAGTTATTCTCTCAGTGGTGATGATGGATTGGGCCCTTAAGGTGAATCTTAGACTATTGGCCCAAGTCGTACCTCAAGCCCATAGGGTGGATCTACATGATCTATTGTACCCAAATCGTACCCTAGGCTTTTAGGGCAACCCAATAAGCCTCAGAGAGGTATCAAGCCCCTTCCAGTTAGCACATAAACTTGTAATTATAGTGTGCCCCTTCGTTATCTGGGTTTTCTGTCATTTCTATCGCTTTGTCAAATCATCGTTTCACTTTCACACTCTCTTGCACCTCAAAACGTGGATAATTATAGTTTCCTTACACTTTCTTTCCCACTTCTCCTCTTTCAAGTTTGACTCTCTCATTTCTTCTCTCGAGCACTCTGTTGTCTTTGCATTCTCTTTCTCAACCTTCACTGCAAATTTATGGCTTCTAAGAGCAATCTTGCGGCTTCTTCCCGTGAGTCTGGTTCCTTGTGACTCTATAATCCACCTATTTGTCCAAAGGGGTCGCTGCTATCCCTAAAGGGGAAGGGGAGGATGCCCCTTGTTCTATTTTTTAGGGTCACCGATGGTCCTCAACTATTTCTCGTTGCGAACAGGACACTGCACAGGATAGCTTCAATGTTTCTGATTCAGTGAACCTCAGACTGGCTGACTAGCACCATGGAGCAGTCTATGCAAGAGGTATGGTCATTTTTGTTGCCCTATATATGGCCATGTTTGCAAAGGGACTTTGTTTGCCCTCTGTACAACTTGTCCGTGACGTTTTAGAAGTCATGGGTTTTGCCCCGACCAAATTGATACCTAATGCCTGGAGGATTTTAATGGCTTGTTGTGTTCTTTGGCGGTGAGTGTTGGAACCTACGGATGCTGAATACCATGATCTCATGGCTCATGAGTTCCTCTCTCTTCATGGATTTAGATGCTTGGATGGGAACCCTTGCAGTTTCAGGTCCCATAATAGGATAGTCCAGTTAGAGCACAAATATTCCTATGCCAAGGATTGGTAGAGGAAATTTTTCTTTGTTTTAGGCGAAGGCTGGGAATTTCCCAAGGATGAGACCTCAGACCGCAAATTTTCCATTAAGACTTCTTGGTCTTCGGTTCTTGGTGAGTATGGATTTGAGATTATCCTTTCTACTCATTTTGCGTATAGCCTCACGTACAACTAAAGAAACAAATAATGCGATCAAACCACTTTAAATAAGAAGCATGGACAACAAACCGCTTGTGTTCCATTGCATATAGATCTAGTCTACAAAAAGATTTGAGGGCTTAGAAAGTGATATAGGCGGCCTTGATGCGATTTTAAAGAAAGGCTTTGTTCGTCTCAAAGCCGTATTTTTCTTTACTATTTGCGATGTTCTTCCTCCGTCCTAAATATTTGTGTTAGTCTCCGACTATAACAATTCAATTCTTTCTTTTTAAAAAAAATTAAGAGAAGTCTTCTTGGCATTCTTTGTTTGTTTTCTGACATTTTCAAACGAAAATTCATTACAGAAGTTTCAAACAATTGAAACAAACCAATTAAATTTACAAGAATATATTAGAAATAAACATTGTTTCTAAAGAATTAAGCCACATCACACCATTTTAAATATCCAATAAAACTGACTAAGTACGTACTTGTCCTAGAAAAAGATTAGGATAATTGGTGGTGTGACTATTGGTAGAGGAACCGACACTGTTCAAAAAATGAGAGCACTCACTATATATTATACAACAAGTTTTTCATTGTAAGAATGATTGAAAAAGGAAAACACTATAGACATAAAGGGATCACACACACTGACGTGGGAGTGTGTCACATCTTCCCCTATTTTTTTTCCTTTTCCTTTCTCTCCCCACCAATTTTTTTTCTCCCTTTCCCCCCGTGCCGTATCTCCTGCGCCGACCATGAAGGCCATCGTTGCCCGTCATGCGCCACTATGCTTAGGGGCATTGCTTTAGAAACAGAAAACACCAGCAGTTCAAATGGTGGCCGCAGGTACCCTTGCTGCACCTTAACACGACTGGACCGAGGAGTTAATGGCCACTGCTGTCCCCGTGAAATATCCCGTGGCCAGACAGTCGAGGATCATCTTTTGGGAAACAAACAACACCAATGGACCACAAGGTGGTTGTCGATGCCCCTCCCCTGTTGTGCCACGACTAGGCTAGACTTCCATTTCCTGTGCAAGGAGAGGTGCACACAGGAGAGCTCTATTCACAACCCTTGTGGTTAAGGGGCCGTCATGGCTAGTGGTTACCGTCATAAACCACCAGCAGTCACTGGTGGTCAGTGTGGTGGTTGGTTGAGAGAAGGGAGGAGGGGAGAGCACGGAGAGGGGGAGAAAGAGAGAGATAGAGAGAGAAAAAAGCGACGTGGCACACTGTTAGTTTGCTACATCAATGCGTGAAATCCCTTTGTGTCTCCAGCAGCTCTATTTGAAACAATTAAGGATATATATATATATATATATATATATATTAATATGGTAATGATATTAAGAATCTCTTTTTATAATTATGTTTTAATTAAATGGAATGTCTGTGTGTGAAAATTAGGATACAAATTAAAAAATATATAATATTTTTAATAAAGTGGCGACTCTAGCACATTTTTTTTTAAAGCAAGCTTGATATATTATGTGTAAGGGATACAAAAATACATGAGTAAGGGGTAGAGGAACCCTGGCAAACAATATTTATTAAATAATGTAGAACTATATAAAAAGAAAAAGAAATGAACACTAGAAACAAATAAATGTTTCTTAGTACCCTTCCATGCTAAGAGGGAGTAGTACAAAGTGGCTGTTTTTATACAATCTGAGAGTGGGATTGTAGTTTCATGATTGTAGATCATGGTGATTGTAGTGACTGCATTTTGTCTTGAAATAGCTGATGGGGAAGTCCACTGCCTCATCTTCATGATCCTGTGGCCAAATAAGATAACTCTTATAATAAAAAACAAGATAAAAAATTCAAACTCTATCGTGTTATACGTCGTTGCAAAACTAAACACTCTCCCAAATGAGTATATGTGATTCTTGCACTGGGGGCAAAAGAAAAGACAGTGGGGCTCATGAGTTGTGGCGGAGAGAGACCGCCAAGGGACCAAAGAGGAGTTGGTGATAGTTGGTTGCCAACGGTTTGAATATTTTACTAAACTCTTTAGATATAAGAGCATCCTAGCAAAATCTAAAAAAATTAGTAAGGAAAATAATAATGAAAGGCATATGACAGAGGCGAAAATAGACGGATTATAATTTGGACCAACTCTGATAGATTTCGAAATCTGTGACGGTGCGTAGGGGCCATGTGCCTATCTATTTGCAACCACAACAGTCAGATTTGAAGGATTTGATGGTGGCGAATTTGTTGGTCTGGCACTTGTGATGAGAAAAGCTTCTTGAAGGGGTGGTGCATAAGGTTCATGTGTGGCTATTATCAAGAAACTGTCACTTCACTCAAAACGATTGGCAGCCTGAAAGCTTTCTCGTATTGCGTATGTGTCTTGGAAGATGTCGAAAAATTAGAAATATGTTTCTTTTGATTTTGGGGGAAATAAAATAATTAAGAAAATAAAATTAACTTTTAAAAAGTTGAATTTGGGAAAGGTGTTCCTCGTATTCCATACTATTTCGGTTCTTCCAACTTGGTTGAGTTATTGAAAGGAGGCAAAAAATATATCCTCTTCGGAGACGGCATCTGATATGAAATAATTAAATGAGAAGTAATTAATTAAGAGATGACTGGTGCTCCCATTTCATCCAAATATATTAACAGTTATCGAATTAAAGAAAGAACTTCTGTAATTCATTGTATATTTGTTCCACATTTTCTTGCATTATGGAGGGATCCTTTTATAGAACAAGGATCAGGTGGATATACACGAGAGGTACAGGTAGAGAAAAATATTTACAATAGCTGTCAATAACAGAATTCGGATTCAAGAAGCTTCTGCTGCTGAGGTGGTATTTGCATGGTCATCGACTGAGTCATTTATCTTGCAGCGTCCATTTGTGTAGCTTAGGTTGATATGCCCCCGCGAGTCCACTGGGGGAGAAAACACAGTGAGACTCGTTCTTAAAGTAGTAAACCTGTCTGCTACTAGAGGCTTGGTAAATATGTCAGCCAGCTGGTCCTTACTGCTACAAAAGGATACTTGAAGGGTTTTGGCAGCAACTCTGTCTCTCACAAAATGGAAGTCTATGTCGATGTGTTTGGTCCGAGAATGATAAACCGGATTGGCAGTTAAGTACGTGGCTCCCAAATTGTCACACCACAAAATGGGGGCTTTAGATAGTGAGAGACCAAGTTCCTTGATAAGTGTCTGTAGCCAAATTAATTCAGCAGTAGCATTAGCTAGTGCTTTATACTCGGCCTCAGTACTTGACCGAGCTACTGTTTGTTGCTTCCGAGAGGTCCATGAAATGAGATGACGACCTAAAAAGATGCAGAATCCTCCCGTAGAGCGTCTATCATCTGGGCATCCAGCCCAGTCGGCATCCGAGTAGGCATGAAGAGAGAAATTCGACTCGTGTGAAAAGAACAAGCCATGGTTTAGAGAGTGTTTTAGATAGCGAAGGATACGCTTTACTGCTGTCCAGTGACTAAGCTTTGGTTCATGCATAAATTGACAGACCTTATTTACAGAGTAAGATATGTCTGGCCTAGTCAGTGAAAGGTATTGCAAGCTGCCAACTAGGGGTGAGCATCGGCCGGTCCGGACCGGCAAAACCGACCGGACCGGCACTATTTGGACCGGACCGGACCGGACCGAATTGGGTCCGGTCCGGTCCGGTCCCATTTTTAAGGGACCGAAAAGATTCGGTCCGGTCCCGGTCCGGGAGTTTTTCACCCCGGACCGGACCGGACCGGACCGAATAGAAAAAAAATATATATATTATTTATATATATTATTTATATAATAGTATTAGCATATTACTAATATATATAATAGTATACTATATGTATATATATTAAATATATTACAATATAATTACATAAATATTAAAAAAAATGTCATTAAATATTAGCATATTATATAAATATATAGTTATCACTATTACTATTATTACATATAGTTATTAGTTATAGTATAGTTATTATTACATATATTTATTAGTTATAGTATTATTACTAATAGACTAATAGTATTAGCATATTACTAATATATATATAATACTATATGTATATATATTAAATATATTACAATATAATTACATAAATATTAAAAAAAATGTCATTAGATAAAAAAAAAAAAAAAAAAAAAAAAAAAAAAAAAAAAAAATCAACCTTGGACCAAATGGACCGACCGGACCGGACCGGACCGAATAGGACCGGACCGGACCGGTCCTGATGGAGTTCGGTCCGGTCCGGTCCACAAAACCTCCCCGGACCGAACTCACCCCTACTGCCAACCACACTCCGAAACAAAGTTACATCATCAAACGAAGGAGAATCAAACTTGGATAATTTTGTAGATGCCGACATGGGGGAAGAGATTGAGTTAGCTTCAAGCATATTTGTTTTCTTCAAAATATCCGTGATATATTTTTTTTGAGAGAGATATATGCCATCAGGTAAGTATGTAAGTTCCAACCCCAGAAAGTAGGACAAATGACCCAAGTCAGAAACTGGAAAGGCATTTTTCAGAGAAGTAATGAGACTATCAACAGCAGAAGGGGAGGAAGAGGTGATTACCATGTCGTCTACATAGACGAGAACGAAGATGAAGAGACTTCCTTGATGAAGAATAAAAAGTCAAGGATCACCGTGGGAGGCTGAGAAGCCGTACTGTAGGAGCCAGGAGCTTAAACGAGAGAACCACGCACGGGGCGATTGCTTTAACCCGTACAGTGCTTTGTTGAGTCTGCAAACGTAGTCCGGTTTTTCTGAGTCAACGAAACCAGGAGGTTGTTGCATAAACACGGTCTCAGTCAGATCGCCGTGGAGGAAGGCGTTTTGGATATCAATTTGTCGAAGAGGCCACTGATTTGAGACTGCGATGGAGAGAACCAGCCGAATTGTTGAGGGTTTTACAACCGGGCTGAACGTCTCCGTGTAGTCGATTCCGGGTTGTTGATGAAACCCCTTAGCAACGAGACGCGCCTTCCTCCTTTCCAGAGAGCCATCGGCATGTAACTTAGTCTTGAAGACCCACCTGCAACCGACAAGGTTAGTAGCACAAGATGGTGGAACCAAGGTCCACGTATGGGTCTGAACTAAGGCATCATATTCACGGGACATGGCTTGACGCCAATCGGGAAATTTGGAGGCTACGGAGAAGGAGGAGGGTTCATCAGGGATGTTGGTGGTGGAGATTATACATTGCTTGGTGGGATAGGGGATGGTTCCATCGGAGAACTGGCGAGGTTTAGAGGAATTTGTTTGAGACCTGGTGATGATTTGAGAACGAGGAGGAAGGAGAGAAGTTTGGGTAGAATTGGTTGGAGCATGGGTTTGAGAAGACGATGGAAGCGCTGGTTCGGAAGGAGTGGGAAAAAGAATATGAGCTGGGGAGTCTCGTGTGTTAGGTTGCGAGTTGACTGGTGGTTGTGGGTTACCGGGTTGATGGTTTGATGGGTTGAGGGGTGGATGTGGGCTTTGTTCAAGTATAGACGGTGGGTTGATGAGTTGAGAGGGAGAATTAAGAGGTGGGCCTGGGCCGAGGATGGATGATGGAAATATTGGAAGGTTAACAGTAGGCGTGGTAGGCTGTGTAGTTTTGACAGATGATGAAGAGTAAGGGAACAAGTGTTCAGCAAATGTGACATCTCGAGAGATGTACAAACGATGATTTTTGAGATCGAGACATTTGTAACCTTTGTGAGAAGGGCTATAGCCAAGAAAAAGACACGGGGTGGAGCGGAAGTGTAGTTTATGACGATTGTAGGGTCGAAGATTTGGCCAACAGAGACATCTGAAAATTTTTAGAAATTTATAGTCAGGTGGTTTATGATAGACCATAAGATATGGGGATTTATTTTGGAGAACAGGAGTGGGTAGTAAGTTAATTAAATATGTTGCAGTTTCAAATGCATCACTCCAAAAGGATAATGGAAGTGATGCTTGAGAAAGAAGGGTGAGGCCGGTTTCAACAATGTGTCTGTGTTTACGTTCAACCAGTCCATTTTGTTGATGAGTGTGAGGACAAGAGAAGCGGTGAGTTATTCCAAGAGATTTGCACAAGGATGTAAGGGGGCGAAATTCTCCTCCGGCATCCGTTTGAATGGAAATGATTTTAGAGTTAAAAAAGCGCTCAGCAAATTTAATAAAAGCAGTGAAAGTTGACAACACATCGGACTTTAATTTAATTGGAAAACACCAGGTGAATCTGGTAAAATGGTCTACAATGGATAAGTAATATGAAAAACCATTTCTGGAAATTAAAGGGGCCGGGCCCCATACATCAGCCCAGATGAGTTGAAGGGGCTTGTTTGTCCGAGTGTTGCTGGAGGAGAATGGTAGTTGGTGAGCTTTAGCTAAAGGACAATCGGAGCAGACGAAAACAGAGTTATTTGAGACAAAAGGTAAATGGCTGGTGCGCAGTACGCGTGAGACAATCTCAAGAGGCGGATGGCCCATGCGTTTGTGCCACTGACAGAGGGAAGCTTTTTCGCCGAGATGAGTGGAGGGAGCAGATGATGGTGACGCTGGTGGAAATTGGTACAGACCGTCACGAAGAGGACCGCTGATGAGGGGCGAATTGGTCTGTTTGTCCTTCACCACAAAATGGGTAGAGTGGAATTCAAAAAAGCAAGAATTGTCAGTACAAAATTGAGCAACAGAGACCAGATTTTTTGTGATTGAAGGGACATGCAGCAAATTCGAAAGATGAAAAGAAGAAAAATGAGTGTGAAGAGAGGATTCACCAATATTGTTGATGGGTAAGCCAGAGCCATTGCCTACCCGGATTTGCTCAGTTCCACCGTATACGTCCGAGGAGAGATTGAGATTAGAGAGGTCGTGTGTTATATGGTGGGTTGCAGCAGAGTCGGGGTACCATGTGGAGTCAGGGGTGGTGAAGGGGGCAGTGTAATTTGCTGAAAAGGAGCGTGGAGGTTCGTATTGGTAAGAGTGATCAAAACGGGAGTAACACTGGAGTGCGACATGGCCAGGTTTGTTGCAAACTTGACATGTTGGACGGTTTGAGTTGTAGGTGGAGGGAGGTTGGTGTGTAGTAGCGGAACGTCCTCTGTTTGATGAGAACCGGTTTCGGCCTCTATTGAAGCGGCCTCCACGGTTTGGGGATCGTCCTCGTTGGTCACGGAAACTATTAGAAGTGAGGTTGGCAGAGGGCTCAAAGGGATTGAGGGAGCTGGAAATGTTACGGGAAAGATGAGACATGCGATTTTCATGGATAAGGAGGAGATGGTAGAGTTCTTGAGAGGTGATGGGATCCGATCTGGTGGTTATGGAGGTAATGAAAGATTCGTATGAGGGACCAAGACCATTTAGTAAATAGGTGATGAATTCTTTGTCGGAGAGTGGGTTTCCAGTAGCAGTCATGGTGTCGGAGAGCATGCGAACTTTATTGAAGAAATCAGAAATGGATTGTTCACCTTGGGATAAATTGGTAAGTTGGAAGCGAATTTGAAATTCTTTTGCCTGTGAAATGGAGCTGAACATGGACTCAAGAGTGAGCCATAATTCACGAGAGGTTTTGGAACGAATAACATGACCAATGACTGAGTTAGTGAGGGATGAGAATAGGATACTTAGAATAGCTTGGTCAGTTCGACTCCATGAGAGATATTCTGGGTTGGTTTTCGGAGGAGAGTCTGTAGAGGAAGTGAGGAGGGTAACAGGTGGGGCAATTTTTGTACCATCAATATAAGAGAAGAGGTCTTGGCCTCGGAGATAGGCGGAGATTTGAACTCGCCATGAGAGATAGTTATCGGGACTAAGTTTTATAGACACTACATGAGAGATAGGAGAAAGCTTTGGAGGTTCTGTGGCCATTGTGAGGAATGGATCAAGAGACTGCTAGTCAGCAGCTCTGATACCATATCAACAAAGGCGAAAAGAAAGAACTTCTGTAATTCATTGTATATTTGTTCCACATTTTCTTGCATTATGGAGGGATCCTTTTATAGAACAAGGATCAGGTGGATATACACGAGAGGTACAGGTAGAGAAAAATATTTACAATAGCTGTCAATAACAGAATTCGGATTCAAGAAGCTTCTGCTGCTGAGGTGGTATTTGCATGGTCATCGACTGAGTCATTTATCTTGCAGCGTCCATTTGTGTAGCTTAGGTTGATAACAGTACAGGACATTATATCGAGATAGCTAGATTACTCTTAAAACATGCATGAGCGCTCAGAATGATTAATGTAAGTGGCCGCCAAACTACAAAGCATGGAAACTAATTCCATTTCGGTTCAAACTTTGGGAAGCTCTGTCCCGGAGATTTGTAATTATGTGTTTGTATAAATATATATATATATATATTATTGAGAAATGATATGTATAATTGTGGATTGTACAAGCATAGTGCAATCGTTTTGAAAATAAAAAGTAAATATAGAATCTACATAAAAAAAATTAATTTTTTTAATAATAGATTCTACTATTTTTCAAAGTAGTTGCGTGACGCTTGCACATTTTACGACTGTATATATCATTATTCATATTTATTTATTTGTCCGGTTAACTATTTTTTAATGACATTTATTAATTAATGACATTTGCGATTTGTGTGTGTATATATATATAGAGAAATACTTTAGTTATAAAAGAATTAAACAAAAATAAATCTACAAACTGATGTAATTTGATGCAATGCTTTATATTGTAAAGTTATTTATATTATAAAATAAATCTAACGAATTACATAAAATCATATCAATTTATATATTTATTTTTGTGTCATCTCTTTGTGTGTATATATATATATACACACATTAATGTGGTTTGCGGAGAAGGTGTATTGGTTAATTCGTAGCTCCCTCGGGCGGCCTAATATATATATACACACATTAATGTGGTTTGCGGAGAAGGTGTGTTGGGAATTCGTAGCTCCTCGGCCGGCCTTAGGCGTTGGGCATGCATAGTCTGTGCGGCCATAAAGCGTAGGTTTATTGGGTAATTCGTAGATCCCTTGACCGGCCTAAGCGTTGGGCATGCGTAGTCTGTGCGGCCATAAAGCGTGTATGTATGTATATTATGTTCAGTTCTTCTATGTATGTATAATATCTAATATTTAATTTATAAGAAAATTTTAATTTTAAATTATTTTAATAAGTATATTCTGTTCAACTCAATAAAATTAAATTTTTTCATGTAAACGTAAGATATTTCCATACAATTTTTTGTAAATGTATCGAGTAAAAAAATTATGGCTTCAGCTATATACATATATATATATAGCTAGCAGAGACCACAGAAGTATTTCCGACATTACAATTGCCAACAAATTAGTCTATTCTTATAATAAATTAAAAATTGAAAAAAACAAAAAGACATATAAAGGGAATTTTAGAGAAAGGAAAGGGTAGGAATATGACTCTAAAATATGCACATTAAATATATTCATTCATATATTTTTACTTTTTTATTTCTTATTTTTTATTTTTTTAATAATTAAGAAAGTGATTATTAATGAATTTTTATTTTATTTATTTATTTATTTAATAGTTAAGGATGTTTAAAAAATATTTAAAGAAAAGAAAAAAAAAAAAACTCATTTAGTGTTCATATTTAGAGTGACATGTGATATGCAAAGTAGCTAGCATTGTCCTTTTAACCAAAGCCCAGTTCCACTTCCACCCAACAGAGACGGAGGAAACTTTCCCAGACGCGCTATTAATATATATATAGCTAGCCGCCGGGCACACCTATCCGGATGTAACATCAATGGCGCAACAAATTTTTTCCCTTTCTAACTAATAATGCCTATATAATCCCATACCCCATCTAAAAAGCTTTCACCAACAGCCAGCTTCGGGTGCTTTGCATAGCCTGATCCAAAACCTCAAGCTTTGATCTTTCATTGTAGTGAGGGAAAACATGTCCATCCTAGTCTCAGGAGCTGATCTTCCCCAAAACAGCAAACCCAGTGTTGTGCGGAGGACTGCAAATTTTCCCCCCAGCGTTTGGGGAGACCGTTTCATCAACTACACCTCCGATGACGAGGTACGTACGTACGTACTTATACAATTTCACTCTCTCTTTTAACTATAAAATTTGAATTTGTTTACATTAATGATTGAGTACTGCTAATTAATCAATTAATTATTAGTTTATTTGGACTTTATAACTAGCTTAATTCCATGATTATCACGGCCTCATGCAGTTTTGCTAGCTTGTGCAGGAAACCCATGCTCGTAGAGTACGTGAAGTTGAAGAACTGATCAAAGAAGTGAGAAGAGAACTGTTAGCCTCCGCGTGTCAGCCTTCGCAACAGCTGAACCTAATTGATGCACTTCAGCGCCTAGGCGTGGCGTATCACTTAGATAGAGAGATCCAAGAAGCGCTAGAACATATGCATGCTGGCTATTATGACAATAAGGCTGATGGTAGTGGAGATGACGATAATGATCTGTACAATGTTGCCCTTCGTTTTCGACTACTACGTCAACAAGGACTTCCTGTTTCATGTGGTATGCTTTCGATTTGGCATGCAGTCACGCCCCATATATATTTCTTTGGATTACGAATTTAATTTATTCTCTACAAGTGATGAGCTAGGCACGCGCGCGGGGACTTCTTTATTTGAGATTTTTTTAAGTGCATTTATTGCATTAAGTTATACTCTTGCAACAGCCTCATTATTTAAACTTGATTATATATATATTTATTAAATATATATATATATATATATATATATTTATATATTTGTTTCGCGTCTTGGTGTCGAAGCAGATGTGTTTAACAAGTTTAAAGATGAAAAGGATAACTTCAAGGAAAGTCTGAGCACCAACATTCCGGGCATCCTAGCCTTGTATGAAGCTACGCATCTTAGGGTGCACGGAGAAGACATCCTTGATGAGGCCCTCGCTTTCACCACCACTCAACTCAAGTCCGCTGCATCCCATTTAAGCAATCCATTAGCAGCAAAAGTTAATCATGCCCTAAAGCAACCCCTGCACAAGGGCATACCAAGGCTTGAGGCCAGACACTTCATTTCTGTCTACCAGGATGACACTTCACATAAAAAAGCTTTCCTGAAGCTTGCAATACTAGATTTCAATTTGGTGCAGTCGTTGCACAAACAGGAACTTGCTAAAATCACCAGGTAATTAATACTTAAAGTCAACTAACAATACGTCAACTATGCACTGCTAATACCATTTGGTTAACTTGTAGATGGTGGAAAGATTTAGACTTTGCAACGAAACTACCTTTTGCAAGAGACAGGGTTGTGGAGTGTTTTTTATGGATTGTGGCAGTCTATTTTGAGCCCCGGCACTCGCCTGAAAGAAAAATACTAACGAAAATTATTGCCATGGCGTCCACCATAGATGATATTTATGATGCATATGGCACTCTTGAAGAACTCGAGATCTTTACAGAAACAATTGAGAGGTTTGATAGCGATAATTATTATTGATATTGCTTTTATGATTATAATGTATGGTAGCAAACTTGTTAACTTCAAATTTTACCTGATTTTCAGGTGGGAAATTAGCACAATAGATCAACTTCCACAGTACATGCAAATATGTTATGGGGCACTCTTGGACATTTTCGAAGAAATTGAGCAGGAGCTGGCAAAACAAGGAAGACCATACCTTGTAATCTATGCAAAAAAAGCTGTACGTAAGACACAGAAATTTCTATTATTTTTGCTCTCCTAGAACTGGTTGCTTGCCTCGTACGCGTTTATTGTATGCATGTTAATGATCCTTTTGAGGCATATCAGATGAAAATATTGGTCCGGGCCTACTTCAACGAAGCCAAATCTTTCAACATGAAACAAATCCCAACGATGGAAGAGTACATGGAAGTCGCAATACCTAGCTCCGGTTACCCAATGCTCATAGCCGTCTCATTTGTTTTCATGGGTGAAATAGTTACCAAGGAGGCCTTTGAATGGATCTTCAGCAACCCAAAGGTTATAACAGCATCAGCAGTAATTGCGAGGCTCATGGATGACAGTGGGTCACATAAGGTATTAATATATATAGCTGACTAAATTGAAGCTAGTAATTAATTTGTGGAACAAAATCGACATTATATATATAGCTGACTATGTTTTTTCTACCTCTATGGGAAACTATATATGAATGAAGTTTGAGCAAGAGAGAGGGCATGCTGCCTCGGCTGTTGAATGCTACATGAACCAATATGGGGTCTCAGAAACACAACTGGCATATGAAGAACTGAACAGGCAAGTTTCTAATGCATGGAAAGACATCAATGAGGAATTTACAAGGACTAATGCTATGCCGATGCCTCTCCTTATGTGTGTTTTAAATCTTTCACGAGCAATAGATGTCATCTACAAGAACGGGGATGGATATACCCGTGTAGGGAAAGAGATGAGCGAGAACGTTGCAGCCGTGCTTATTCATCCGGTGCCAACAATATTATGAGTGTTGGGTTACTGGTAGTACTTCATCTATAATATCATGCCAGTACTGGTATTGATATGGTTTCATATAATAACTTAGATTTACTATATAATAAAATAGCTTTACAATCTAGTGTACAAGTTCTATCTATGTCAGTTTGTAGGTTAGAAAGAAAATAAATGATGCTCTCACATGAGACGGTACTATGTACCCGGCGAGCCACTTAATTTGTAATAAAGGCAAATAAATATTGATATACTATGTACCAGATCATTAGCTGACCCTGATCAATGAAACCATACCAAATTATCCCAAATAACAAAAACACTCAATTTATGAGTTTAAAAAATATATGGGTACTCCAAATAGCAAATGATCAGATGTCGAACGTAAATCCAGTTTGAAAGTAATTTGAATGTAAATCCAGTTTGAATAAAATGGCCTGTAACGTAAATCTATTTTCATCAACAAATTCAAAACGATTTTGATTTCTAAAGTCGAAACATTTCAGATTTAAAAGAGTATAAACATAGATCGAAATAAATAGCGATGAATAAAATATGTTTGGTAGAAAATCTAAGATTAAAAGAAGATTTTCGATCTCGGTCAAAAATCTAATAATCGCGATGAGTAAAACATGTATTTCTCCTAAACATATCTGGGAAAAAAACGAAGATGAAAACTAAAATATATTTTGATTTGTGTTTTTCCGCATATACCCAAACATGTATTTGTTAAAAAACAAACCACGCAACAATTAAGCGCTTGGCATTTACTCGTGTCATGACTGGAACAATTGTGGGTGTAACGCTGACCCCTGATATAGGGTACGAAATGTTTCCTAAAATCTCATATAAAAGTCATGCTTTAGGTATGAATAATTCTATCAGAACTCTGTTATTCTCTTATAATTCTCCCATATATACGATATATTAACTTTAGTATTAGAGGCTCACAGAACCACCATCAAACTCACCTTCACCTTTGTATTGCAGGTTGAAAGATCCTAGCCAGGCTTAGCTCTACGTACAAAACACGACATTAAAAATTCCTATCCATTTAGAAAGATAGAGAACCATGATTCATAAATGCTATTTGTAGACCGAGCCAGTTTCATGAATGACAAACTTGTTTCGTTTAATGGAGTCATCAACAGAAATATGAGAGAGAGAGAGAGAGAGAGAGAGAGAGAGAGAGAGAGAGAGAGAGAGAGAGAGATTTTCTATTTGTGCATAAAGGGCCTCTTCTAAAATGGGAATGAGCTATATAAATTAAGACTCGAAAAATTAGAAACAGGTAGGGACCGAGTCAATAAATTGGCGATTCACAAATCAAATTGGTTATTTGAATGTTGATAAAAAGTATTAAAAATCATATAATGCAATTCAAGCATTTAATATCATGCATAAAAGAGTATAAGATATAAATTCAATGACTAGTTTTAGTCAAAATATTATATGAATATATATTAAAGAGAATAATTAAACATGTAATTAATGTATTTAACCTTGACTGTCAACATATTTTATCTCATATACGAAGAAGATAAATACCATCAAGTTAATATAAGCACATGGAAAATGTAGTATTTTATGCACAACCACAAATTTAATACAAAACACTCACTCATCTTTTAATCATTTTATTTAACTAAAGAAAATAAAAAATATATACATGTTTTGTCTTTCAATTTTTCTGTGATTCTTATTGAATACAATAATAAAAATATTAATATATGTTTATTTCTATCATATTTCAATATAAAAAATTAAAACAAAAACTCAATTGTCAGATAACATAAAAATAAATATAGTTTTGAATAGGTTCTAATCGGCCTAAAATTGGCTAGAATTGGCTTTGAATCAACCTAAATTAGTTGATTGAAGTAGTTAAGCGAACAATTAAAAAGCTTCACCAAAATCGATTTGGTTTCTAATCGATTCAATTTGAATTGGCTGAACTGGCCTAAATTCCATCATTTTTTTTAACCTTGATATAAAATTATAAATAGACCCTCTAAGTGCATGTGGTCCCGAGTTTTAAGGCCAACCATCAAGGTTCATGAAGTGATTAATTAGTCACTTCATAGACCCTAGCCAACGGAAGGGGAAGGGGTGTCTATATACTATGAGTGCCCCTTTGCTACTCATCATGAATATTGATTTAAGAGCTTTCCTATTCATATCATTCTACACCTACAATACACATAACATCTTTTTTATTTTATTTTATTTTTATTTTTATTTTTTATTTCTACTAATCTAATTGAATTCTTCTACTTATTATCCGGCCTATATATACCACATATTTAGTATTATGAAAAAATAAATAAATAAGAAATCATGTGTGAGGTGTAATGTAAGAATGATGAATAAAATTTTTATTGATTTCAAAATCCCTTAACCGCACGTTTAAGCTGAATTAAGTTTTGTGACAGCTTAATTAGTACTATGGCATGCATGCAGTTTCTTAATGCTGTTGATTAATCATCCGATCGAGTATTACATGGTGTACTACAACTGGAGGCAATGGGGTTTCTCAATCACATATCAAGACCCACGCTCGAGGCAATGGGGTTTTACAAGTTTCTATTTTCTTTTTAACATAAAGAAAATTAAAGGACGGTACGTACGTCCCTAAACTTTGTTAAAGAAAAGCTCCCACTTTTAGGCAGAAATTATACCATATTAGAAAGACAAAATCGCTGCAAATGATGCCATTTCTTCTCAACTTGAGGTTGGACAGAAAAATCTTGGATGCTAAAAATGGTTTTTCTTATAGTGAATTTCTTGTAGCGTAGGAAGACATGAAGCCACTCTACATGCATGCATGTGATATTCCTCAATTAATTCACCAACTTGCTACAATCAGTACCATATACATATACATATAAACACACACACACACACACATATATATATATAATATTACTCATGATCCATTAGTCGCTTTTTATAAACGGCATGCTAAATTGTTAATAGTACTAGATCACTTTCTCCTTGGCCTCGCTAGCTCTAGCTGCATATGATATAAGTCCTTTTTGCTTAGTTTCAAATTCATTCTAATTCTTATGATTTAGAAACGACCAGCCCAGTTGCTAATTGCATCAGCCAAGTGCTAGCTATTGCCTATTAATGCCAAGTTAAATTTTTCTGTACTTAAAATGTTGCATTTATATCTACGATTAAGCCTGATATATAGGTTGTGGCATTGCCTAGCTAAGAGCATTCAATTCACAGTCGCCTCTTCACAACTGGGCTACATGCATCCGGTATCCTAAATAGCTTTTAATTTTAGGATTTGTATTTGGGAGCAACTGTACCAATCCAAATTATTTCTTTTGATTTATTTATTCCAATATATTAATAATATCTTTGAATATATTTGTTATTCCAACTCTTTTTTCAAAACTAGAAAAAATATCATAAAAATCATTTTTTTTATTTTTATTTTTATGTAGGATAGATTATATTTTTATATCTTTCAATAAATGCACATGCAACCATGGCCTGCATGCTGGGCAGGCTAGTAGCCTATGCGTGCAGGCTAGCCAAGCCAGGCCATGCGCACGCACAGGCCACCAGCTTGCCCAGCTTGTAGGCTAGGCGCATGGTAGCACCAACCATGCACAAGGCCAAGCCCATGCCAGGCCATGCGCACAACGGCACCAGCCATGCATGTGTACGGCAGTACTAGCCATGCACAAGGTTAGGCCCTATGGGTAGCAACGCCTATGGTCCATGCCATGGGCTATCCTAGTCCAAGTTGAGCACCAAGGCAAGCCGTGAGCCACTATGGGTCCCACGACCATCTCTAGTTTTATTAATTATTATTTTTATTATTTTAAGTCTTTTATTATTTATGGGATCTATTAGGGTTTCCACTTTGTAAACCTATAAATATGACCCTTAACATTTCTTTTCACATCTTTTAGCATATTTCCTTTGTGGATGGACTATTGTCGAGGAGATCTATTTTTGGTGCTTGGCATTTGGGTTACTTGGGTGAAATTCGTGAATCCCAAGCAGAGGATCTTCACCTTGCAATTAGTGAATATGTGATGATTCATTTATCAATCTTATGACAATCTTCTTTTAACAATTCCATTGTTGTTGTTTACTTTCATTGTCATTTTCTCTTTGATTCCATTACGCCTTGCAAATTCATCACCATTCATGCCAACATCATTTAGTCTATAACCATTGATTCATTCATCCATATAACACACTAGATCTACTATTCCAAGAAGATCTAGCCGTGTTGCCATTACCATTCACTTTCCATATATTTTCCTACCCACCAAATCCCATTTTAGCTTCCATCGACCCTTATTCCATTAAACACTCATTCCATAAGGCCACAAAACCCTAGATCTAGCCTAGATCTAGTTCCTCCATTGCCTTGGCCGAAAACTCTAGATCCCATAAGGATTTCCTATATTTTAGGAAACCCTAACCCTAGCCTCCACTAATTCCTGATTATTAGGAATTCTTCTAAAACCCACCAAACCCCTAAAATCCCTACCTCTTCATACCCTAGTCGTACCACCCATTAACCCTAAAGTGATCCTTCACTCTTGGATCTCATTAAGTCATCTAAACCATAACATCATTTCATCAAACCCTAAATTCTCCTAAGTGGCACCAACACTAAGAGAGATCATCCAATTCGTCCACATTGCATCATTGCTCATATTCATTCCATTGATTTCCCAATCCACGATCACCATCCAATCTATCATTATTCACTAAACACCATTGCTCAAGAACCATACTCAAGTAAAGGCAAGCAAGAAGACGAGGCACTTTGGTCATCCTAAGGAGAAGCGGAGCAAGAAGATCATAGCATTTAGGGACTTGACTGAGGTCCCTAACACGCCGTTCATCTTTGCCATTCGTTGTTGTCCAAGCCAGTGAGTCCCTCTATATAATACATTTCCCCCAAAACTAAAAACTGAACAAATGATTTTGTGCTGGGTTTTGCTTTGAGGATGAAAGATGCTTGTTTTTTCTTCGTGTGATTTATCTTCTTCCTTTACCCTATAAACAGAGCAGCATTTTCTAAATTTCATTGTATATGAGAAGTTCTTGTTGGTTTTTTTCATATGTGATGTTAAAAATCTAGCAGTTGGATTCAACAAGTTGGGAAAAAGTCTCATGCCTACAAATTTTGAATTTGGGTCTTCGTGTTCTTGTATTGAGTTGTCCTTATACATATAAGCTATGACTCTGTGGGATGATAAAGAAATTGTTGGGACATGACAAAATTTCTCCGTATCTTGCCCAGTTAAACTTAATTGCTACTCGTCTTGAGGAAGACCCAAATTATACTCTAGAGAAATTCCCAACTTAATTGCTACTCGTTTAATTTTTCTTTGCAATCTCCGTATCTCTACATTTTCTCTCAGTTGTGATATGAGATTGACATGCTCCTGTTCCTTGATGCAAGATGACTATTTTTCCCCCTTTTAGAAGTTTGATTTTCTAAGCACACTTAAAATCAAGCTGCATTTTGGTTAGGCAACCCAACTTTTCTAGGTTTTGCATTCGAATATCTATTATCATTAGATAATTCTAATAGGTGGCTTGAACACACCACTAATCAATGTGAAATAGTCAATAGGCAAAACCGTTTGTATATATGACATTTTCTTTTTAAAAATTATTGGAAGGGATATTTGGTGTCCACATGCCCATTATAATGAAAGCTCAATAGTCAAGTGCAAATCCAATTATGAGTCTTATGAATACATACTGAATATAATAGATAACTTCTCCGACTTATTAGGAAGGAGATCATTCTAATTAATACAGAGTCTTCAAGATAGGTTTTGGGGATTGTTCATCTTTTCCACGCCACATTTCTATAAATAGTACCTAAAGGCAACATATTGACATTTATTCATATACTTGAGATTAATTCTCTAACTTTGGCATCAAAATTCCACTAGGCACCCCATGTCGTCCTCTTATTATATTGCAGGTATTCATGAAGTTGGTGGTGTGAAACACATCCTTAACATTGCTGTCATCTGTGAGATTTTTATAGACTTCAACATGATTTTTACATGCCCACTACCATACGATTGCAAGCGACTAGAGATCAGAAGATGAATGCAACAGAGATGGAAGCGAGGTTGGCAGATATAGAAGAGAAGCTAAAGAAAGCAACAACCCTAATAGAGTAGTTACAAAAAAGAATGAGGAATTAAAATGGCAGCACGCTGTTATGTAACCAGTCAACAACGAATAGACAGAAGGAGATGCCCATAGTGCAGGTGGGGTCAATGTCGAAGAGTTAGAAAAGAAGAAACTACACGATAAGCTGAAGAGTCTTGTGGATAAATATGAAGAGATGACAAGAAAGATGAGAGGATCTTCTTTTGTGGAGCAATTGTTGAATCGAACAGATATCCCCTACAGAGATGAAGAGATGGTAATACCAGTCCCGGCTAAGTTAAAATTCCTTTAGATCAATATGTATGATGGATCTAGAGATCTTGTGGATCACTTGGAAAATTTTAAAGCACACATGACTCTCCATGGCTTTCCGGGAGAAGTTGCTTGTCGCACATTCCCACTAACCTTGAAAGGGATTGCACGCTGTTGGTTGGAACTCTACAGCCACGATCCATCAACAGCTTTGAAGAATTGGCCTAGAGCAATTTTTAACATAATTCATGGCAAGTAGGCGATGTCGTTGCCCTCCCGCCTACCTTTTCACCATTAAGCAGAGAGAATAAGAGAGTTTAAAAGCCTATTTAATTAACTCGATTTAATAAAGAGAGGTTGTCCACTGACGATTAAGATGAAAGTATGACTGTTCATCTAAATTTCGGATCAGGTATCTGGGTATACCCGGCCCGGAACCCGGATTCCAAACCCAGGCTGGGTTCTAGCCCGAATATACCCGGGTTATGACTCAGTCCGAAACCTGGATGAATCCCTTTTTTTTTTTTTCTTTTTTCTCTCTCAATTTTTTTTTTTTTACTACAAAGGCTATATACTATTAAATTTTGTTCCGTAAAAAGATGTTGTAAAGCAATTTAAAAAAAAAAAAAATTCTAAAGCCTATATTCTATTACATTTGAAAAACTTTTTTTTTAATATAGAAAACTAATTATCTTTTTAACTAAATGCATCTAAAAAATAGAAATTCAGTATTTATAATATAAAATGCATGCATCACATAGTACAACCCACTTCATATTACATTATTTGGTATTTAATTATATTACAAAATACAAAATTACAAGCCATTGTATTATCATTAGTTTAGTCAGAAAGAGCTTTTGCACTACTCTGCTAGATCCAGATCTCCTTCTCTGTTCCATTTGGATCTTCATAGTCAAAGTATCAACTTACCTAATTAACTTTTAGTTATACTCCATATAAACTTTTAGACACTAATTGCATATATCAAAGATAGTTATATCAAAGACCATGTGGAATGATCTCTTTGAAGGAATGACATGGGTCATGCCTAGAAAGGCTAGTGAATTCCCTAGCAAGTTGGAATGGTCTCCAAGGAAATCCAAAGGTGACTACAATTTGGAAGATGATCCTTATATGCATGTGTTGGTGTATTTTGCAAGAGAGAAATGATAAAAGCTTTGAAAACCACAAGAGGACAATGGATGAATTGTTTTTAAAACTTGCTCCTTTGGGATGGGTTATAGATTTTAATGGGCTTAATTAATGTCCACGAGTTTCTTATTTTGGTTGTAAATCCTAGTTAGGAATTACTCATGTATTCGTTCTGTGTACTTGGCATAGCCCATTATTATCAGTAAAACTTATTGATTACCTATCAAAAAATATAGATAAAATTTTCAATGTCATGTACCAACATCAATTTGAGAATTTTACCTTTTTTCCTACAGGAAACTTTATGATAATATGTCCATACAAACCTGTGGAATTATGTGCTGCATTGCCCACTCTGGGCCAAATTCTTCTGCAAGCTGTTTCACATTATTTGCAGCTGCATCACGAATTGAGTAAACCTACAGCCAATGTCAATAGTCAATAAAGTAAGCAAAATATATACCACATGTTAAGATGCAAGCCAATAAATATTGCATAATCGTGCTTGTTATTGTGCAAGTCAGATATTACAATAATGAAAACCTCCTGGTTGGACCCAACACCTTTCTTTTTTAGTAATAAAAATTTGAATGCAAGGCACTCATAAAAAAAATATTAAAAAGGCAAATGGTGCATGCAAGTATGTAGGATGTATACTAAGAAAACACCTAACTAGAAAGAGAAAAAGATACAAGAAAATCATTGAAATTAAACCCATTAAAGCCACTATTGCTGAACCAAACATCATGTAATATATTTATTGAAAACAAGTACTCTAAAAAATATGGACTATGGATGCTTCCAGTGGATAATAGTGTACATTGTCTTAGTTTAATATAGCAAAGCATCCAAATGTAAGGGTCACTTAACAATTTACAAACTGGAAGAATTGCAACCCAGTCCAGCTAGCCTTGAGTAGGAGATATAACACTAATAACTCAAAGAAGCAAGCTGCATTTGTATATGAGTGATCCAAAATAAACAACCAAAGATCAATCAATGCTCACATTTTGTTCCTCTCGACCTCATGAGATTACTAGTATTGCAAGTAGTGGCTGATCCAAAAAGCATGAGATACCAGCAGTTAATTTATAATTGCATATATGCTCGATGATCATCTTCCTTAAATCAAGCTCTCCTCAACTTTGTATCGTGTAACAATCATCTCGCACCACCATTTTTCCCAAGCTAGATGCAGGGTCAAGATAAAGCATAAATTTACAAACTCGTAATATGTCAAATCTAACTCCAAAAAAATAAAAAGAATTAAGCAAACCTAATTTACAATATTATAAATAATCACCTAGTAAATTTATAAATTAATATTTAAAATTGTTTTTAAGCCCAATATTTCTTTATATGATCTTCATAATTAGTTTACAATATGATTTGGTTTCATGGTACTCATTTTGTATGATATGTCAACTTCTGCAAACCGTGATCTCTTTGATTTTATTCAATGTCAATCAATTGCAAGTTCCAACCTTCTTGGTTTATACAAGCTTTAGTCAACATAAAAATTGTGCTACAAAAAGTCACACCGATCATATATATATAGGATCAAGTTGGCAGTGATTCTAGAAAGCGATTTAATACTCAACGAATTTAGAGATGGAAACATATATAAATAGAGATCACCGATTTAATACCCATATACATATGTTCTTAATTCAAGAAACTGATTTTCTAAGATCTACAAATATAAGATCTCTACGATTCAAAAAACAACCAAAAAAAAAAAAGAAAAAAACAACCCAGATATCAGAGCACATCAAGGATTCTAAGATCTACAAATAAATAGAAAATATAATGCAAATTATTGAATCAGATCTAAGAGTAGATCTAGAATAAAAAAGCATAAACAACTCAAAGCCACGTCTTAGATCTAAGAGTATTAGGGTTTCGGCACACGACAGAGAAAGGCTATGGTTTCGACACTTAACAGTCCAAAACTCAAACCCATGATAGAAAATACCAAAATTTCCCTCACCTGGTCACAGAATCTTGATGGCACGAGAGAGAGAGAGAGAGAGAGAGAGAGAGAGAGAGAGAGAGAGAGAGAGAGAGAGAGAGAGAGAGAGAGAGAGAGAGAGAGAGAGAGATGGAGATGACGGAGCGAGGAGGTGATGAAGACAATGACGTGAGAGAGAGAGAGAGAGAGAGAGAGAGAGAGAGAGAGAGAGAGAGAGAGAGAGAGAGAGAGAGGGAGAGAGAGAGATGGAGGCAATGAAGGTAGAGGAGGCTAGGGTATCGGTGTGAGAGTGAGAGAGAGAGAGGAAATCGGCCCAAGTTGCAGAGAGAGAGAGAGATCTGAGAATCTGAATAGTGAAGGGTTCAAGTGGGTTTTGCCACTTCGTTTTGATACGAGTTTAAAAAAAAAAACCGGGTAACAGATGTTAAATCCCAATTTCGGATTTAACATCAGGTACCCGGATCGGATAAAATCGATTTTAGTCATACGAGTACCGGCCTGGATATATTCCAGGCCGGAACTTGTAACTGGAAACCAGGTTTTTAGGCCGAGCTGGACAAAATCCGGCCTGGATGAACAGGCCTAGATGAAAGGATCACGCTCGCAGCCTTGTTGGAAGGTATATGTCCCCGAAGCCCATTTGTGACCAAGCTGGCTAGAAAGACCCTCTCAACTTTGAGGGAGTTTATAGATAGGGTTGACGACTATGTCAACGTGGAAGACACATTACAGGCTTTGTTGGAGCCAAGCAAGCAAGAGTGAAGTCTGAATCCAAGAATTCAAACAGAGATAGAAAAGCTAGGTCAAGTCATGAGGACGAAGGGTATGAGAGACACTCTATCCAATGGGACCAAGGGCCCCAACTGGTCCATAACAACTTAAATGTGCAAGAAAAGTCGGCAGCGACAAGGAAAGATGTGCGCCCGCCCACTAGGGGCCAGCTCTACTATAAGTACCATCAGTCAGATACTCACTGGGTGGAGGATTGCTCAACTATGAAGAAAAGGGTAGCCAAATTGACAAGAAATAGGGAGCTCAAACGAATGTTAGCAAACCATGTGAAACCAAGAAAAGAAGAAAGTTGTCGCCATGAGCCCAGACAGAGCAGAAGCCCAAAAAGGCAATGGCATGATAGAGAACATAGGTAAGACACTCCCCACCAAACACGTGACCAAGATCAAGCCCTATTGGGAGAGTTCGTACAATATCAGGAGCATCTGCCGATGGAGGGGTAACAGTGTCTTGCAGAAAAGCCCAAGCCTGTCAAGCCAAATATCATGAAGTATACTCAGTAGATAAACCTTTCAAGTACCCTAGGTTTAGTGCCTCTTCGACTATCTCCTTCGGAGATGAAGACTACAAAAGTGTTTTATACCCACACGATGACGCCTTGGTGGTTACTTTGCTGGTCACTATCTACACTACCAGATGGATATTGATTGTAAATAGGAGTTCCACTGACATCTTGTTCTAGGATGCCTTCACTAAGATGGGCATCAACCCTGATAGACTACACCCATCACCCACTCCTCTAAATAGTTTAAAGGTTGTCACCTATACTTACCACTTAAAAATGAAGTTCCTGACAGAGTCGGGTGTCGGCGAGGTAAGAAGAGAACAAATTCTAGCAAGAGAATGTTATGTGCAGGAACTCAAGGCAGCAACGCCATCAGTATTCATTGTGGAGAACTCAAGTGCTAACCTACCGCCCCCACCGTTGGTTGTTACTAACTAAAACATTGAAGCAAGGGATGAAAGCAACTAATGCAAGCAGAGGAAAATGAACCTTTGGAGTTGGTAACACTCCATCAGACCATCCAAGCATCACCACCCATGTGGGGACAAGATTCTCACCCTAGTATAGAGAGGCATAGAATTAGTTATTAGTCGAACACAGGGATGTATTTGCTTGGAGCCACAAGGATATGCTAGCATTGACAATGTTGTCATGGAGTACAGACCATGTGTTGATCCAGTAGTGAACAAAGTGAGTCAAAAGAAAAAAAAAAACCTTCAGCACAGAGAAGTGCGCAACCATAACTAAGGAGATTGATTGACTATTAGCAGCAGGTTTCATAAAGGAAACCTATTACCTAGAGTGGCTTTCCAACATGGTATTAGTAAAGAAAGTAAATAGAAAATGGAGGATGTGTGTTGACTTCACATACTTGATTAAAGCTTGTCCCAAAGACAGTTTTCCATGGTTACGGATAGATGTTATTGTAGATGCCACGACAGGGCATCAAGTGCTAAGCTTCATGGATACATATTTAGGGTACAATCAAATTCGCATGAGCAATTCAGATGAGGAGAAAATGGCATTTATTACTGATAGGTCTTTATTGTTGTCGGGTAATACCATTCAGTTTGAAAAACATCGGGGCAACTTATGAAAAATTGGTCAATAGGATGTTCAAATAGAAAATTGCGAAGACTATGGAGGTATATGTTAACAACCTATTGGTCAAAAGAAAAGAAGCTACCAAGTAGTTGGCTGACCTACAAGAGTCTTCTGTTGTGCTTTGCAAATGCAAGATGAAATTAAACCCAACAAAGTGTGTCTTTGGTGTAGATTTAGGAAAGTTCTCAAGCTTCATAGTCTCTAAAAGGGGGAATGAAGCAAATCCTAAGAAGATCGACGCTATATTGAACATGAATCAGCCCTAGAACATCAATGATGCCTAGCGACTGGCAGGCAGAATAGTAGCCTTAAATAGGTTTGTTTCAAGGTCCATGGACAAATGCCTTCATGTTTTCATGGTTTTGAGGAAGGTCCATCCATGGAATGAGGAATGTGATTTGGCTTTTCAAGAGTTGAAGTAATACCTCTCCAACCCACTCTATTGAAGCAGCCTAATCATGGAGCCACCCTGTGCGTGTACTTGGTGGTATCTCTGCACATCGTTTTCACAGTATTAGTTAAAGAGGAAGGTGCCGCCCAAGCACCAGTATACTTTATGAGTCGCACATTGAGAGGCGTCGAATCCAAATACCCGAGAATGAAGATGTTAGCGTTTGCCTTAGTAACAGTCGCCAGAAGGTTATGCCCATACATTCAAGCCCTGTGAAAGTGTTGACAGAACAACCACTTGGAAGAATATTGCATAAGCTTGACTTCATAGGCTGGTTAGTCGCATGGTTAGTGGAACTTAGTGAGTTCGATATTGAATACTTACCCAGGAGTGCAGTTAAGGGGCAAGCTTTGGCGGACTTTGTCCTGAGTTCACAAGGTTCCCAATTGAAATTCAAGCCACACCACGCTAATAGCTCTAGTGAGTTTTTGTCGATGGATCTGCTTGTCAGACAGGAGGGGGAATAGGGATTTACATTGTTGAAGAAAGAGCAAATGAGCATTATTATATGGGGACACTCACATTTAAAATCACCAATAATGAAGTTGAGTACAAAGCCTTGATACTAGGACTCTTAATTGCCAAAGCATTGGGCGTAGTGGAAATTGAGGCGAAGGCAAATTCCCACATCGTAATAAACCAAGTCATCAGAGCCTATGCCACTAAAGGGAAACAATATCTGAATGGAGTATGGGAGATCTGGGACCAATTGACTTACTTTAGCCTGGAGCAAATCCCCAGAGAAGACAACACCATAACAGATAGACTGGAAAAAGCCGCCTCTGCAAAGGAAGAAGTGAATCTCCCATGGGAGGTACACAGAAGGGGAATACAGATTCCAGCAATCAGAATAAGAGTGAACCAGTTGGCGCTAGTAAAGCCAGAATGGGCTAAGGCAATCTTTGAATATTTAGACTTGGGTAAACTTCTAGAAGAAAAAGAGGCGGCAAAGAAGATCAAGAGAAGCGCAATATAATTTGTTAATGTAGATGAAATCCTTTATAAAAAAGGGTTTGCCGCCCCTTTGTTAAGATGTATCTTGATAGAAGAGGCACAATACGTCCTAGTTGAGATACATGAGGGAAAGCTTTGGAGAGGAGAGCACTTCGGGTAGGCTATTATTGGCCCAATGCCCTTTGAGACGCCAAGCAGTTTGAGAAGAAGTGCATCAAGTGCCAGATCTACGCCCTTATCTCTCATTACCCTCAAGAGAAGCTATTTTCTATAATAGCCCCTTGGCCATTTGCCTAGTGGGGAGTTGATTTAGTCTGTGCCTTCCTGCTAGGAAAGGGGGGCATGAAGAACCTCAAAGTAGCAGTGGACTATTTTACAAATTGGGCAGAGGCGGGACCCCTAGGAACCATAACCACGAAGACCATCACCAAGTTCCTATGGAAGAATATAATTTAATGATTTAGGATCCCTCACAGTATAATATCAGACAATGGAAAATAGTTCAACTCAAAGCATTATAAGGAATGGTGCAAGAAGCTGGGAGTCCAAGTCAAGTATTCATCACCTGGGCACTAGCAGGGCAACGGGCAAGCGGAATTGACAAACAAGTCTTTACTTGGGATCTTAAAGAAGAAGCTAACAGAAAAGAAACGATAGTGGGTCACAGAACTCCTAGGAGTATTATGGGCATACAAGACAGCAGTAAAGACCCCAACAAGCGAGATGCCATTCACGTTGACTTTTGGAAGTGAAGTAGTTGTGCTAGTGGAAATAGGCATTCCCACACAATTGAACCAGCTATTTTAATCAAGTAAAGAATGGCAAAGCATTGGAAGAGAACCTTGATCTTTTGAAAGAAAAGAGGGAAGAAGCCGAGATCCAAATGTCCTCTACAAAAGGCAAACAAAATACTACTTCAACAAGTGGGTCAAACCTAGATCCTTTAGATTAGGCGACCTGGTCCTCAAGGAAATGGGCATGACAATGCAAGATAAAGGAAAGTTTGGACCGCGTTGGGAAGGGTCATACATAATGATATCCAACCATCGACCAGGGTCATATTGTCTTACAGATAGCCAAGGAAATAAGTTGCAGCACACTTGGAATGCTAAGCACTTAAAGAAATTTTACCGTTAATTTCTATTCACTTTCCTTTCTCTCTTATGTATTCAATAAAGACAAGATCAATAAAGGTAGGTGGTTTTTCAATTTACGTGCCCACGACTCCCATACTTAACCACCAAAGTTGAGTTAGAGACTTGCAGTGTAGCCAAAAGGGCGTGGAGGTGAAAAGACACAATGACTCCTATACTTAGCCACTGAAGTCGAGTTAGAGACTCGCAGTGTAGTCAAAAGGGCGTGGAAGTCAAAATACCCCAAGACTCCCATACATAGCCACCAAAGTTGAGTCAGAGACTCATGGTGTAGCCAAAAAGGCATGAAGGTCAAAAGATCCCACGACCCCCATACTTAGCCACGGAAAGGCAGGCGTACGTACAAGATACAGACTAAATCAAGCAAGAAGATCACACAACACATCATTAGCAACCATTATAGCATAATGATACCAAATAATCCAAAGCGTCTACAAGAGATTATTACAAAAGTTTCGATTACAAAAGACTGAATTAGTGCGATAATCTAAGCAACAAGAATCAATAAGAATGATCAGGATGGAGGAAGGGGCGAGGGCTGGGAATGCTTCGAGGGTGATGGTGAATTCAAGAAAGGGCTAGGCATGATTTTATGCCCCAAGGAATCGACAAACTAAATAGTAGCGATGTTGGGCTTGAACTGCTCAAGGTCCAAGTGTTTCAAATCGGTTTGAGGATGAGCCAACAGATGAGCTCGCAGGTGAGCCACTCAGCCCCATACCCACACCCAAAGGCTCAATCCCTTATAGTAATGGCAGAGACCAGCTGCAGATGTAAGCAAGCCACCTCACCCCTCAAAGCAGTTAATTCAACTTCCAATTCTTGTATATGCTTCTTTTGCTCCCTCGCCTTCTTATCCAAATTTATCAAGGTTTGGTTCTATCTATCTTGACTACCGTCAAGAGCCTCCTGATTGTTCTTGTAAGTGTCAAACCTCTGGCATAGGTATTCATAAGACCCCTTCCTTTGGAGTTGCATTATGCGACGACACCTTAGCCTACAAAAAAAATATATAACAACATAGTGAACAAAGTTATATAGGAGTCAAGAAGTCCTTCAAGTAGCATGACATGTCCATCATGCCCCCATCTTGGGAAGGAGAACTCACTTGAGAAGGGCTCTCAGCCCCATTCTCCCTAACTTGATGATCCTCCACCTGAACCATTCTTAGGGCATGTATCTTTGGCACAACATAAGGAAATGTGGATTCCATCTCTAGCATAATGGGCACGGCTATGGTCTCCACCCACAGGCCCCAGCGCAGAAGTGTAATGGACTAGAGTGGTGTTGAGGTCCTCTTCACCTCTACTAACATATTTTTCATTATCTTCTATTACATGATCTCCCCCTGACGACCTATCCCCCTCCCTAGAGGTTGAAGTTTCTTAGTCACCGTCAAAGGAAGAGTGGGAAGGTGAAGGGATAGAGACCCATTCATTGTCTGTCGAAGGTTTTACACCCCCAAAAATAGTTGTAGGTAAAGGGTTGGCGTTGGAAATTTGGTCGATGCCAATTGAAATAGGAGCCATCTCAGGAGTCACAATCCTAGCCACACCCATTGTGACGCCCCCAAATCCCCACGCCCGAACACGGGGAAATCGAGACGTCCGGATGGTGACAACCCGGGTCACCATCCTATCGACGGGTGCCGAGTGTGTGCAAAGGTAACAAATGTGCACGAAAGAACACGCAGCGGATAACGAAAGTCATAACTAAGTACCAGAATTTTTCTTAACGTAATACAAGCTGTTTAAAACATACATAGATAAAATATTACAAAACACAAATACAGTTTTAAAACCATAAAGAAAAGCATAACATCAGCAACCCGGCGGAGCCGCATCCTCGGGCTCAGCCTTCTCCTCCTCATCCTCATCTCCTGCACCAAAAGCTACGGAACCAAAAATGGTACCGCAGGTAAGTAAAACCCAAACACTACCAGATAATAACACATATAGAACTCAAACAATATGCATGAACCATTCCCAATGCACAAAACCCAAAGACACAGTTTTCCACACACGCCAAAATCACATTTTTTATCCGTATGCACCATGACCTCCCCTAGGGGTCATCCGCACACCCTGGCTCCAGTGCCACACCGCAGAGTACCACCACGCATGTGACACCTAACGAGCGATGCCCAGTTCCGTGCCCCGCACGTTCGTAGCCAAGCATCCTCTAGCCCTCACCAGCGAAGGGCCACGGAGTCGGTGCGTAGAGCGATGCTCGGTTCCGCGCCCGGCGCGTTCGTAGCCAAGCAACCCCTAGCTCCCGCTCCCGTCGTCTAGCGACAACTCAGGGGACATCACTCAGTTTATTCCGCTCCCGAGTGACCAGAGGAGCTCCACCGGGATAATACCCCATCCCGGCTTGGGGTCGTGATACACACGCACCCGTAAGACCACTTACGCCAATACACAGGCTTTTCACACAAACAAAAACACACGTGCATGCACCATGAAATGCCATATCAATGCATAATAAAATAACCAACCATCATAAAACAATAAAACAAGCAAATCCTTCCTCCATCCATCCGACCCCCGAACTCCTCGGACTCAGTCCGGAATCAACCAACCAGCAAATTAAATAATTGAAAGAGCAATATATATTTAAATCTAAAAATAGGGTTTGGAAAATACTTACAGTGCTATACGGTAATTTTAGAAAACAAGCGGCGTTGCAAACGGCGGTGGAAAAGCAACGTCACAGTGAAAATTCACTGCGGCCGTGGGTTTGAAAAACTCACTTTTGAACGGGGACAAACTAGGACACGAAATTGATAGGGAATGGTCTAGAGATGGTTGTGAAGCTATTGGAAGTGATGAACGGTCGTGGGTGGCGGCGGAATCGCCGGAAATGGCCGGAAAATGAAAATCGGAAACTAAGCTCGTAGGAGCTGTTCCGGTGGTCGTTGGAGGCCGAAAATGGGTGGGTTAGGACGGAAAGGGACCGGTGATGAAGTGGTGAAGAAATGGTGGCCGGAGGTGGAGCGACGGCGGCGGTACGGAGGAAAAACCGTGGGGCTTCAAATGGCTCTTCCGGCCAAACGGCCGGCCGGCAGGGGAAGATATTTGATGGGAAGGTGCACCGGAGGGAGGGGGTTCGAACGAGACCGGCGGTGGGCCAAACGGTGGCCGGACGGCGGCGGTCTGGGCTGTTGAAGTTTCCGGCCGTGGGTGAGGAGAGAGAAGAGAGAGAGAGAGAGAGAGATCGGGGGGGGACGACGCGGGAGCAGGAAGGAAAAAAAGAAAAAGAAGAAAAAAGAAAAAGAAAAGAAAAAAATAAAAAGAAAGGAAAAAGAAAAGAAGGGAAAAAGAAAAAAGGAAAAAAGAGAAAAAGGAAAAAGATGTAAAAAGAAATGAGGTCCAATCCTCATTCCGGGAAACGAAACTAAACCGCCAAAAAGATTAAAAACCACAAAACCACTTAAAGAAATAAAACACAACATCAAATAAATTAAAAACTAATTTTAAAAAATGCAATTAAATTAAAATAATTAAACTATATATTAATTAAAATAAAAACAATTATTTCAGCGAAAATACGCTCAAAAGCGGGTCATCACATCCTCCCCTCCTTAAAAACAATTTCGTCCTCGAAATTGCAGATTAACCACCAACTCAAAACAAGCCACAAGAAAACACATAAACCATCTGTGATCAAGATTAAGACACATGCCTTCCTTATTCGAACAAATACGGGTACTGCTCCCTCATGTCCGCTGCTCGCTCCCAAGAGAAGTCTTGAGCTAACGGATCTCCCCAAGCCACTTTAACCAAAGGTATCATCTTGGACCTCAACTATTGCTCATTCCAATCCATGATCTGCGACGGAACAACTTCATAAGTGAGATCCGGTTGCAACTGAATACCCGCTGGGTCGACGAAGCGTGGCTCTTGCTGTCCAAAGCTCTTCTTCAGGGATGATACGTGGAAGACATCATGAACATCTCCAAAATAATCTGGCAAAGCAACTCTATAGGCGACGGACCCTACTCTCTCCAGAATCTGAAAAGGGCCGACGTACCTCGGATCCAACTTCCTCTTCTTACCAAAACGCTTAACACCTCTCATGGGAGAGACTTTAAGGTAAACCCAATCACCAACTTCAAACGACAACTCTCTCCTCCTGGTATCAGCGTAACTCTTCTGGCGACTCTGAGCTGCCGCCATTTTGTCTCTGATGATCCGAACTTGGCTTTGCATTTCTTGAATTATTTCGGGTCCAATTACCCTACTCTCCCCAACTTCATCCCAACACAAGGGCGACCTACACTTTCTCCCATAAAGAGCTTCATAGGGAGCCATCTGAATGGTCGCATGGAAGCTGTTATTGTATGCAAACTCAATGAGTGGCAAATGATTTTCCCAACTTCCTTGGAATTCCAGGACACATGCTCGCAGCATGTCTTCCAGAGTCTGAATGGTGCGCTCTGACTGGCCATCTGTCTGCGGGTGATAAGCAGTACTGAACTTCAACTTAGTACCCAAAGCTGCCTGCAAACTCTTCCAGAACTGCGACGTAAACCTTGGGTCTCGATCCGACACTATACTCTTTGGTATGCCGTGTAGCCGCACTATCTCCTTGACATACAAACGGGTCAACTTACCCAAAGAGTCGGTGTTATTAACAGGCAGAAAATGAGCACTCTTCGTTAACCGGTCCACAATCACCCAAACAGAATTCTTCCCACTAGGCGTTCTCGGCAAACCCACTACGAAGTCCATCGTGATGTCATCCCACTTCCACTCAGAAATAGGGAGGGGTTGGAGCATACCTGCAGGTCTCTAATGCTCGGCCTTTACCTGACGGCATGAGTAGCACTTCTCAATATATAAGGCGATGTCCTTCTTCATGCCATCCCACCAGAAATTTTTCTTCAAGTCCCGATACATCTTTGTACTGCCGGGATGAACTGAATACGGGGCCGCATGAGCTTCCGCCATGATCCGTTCTTTGAAATCTGAGTCCTTTGGGACCACTCTGCGATCTCGGAACCGAAGTATCCCATCATTATCCAGGCTATAGTGCAACGGCCCTCGAGATTTTCGGACTCTTTTCCTGATGTTCAGCAGCTTCGGATCCTTTCTTTGGAGAGCTTTCAATTCTTCAAAATCAGTTACCCGAATATCAAGAACAGAAGACAAAATCTCTACTTGCTGCGAACTCTCTATAAGGAGCCTTCTCATCCCACAAAGCAACGACTCCAATTCTGACGGCTCGGCTTCATCTTCCAAATGTGACTTCCGGCTCAAAGCATCAGCAACTATATTAGCCTTCCCTGGATGGTACTTGATATCACACTGATAGTCACTGATTAGCTCCAGCCATCGCCTCTGCCTCATATTCAGATTTTTCTGGGAAAACAAATGCTTCAAACTCTTGTAATCAGTAAATACCTCGCAAGCTTCCCCATACAAGAAGTGCCGCCAGATCTTAAGGGCAAAAACAATCGCAGCCAATTCAAGATCGTGCGTCGGATAATTCTTCTCGTGGTCCTTTAGCTGACGAGATGCATAGGCTACAACCAGTCCTTCCTGGATAAGGACACAACCCAAACCAAACTTAGATGCATCATTGAAGACTACGAATGGCTTATGCGGTTCTGGGAGTGCTAACACTGGTGCCGTTGTCAACCTGTTCTTTAATTCCTAGAAGCTTCTCTCACATTTCTCTGACCAAACAAATTCTGTATTCTTCCGAGTTAAAGCTGTGAGAGGTCCGGATAGGCGAGCAAAACCCTCTACAAATCTTCGGTAGTAATCGGCGAGCCCCAAGAAACTCCTGATCTCACGTACTGTAGTCGGGCGCTGCCATGACAAAATGGCTTCTACCTTACTAGGATCAACTGCCACTCCGCCCCGGGAAATTACATGCCCAAGAAATTTAACTTCCTCCAACCAGAACTCACACTTGCTGAGCTTGGCGTATAGCTGGTGTTCTCTCAATCTCTTAAGTACCAGACTAAGATGATACACATGCTCTTCAACATCTCGGGAATAAATCAGTATATCATCAATAAATACTACCACAAAGGAATCCAGATAAGGTCGAAACACTCGATTCATTAAATCCATGAAAGCTGCAGGGGCATTAGCTAACCCAAACAGCATCACCTTGAATTCATAATGCCCATACCTCGACCTGAAAGCAGTTTTAGGCACATCCTAGTCTCTGATTCTCAGCTGGTAGTATCTCGACCTCAGATCAATCTTGGAGAACACGGCTGCCCCTTGAAGCTGGTCAAACAAATCATCAATCCGCGGGAGAGGGTATTTATTTTTGATGGTCACCTTGTTCAATTCCCGATAGTCAATGCACATACGGAGGGTTCCATCTTTCTTCTTAACAAATAAAACTGGTGCACCCCACGGCGACGTACTAGGCTGAATAAATCCCTTCTCTACCAGTTCTTGCAACTGAGTCTTCAACTCTTTCAATTCAGCCGGTGCCATGCGATAAAGAGCTTTATGCACAGGAGCCGCTCCAGGTTCCAAGTCTATAACAAACTCCATCTCCCGAACAGGGGGTAGTCCGGGCAAGTCATCCACAAACACATCGGGGAACTCTTCCACAACTGGAATGTCTGCCAAAGATTTCTTCTCAGACGGCGTGGACACCATCTGCACCAAGAATGCATCCGCTCCCCATGCAATCTCTCGTCTTGCCTGAATCGCCGATATAATTATCGGTTTTTCTTTTAATCTACTCCCCGCAAATTCCAGACAATCACCATCTGGAAGCTGAAAGCTAATTATCCGACTTCTGCAATTAATACTCGCAGAATATCGGTACAGCCAATCCATCCCGAGGATGATATCAAAACCCAACAGCTTGAACACCACCAAATCCGCATCCAAGAATCTTCCCTCAAAGTTTAACGGGCATCCCAAAGCAACCTTGGAACACCACACCATCTCACCATCGGGTAGAGCCACTACCATAGACTTCGGCAACGGCTCCGTGACCAAATTACACACCCGAGCAAACGTGGAAGATACAAACGACCGTGAAGCACCGGAATCAAACAAAGTACAAGCATAAAACTCATACAAATGAACTCTTCCTGAACCAAACACATCAACCCATGAAATCCAAAAAGCAAAGAATAAACCACAAACACCAAAAATCAAATCCAACTTAAGATTAAATTAAACCATACCTGTAATTACTCCAGCATCATGGGTCGCTGGTGCCTCATCATCCACCTCTTCGGGTGTGACAGCATAAACCCGGGCTTGTACTGCTTGTCTCGGGTTGGTTTTTCCACCGTGTCTACCTCCACGGCTTTCTTGAACTCTGACGGAGCAATCCCGAGCGATATGTCCCACTTGGCCGCACCAGTAACACTGGGGTCCGCTACTCATCTGACACTCGCCCTCATAAGCTCTATTACAAGCTCCACAAATAGGCACCCGTCCTCCCATACGAACACCTGAGGACGTAGGAGGTCGAGCTCCGGTCCGCTGAACAAACTTCTGGGGCGAACCCGAGCTGCTTCCTTCACCAGAAAAACTCCGCCTCTTATGCCCTGGAGGGGAACCCACACTCAGATTATTTTCCCGCTCCACAAGGGTAGCCACATCCACTAATTCCTGAAAAGTGGATATCCGATGGCTGACCACCATACGGCGTATGTCATGACGCAGCCCCTCCTGGAAACGATCTGCTCGCATCTCCTCAGTGGCGACAAGGTGAGGAGCAAACTGCTCAAGTTCTATGAACCTCCGGGCGTACAGCTCCACTGTCGCGCCCCCTTGGACCAGATTGGAGAACTCTCTTGCCTTTTGCTTCCTTACCGATGCAGGAAAGAAGCGGTCATTGAACTCCTTTTTGAAACGCTGCCAGGTCACCGCAGCGAAAGATCCCAGTTCAGATTCCAACAGCACCCTCTTGGTATCCCACCAATCAGAAGCGGTACCTTGCAAGAGATAGCTGGCGTAGAGTACTTGCTGCGCCTCAGTGCATCCACACACCTCAAAAGTTTTCTCCAAATCTTTGATCCATTTTCCAGCCTGAAGTGGATCCTCATTTCCAGTGAAGTGTGGAGTCCTATGCACCAGGAAGCGCTCATAGGTGCATCCGGCTTGCACCATGCTACTAGACCCTCCTGGATACATCCAAGGCCCTCCCTGATATGGCCAGGGACCTCCTGGTTGTGGCCAATACCCTCCTTGTTGCGGACAAGGCTCTCCTGATGGTGGATAAGGCCCTCTTGATGGTGGCCAAGGACCCCCTTGTGGTGGCCAAGGTCCTTGTGGTGGCCAAGGCCCTGCCTGTTGAGACCTCGCACTCTGTTGCATAAACTCCGTCATCTGCCGAATTGCTTCGGCTATGGAGTCATCCCTGGAGGTATTGTCCCGTGACTCCTGAGTATTTTTCCTTGGTCTCCCCATATTCCTACCACAACACCACTCTTGACCCTCCTTTAAGAAAAACAAATAAACCATCATAAAACCAACAAAAACAAAACCAACACTACACAGCAAGAAACAAAAGAAACCAGCTTGCAAAAACATAACCAAATAAATACAAACAAGCAAACAAGCTCACACAAATAAAACAAATAAAACAACTATACTTAACATAAATTTTAAAACACAACTTTAAAAAAACATTCTGGTACTACCTACGGGACATGTGGTTTTACCCAGAGCCAAACCGCTCTGATACCACCTGTGACGCCCCCAAATCCCCACGCCCGAATACGGGAAAATCAAGACGTCCGGATGGTGACAACCCGGGTCACCATCCTATCGACGGGTGCCGAGTGTGTGCAAAGGCAACAAATGTGCACGAAAGAACACGCAGCGGATAACGAAAGTCATAACTAAGTACCAGAATTTTTCTTAACGTAATACAAGCTGTTTAAAACGTACATAGATAAAATATTACAAAACACAAATACAGTTTTAAAACCATAAAGAAAAGCATAACATCAGCAACCCGGCGGAGCCGCATCCTTGGGCTCAGCCTCCTCCTCCTCATCCTCATCTCCTGCACCAAAAATGGTACCGCAGGTAAGTAAAACCCAAACACTACCAGATAATAACACATATAGAACTCAAACAATATGCATGAACCATGCCCAATGCACAAAACCCAAAGACACAGTTTTCCACACACGCCAAAATCACATTTTTTATCCGTATGCACCATGACCTCCCCTAGGGGTCATCCGCACACCCTGGCTCCAGTGCCACACCGCAGAGTACCACCACGCATGTGACACCTAACGAGCGATGCCCAGTTCCGTACCCCGCACGTTCGTAGCCAAGCATCCTCTAGCCCTCACCAGCGAAGGGCCACGGAGTCGGTGCGTAGAGCGATGCTCGGTTCCGCGCCCGGCGCGTTCGTAGCCAAGCAACCCCTAGCCCCCGCTCCCGTCGTCTAGCGACAACTCAGGGGACATCACTCAATTTATTCCGCTCCCGAGTGACCAGAGGAGCTCCACCGGGATAATACCCCATCCCGGCTTGGGGTCGTGATACACAAGCACCCGTAAGACCACTTACGCCAATACACAGGCTTTTCACACATAAACAAAACCACACGTGCATGCACCATGAAATGCCATATCAATGCATAATAAAATAACCAACCATCATAAAACAATAAAACAAGCAACTCCATCCTCCATCCATCCGACCCCCGAACTCCTCGGACTCAGTCCGGAATCAACCAACCAGCAAATTAAATAATTGAAAGAGCAATATATATTTAAATCTGAAAATAGGGTTTGGAAAATACTTACAGTGCTATACGGTAATTTTAGAAAACAAGCGGCGTTGCAAACGGCTGCGGAAAAGCAACGTCACAGTGAAAATTCACTGCGGCCGTGGGTTTGAAAAACTCACTTTTGAACGGGGACAAACTAGGACACGAAATTGATAGGGAATGGTCTAGGGATGGTTGTGAAGCTATTGGAAGTGATGAACGGCCGTGGGTGGCGGTGGAATCGCCGGAAATGGCCGGAAAACGCAAATCGGAAACTAAGCTCGTAGGAGCTGTTCCGGTGGTCGTTGGAGGCCTAAAATGGGTGGGTTAAGACGGCAAGGGACCGGTGATGAAGTGGTGAAGAAATGGTGGCCGAAGGTGGAGCGACGGCGGCGGTACGGAGGAAAAACCGTGGGGCTTCAAATGGCTTTTCCGGCCAAACGGCTGGCCGGCAGGGGAAGATATTTGGTGGGAAGGTGCACCGGAGGGAGGGGGTTCGAACGAGACCGGCGGTGGGCCAAACGGTGGCCGAACGGCGGCGGTCTGGGCTGTTGAAGTTTCCGGCCGTGGGTGAGGAGAGAGAAGAGAGAGAGAGAGAGATCGGGGGGGACGACGCGGGAGCAGGAAGGAAAAAAAGAAAAAGAAGAAAAAAGAAAAAGAAAAGAAAAAAAGAAAAAGAAAGGAAAAAGAAAAGAAGGGAAAAAGAAAAAAGGAAAAAAGAGAAAAAGGAAAAAGATGTAAAAAGAAATGAGGTCCAATCCTCATTCCGGGAAACGAAACTAAACCGCCAAAAAGATTAAAAACCACAAAACCACTTAAAAAAATAAAACACAACATCAAATAAATTAAAAACTAATTTTAAAAAATGCAATTAAATTAAAATAATTAAACTGTATATTAATTAAAATAAAAACAATTATTTCAGCGAAAATACGCTCAAAAGCGGGTCATCACACCCATATTGAAGGCATTAAAAATATCAGAGGTGGATTCACCACTGCTTGGCGTAGAAGCAAGAAGAGAAGGAAACTCGAAGGGTGGAGTACCCATCAAGTCTGACCCTTTAGCAAGTAGTTCAAAGTCAAAGGCCGTAGCCAAATTAGCAAGGGCTTGTCCCATAAGCCCATCAAGATCACCCAACTCGAGAGCCACAATATGGGTGTTGTAGACGCCCCCTTCCTAAATCGGGCTCAACACCAGCATCAATGGTCCTATATGGACCTACATCAATGGTTGTATCTGAGCCCTCAACAACGTCATTTAGGCAGCCAGTTGGCACCCCACCCTCTTTTTAGCTTGGGCGCTTCACAGGGATTTAAGAGGAAAGTGGAGAAGCTTACCTCTTTTTGGAAGAGCCCTTTTTCACATCCTTGAGTTTAGGTCCTTTTACGTGCGAATGGTTGGGTACAATGAGAAATCTATCTATATTAACATGGGATAACAATTTATCAGTCCACAAGGCACTTGTTTGCCTTTACTATCATGTTCCTTAGCCCAGCGAAGAACTGCATTGATGGGTTCTTCTTCATGACTAGTAAGGTCAATCAGAATCTTCTTGTCATTGGGAACCTTTCCCCAATTGGCCCAAATAGGAAAATCAAGAACATATTTCTCAGGGGTGGGGAATTCCCAGCCATTCTGAACAAGAAAGAAAAATTTCTTGGTCCAAGCTTTAACATTGGAATAGCAGTGTTCAAAAGCAGCCAATCTTTGAGAACGAACACGAAAACTACAAATGTTACCGGGTAGTCAGCTCACAGAGTAAAAAGAGAAGAACTTGCGAGTCGTCAAATCTGGGTATTGCTCCCTCAAGAGTTCCAAAACCATGTGGAACACCTCATAGGAACTTAAAAGCACATGCCAAATGTGTGAATGAAGTTGGGTGGAAGATATCTAGAGAAGATCAAGAACATTAAGAATAGAGCAACAAAATGGAAAGTGCAATCCATGCTACAAGGCATAAGCCGTAAGAGCAACTTTTCTTAAGAAACCTTTCTCATCCACAACACTAGCACTCGCATCAAGAATGACGAATTCGACAAAATCAGGAACACAGTAAGAAGTCTTTAACTTTGTCAGCTCTCGAGCAGTAATGGTGGAATGCCAGGTAAACTCCTCAAAGGAATGGGGCATCTGGCCCTCGGAGGATTCAGCTTTAGAATGGGTAGAAATCCTAGAAGGGGTTGCCACCAAAAATTGATGGGGAGAAGGGTCGCAGTGAGCTATTTGATGATTGTGTTGGAGAGAACGAGTTCAAAAAGATGAGTTGTTGTGAGTTTTCGAAAAGGGGATATAGGGAATGGAAAAGCTTGAAAGGAGAAACTTCAAAAATGAAAATGAGCAAAGGAAAGGGAAAAGGCAATTGAAAGAAGGTAATCATGAGAGATTTCGAGAAATTCTTAGGAAGTTGAACGGTTATTTGTGCACTTTCGGTTATCATTCTTGAAAACAAAGAGTGAAAGAGTGGGAACAGTTTCAGACACGTGTTGTGTCTGGGGTGTGCAAGGAATTCACTGCCTGCACAAGGCCATACCTTAATTAGCATAAAGCCAGCGAGGTAGATCCTAGAGTTGCTATGTGTCCAAAATTAGCGGGGTAGAGAAAAAGACATGATATGTTTAATTTCCCACGTGTTGCCACGAAAAAAGTTAGCGGGATAATTAGAAGCGATATTTGGTATCCATGGGCCCATTATAATGAAAGCCCAATAGTTAAGTGCAAATCCCAAGATGAGTCTTATAAATACATATTGGAGATAGTAGATAACATTTCTGACTTATAAAGAAGGAGATCACTCCAATTAATATAGAAAATCTTTAAGAGGGGTTCTAGAGAATGGTCATTTTTACCATACCACACTTTTATAAATACCACATAAAGATAGTATATTGACATTCTTTCATATTCTTTACTTCAAATAAATTCTCTAACTTTGACATTGAAGTTTTACTGGGCATTCCATGCTGCTATCTTGTTACATTAATATAAGTATCTGTGAAATTGGTAGTGTGAAAATACGCACTTAACAATTACCGTTTAGGAAATTTGATTTATCCTGCCAATAAGTCATGATGGTAGCTAGCTCATCACCAATTTGCAAGTCTCAATATTGATATAATACGGCGCTGAAATAGTCAGTTTTTCTTTCTACTACTAAAATGATAAATTTATATAATTTTTTACTATTTTTTTTATAAATCCAGAAATGGATGCCTGGTAGTCAGGTAAAATTAGAATTATTACTAATGAAGTGGTATAATTATATTAATTGGTTGCGAAAGAAGTTGAAAATAATTTAATTAGGTGTGTTTCATTATATACTCATTTTACCGTCATCTATAATCCTTCGTAAATAATATCCAAGATCATTCATGATATTTGAAGTATTATTATAAATACTTTCATTATTATTATTTTTTGTTAGTACTCGACATTTTAATAAAGGAAACTACTATTTTTACTGATAAAATTTACTGACAAAATCTATCGATTGGGTTATTTTTTTACAGAAAGTATTTTTTAATAAATTTTTGATTTTTGATTATGTTTTTAAAAATATTTAAAAATTGAGAAAATAAAAAACTTTTGCCTGTCGGTGAGGATTGAGAATCCTCTGTGATGTAGCATCACCCTTTAATAAACGTTCATTCTAATAGTTAAGGCCGCAGGGAGTGGTGGAAATTAGTTGGAACAAAAAGACGAAAAACCCTTAAGCAGGGCATGATGATGATGCATGGTAAAGATCAGATGGCGCTAGTGCTTCCATTTTCAGCCACATGACATGATCATACATCATGGGCATGGATCAAGTAAAGGTCGATCTAGAAGCCTGCATATCTGCAGTACTTGATCCATTTTCAACCACATGATGCATGTTATAACATAGTACAGGATCACACGAGTCATCGATAATAGTATTCTCATGTGTAAAACATGACGAGGAGATATCATGATCATCGATCGAATACTGACGACTGTGGCATTCTGGCCTGCGAAAGTATCGATAGGAAAACTACTCTTTATTTATTAAAAAAAAATAGATATTTGTGATTAATATTTTATAAGAAAAATAATTACTTAAGATAAAAATAGACTCATTTAAATTAAAAATAGATATTTTGTTAAAAATAATTAATCTTAAATAAATAATTTTCTTATAGTGATTGGCACTTTAGGTCCCGACATATATGACAATGATGCATGGATAAATACATGACACCAGTTTGAGGTATCCTCGTGACCATACATGTAAAACATGTGGATACGGGATATACAAGGAATTAATAATGTGGCCTTCCTGGTCCCTGCGAAAGAATCGATCGGAATCCATCTCAGCCGCGAACACATAACGCACTATATAAAAAGGAGATGGTCTACCATCAAATTAAATCACAGTAATAGAACGTGGTGAAGGCGATATATATATATATATATATCGTCATCCTGCATGTGGCTGTACTACTGGTTTATATAGGAATATGATACTTTTGGCATCTTCATTTCAGCCACACATAAGATTATAGATGACCATCAAATGATTTATGACATTACTGCAAATTAAGTCCTATGGCCTTTTCATTTCAAATTCCAAGCACAACGCGGTTCACTTATTTCTTTTACTACTATTAATATTAAGTATGATTCATGTGATCTATTGCCAAAATGAGTGTAGTTCTTTTTTTTTTTTTTTTTTTTTCTTTCTTTTTTTGACCAGAGAAGTAATTTTATTTAAATACCTTTCATTTTGCTTTTTATTTTTTCTCAGGCCTTTTCTCATCGGGACCTTCGCCGCAAGTCCGGCCTATTTGTTGCCACGGCTTTGAGCCGACCGTGAAATAAATAAAGGATATGTGTGGCTTTAAAAATATCTTATAAAAATAAATAAAAAATGTTTCTTCTATAAATTTTTTTATAAAAATAAATTTATTAATTAATGTAACTTAGTGTGTTATTTTAATTGTAAACTTCTTTTTATTTTATTATAAATCCGATAAAATCACGTCAGTCTATAAATTTATTTTTAAGACAACCGTACTTAATTTATTACATATTAATCAATTTATAAATTTAATTTAGTAACATTTTTGAGTAGATTTAACAAGTCTCAATAATGAGTAAAGCTCGCTGAAGCGGTGCAATTATTTTTTATTTACGCTTGTTAATTTCATCTGTACGTACGTATATATGTCATCCCAGGAAAATTATAATTTGATATTAGAGGCGTAGCTTGATCCCCATCTGTACCCCACGGACCACATACACAACACACGTCCATATATAATATATAAAAAGAAAGAAAGAAAGAAAGAAAGGAGGAAAGAAAGAACGTGAAATTAAAACGTGTGATACAGGTTTCCAGCATTTGGGGTGAACATTTCCTCTCATATGCTTCTGATTTCCTGGTAATTAAAGATTGATATGTATCGTGTTTATATTACGATATCATGGGATATCATGGGTTTTGAACTCTCGTAAATCAAACACTACTTTTGCATTTCTTGGTGTAACTAACGCTATCTTCATAAGCCCTGACTTTTTAAGGGACAATATTTTAATCTTGAAAGTACGATATTATTCCATGGACGAGTCAAGTACTGGTGATTATATATATATATATATATATATACTTTTTTCTCGTACGGGAATCTGATGTGAAAATGAGGTAACAAAGTGAGGAATTGAAGGAAAATGTGAGGATGATGCTCACGGCTACCGTTGAAAAGCCTTCACAAAAACTGAACTTGATTGATGCAATTCAGCGGTTAGGCTTGTCTTATCATTTTGATAATGAGATTCAAGAAATTCTGCAACAACTGCAGAAGACTCATGAAAGTGATGATCCCAAATATAATGATGACCTCTACACTGTTGCCTAGCTTGCTATTTTGACTACTTAGACTAGATGACTATTACGTTTCATGCGGTAAAAAATGCTTGCTTTTGCTCTATAGGCTTGCAAAATTCTTTTTCTAGGGAAACATAATCAACAAATTAAACATTTTAAAAGTAAAAGGCGTTTCACATTATGGGATTAAAAAGTACCTAACCGTACTATTTAATACACATAAACACAAATATATTAATCTCCTTCATGGGGTGACTCATTTGATGTCATTGGAATATTGTGAAGAAGATATGTTCAACAAGTTCAAGGACAGCATAGGGAATTTTAAGGGATCCCTTTGCAATGATGTGAAAGGAATTTTAAGCTTGTATGAAGCCACATATTTCAGGGTAAAAGGTGAAGATATATTGGATGAGGCTCTTGTCTTCACTACCACACATCTTGAGTCTGTAGAGTCCCAATTAAGCGGGCCTCTAGTAGCACAAGTAACCCATGCCTTGGAATAGCCTATCCAAAAAGGACTTCAAAGGCTAGAGGCAAGGCATTACTTTCTTGTATACCAGGAAGATGCTTCACATGATAAAGTCCTTCTTAAGTTTGCAAAGTTGGATTTCAACCTATTGCAGAAAGTGCGCCAGAAAGCACTTTCTAACATTGCCAGGTCAGTTATTAAGCTCCACTTCAGAGTACTTGCAAGTACTGTGAGTAAGCTAGCTTATACATGATGATATGATAATTGTAGGTAATTGATAGAATGATTATTTTAAATTATGTTTTACAGCTAGTGGAAAGACTTGGACTTTTCAAGGAAGCTACCCTTTATCAGAGACAGAGTGGTTGAATGCTATTTCTAGATACTGGGAGTGTATTTTGAGCCCCAATATTGCTTTGCTAGGAGGATGCTAACCAAAGTGATCTCCATGACCTCTGTTATTGATGATATCTATGATGTGTATGGTACAATTGAAGAACTTGACCTCTTTACTGAAGCAATCGAGAGGTTGAGATTGAGACACATCTTGATCATATGTGCATTTATTCTTAATTTTTTCTGATTAACTGGGAAAACTAAATTGAACAGAAACTACCTATTTTACAGGTGGGATATAAGTGCCGCAAATAAACTCTTGGAGTACAAGAAAATTAGTTATCAGGCACTCCTAGACATTTACACTGATATGGAGCAAAACCTAGGTGAAAGAAAATCATATCACGTCCAGTATGCAATAGAAGTAGTAAGCATCATAGCTTTTATATTCTGGCAAATTAAGCAAAAAACCATATATAACAGGAAATATTATGTTTAACTATATTATATGTTTCAAAAACATTAGTATTTGTCCTGATTGTGAATTGCTTGTATCTACGTGCGTATGTTGTCTCAGATGAAGAATCAAGTTAGAGCATACCACCATTAAGCCAAATGGTTTCACTAGAAATACATATCAACAATGGATGAATATATGCCCCTTGCTCTGGTTACCTCTGCCTACGCAATGTTAGTGACCACATCCTTAGTCGGAATGGGAGAACTTGTCACAAAGGATTCCTTCGAATGGTTGTTCAGTGACCCTAAAATAGTCGTAGCTTCAGCAGTGGTTTGCCGACTCATGGATGACGTCGTTTCACACAAGGTTTAATTATTCCTCCTTTTTTTTTCTTTATAATAATAATTTATAAAATTGCCCTATTAATTTATATACTAACATATATAAACAATTCTTCAATAATAATACTTGCAGTCTGAGCAAAAGAGGGGGCACGTTGCTTTGGCTGTTGAATGCTACATGACACAGCACAAAGATACAGAAGAAGAAGCAGTCCATGAATTGAGGAAACAAGTGACAAATGCATGGAAGGATATAAACAAAGAGTGCCTCTACCCAATCGAAGTGATCCCCATGCCAATTCTCATGCAAGTTCTCAACCTTGCACGTGTCATTGATGTTGTGTACAAGGATGACGATGGCTACACATGCTGGAATGGTGCTCAAAGATTTTGTGGCATCTTTAATGGTGGATCCTGTGCCCTTATAATTAAGTGTCATGGACCTCTGCATCGGTGGTTGTCGATCACAAGGAATAGTTGATAGGTTTACGTTTACGTGTTAATAAAGAAAAAAAAAAACGATCTTGTAGAATAAATTAATAAGTTTAGCAGATTGCTCAACACATGCATCCAAATATATAAGGTTGGGGCATGGAGACCATAGAAAATATGAAAGATTTCTTGGTCTCTTTCTTCTTATTCTGATGACATGACTGTTTTAGTGACCGTTTAAATTCATGTTAATGTATGAATAAAGTGAATTGTGATTGATTTGAGTTGCAAATATATTATTATAAGTTTCTAATTCTTAATTAGTAGCACTAGCTTGTATAAAAATTGGTCAGTCTCTTAAAAAATTTATGACTCGGCTTGATTCGAGCTTAAGCCTAGGCTGGGGAAAGTCTACCAGCCTTCAATCAAGCAACAAAAATTCTTGTATTTGGGATTGGGCCTAAGAATTAGAGTAACCCCAAACAAATCTCCAGGCTTGGTTGACTAGGCTTCTGGCTAGCCCAGCTTAAACACATGTAACTTTAAAAAATTCTCTCATGCTGCAACACCCAAACTCAATTACTCATGCTAGTTGCACGTGATTGAATAATAATTAAGAGTTTAGTCATGAAAATGTTCCTTGTGCAGCTAACCATGGGCCTAAACTCTATGTAGGGCTGTAATTGAGCCGAGCCGAGTTTTGGCTTGTCGAGCTCGGCTCGACTCAAAATACTCGAGCCTGAGCTCAAGTCCGAGCTCGAAATTTTTTTTAATTCTTTGTTTGAGCTAGACTCGATAGGCTAAAATCTTAACTCGAGCTCGAGCTCGAACTCGTTCCACAAACGAGTTCGAGTCGAGCCGAGCTCGAGCTCAAGCTCGAGTTTGAATTGTTTTTTTTAATAAGATTTAATAATTAATAAATTAAATAAATAAATAAATAAGAACTAATATTGAATTTATACAACTAACAAGTAGAACCTCTATTAAATTATAAAATTTTAAAAAATTTAGTAGTTAGTAGAGAATTCATCAAAATTAAGCCGTTAACCTCTCTCTCTCTCTCTCTCTCTCTCTCTCTTTAACAAAAGCGGTGGCCCTCTGTTTTAGACCAAACAACTTTGATTCGTAGGATTTTTACAGGTCTTCTGTAGCTGTCAGGCGCCGCATAGCTATGACACTACATTGCTCTTCTATAGGTGTCAGTCGCCGCAACTATGATACTACATTGTTCTTCTGTAGCTGTCAGGCGCCGCAGCTATGATACTACATCACTCTTGTCTCTTGTAGAGAAATGCTTCACGAGAGATGATTCGTCATAATTTTCTCTATAAAAGAATTATTCAGTTCATCTTCTTTTACATCTCATATTCTCCACTTTTCTGAAATTAGTCTGCATTCTTATTCTGCAATCTCTTTCTGCTTTCTCATTTTGCAATGGCTCAGCAATCTTCTCATTACCAATATATGAGGTATTATACACCTCGTTCACCAGTTGTTTCTGCTTCTTCCATAGGTGCTATAATGCAATCCAATAATGATCTAACTAATAAGTCAGATAATGAAATTATCTACGAGCTTGTGAATCTCGGCACCCGATACTCATCAACCATTGTCGTATATTCTGAGCGACTACAATCCAGGACTGGTGGGGTTGACAAACTCCACGAGAATATTTCTATCCTTCAGCGGCTTCTTCTGGAGTCCAACATGAAGATAAAGCACTAAAGCGAGATAATAGAGATTTAAAATCTTTGCTTAAATCTTCTTTTCGAGTGGCTACTCCTTTAGATAGAAAAGGCATACAGATTTTTGAAGAGCAAGAGCGTTTAAAGATTGAGGCAAAAAGCCTCAAATTTCTGTAATTTTGCTTCGAGATAAAAAAATAATATTTAACAAATATTCATATTTGTGTTTTTATCTTCTGGTAGATGTTTTATGTGCTCCATTTTTTTTCTTTCAGGGATTTTCATATATATGACATGATCCAATGACTCATATAAATATGCATTTAATCATGCATATCCAAACTCTCGGTTAGACCATTGGAAAAGTTAAATATAGGTTAGAAAATAACCACACAAAGCACATTGTGAGTAAACAATTCTAAACTTCTAAATATCCAGAACAATATAATATCAAAACCAAATGTAACTACCATATTGAAATTAATAACCCAACAATAAAATCCAACAAATTCATGGGTCATTACACGTCCAATTCCACAAATTCCTTTACATACAAGTTAGTATCCTATTTATGTATATAATTATAACAGAGTTTAAAAGTAAAGAAGCAAACTTAAAGTTTATATACAAGATAGTGTCCCATTTAAGTATATAATTATACATATATGAACTATACATACATGTCACTGTTCTATTTAAAGGTATAATAATAAAAGTGATAAGATTAACAAAAAGATATTTAGAGTATCTATAGCGTAGCTTAATTTATAGATTCGACAGAGAGAACATTGAGCTTGTTCTGTCGTAATTGTCCATATTGATTCATCTCTGCGCGCAAGTGTATAATCCATTCTTTTTCTAAAATTGCATTTGCAATGTTTGCTAAATATGGTAGGTGTTCCTGTAATAATGAAAAAATATAGAACATAATGTAATATGTTTTTTTGAATAAATTTATAAAGAGATTTATTACCTCGCCTGTGTGCTCTAATAGATGAACTGCTGTAAAATTCAGAATTTCTTCTGCCACCAATCCAAAGGCAACAACTGCTATGCATCATGTGTCATCTTCTATTTCCAAATATACTCAAGAACTATAATTAATGAGAATATCATTATTGCATAATTTTTATAATTATTATTTTATATTTATTATGTAAAAAATGATAATTTAAAGTATTGAAATAAATTTTTTACCGTGGATGTCCGATGCTCATATTTTTGCAATTGTAACACGAGAACTTTTCATTATAATCATATCCAGTCGCTTTATTGCAGTTGACACAGGACCTATAGTAGAACGGCTGATGCAAATCGAGTAATAAAAATTTTGCTTTAACTGTAAATGTTGATTTCTGCATTAAAAATAAAAAAATAAATTTCTAATATGAATGTAGCAATAAAGTGAATTTAAATAGAAAGAAATAATTTAGTCTTAAAAAAGAAAGTTATACCGTCATTGCCTGTATGGCATTGCTTGAACTCGATCCTCTTGATGTATTGAAACCCTTGGCAATGATTTCTTCTAGTAATGCATCATTTTGGGTTGCCCTAAAAAATTATATTAATAATTAAAGCAATGTATGTAGTAAAAAAAAGTTACATTAATAATTAAAACGATGGTTGTAATAAAAAAACAATAATATGTGTTAAAATTATACGATATTATTTTATAATGAATGAAACAATAAATAATTTAGATTTTATAAAATTAATTATTGAAATAAGTTTTAAAAAAAGACAATTTACCATGTACGTAACGAAACCGCAGCTGGTAAAAGAGGATCGATGGTAAACACGTTTGTCACTTGTGATGATAAAGATAGACCTGTATTATAAATATGTGTTAGCAAATATATAAATACATGATAAATAATTAACAAAAGTATTATTTTGAATGAAAAGTACCTTCATAAGAACCAACTTTAATTCGCATTCTAAGAATTATTGGTTTTGTTGCAATGATGTTTGAAATTTGTTGACATTCGTCATGAACAAATCGAGCCCACATTGTTAAAGTTAAAGGCTTCAGGCTATACAAATTAGAAATAGAATTAAGTTTGTAATAATAAAAATATTATAATGCGTTAAATAAAAAATGCTATAAATGTAATTAGAGATGTATTTAAACCTCTCATCAATAAGTTGTATATCTTGAACTGTTGCCTTTCCATTAACAGTGTTGACTTCTCTGGGTGGCATCATTTGGATTGCAATAGCTAGAATCTCTATTTCACCAAAATATTTTTTGTTAGTTCATAATGAAACAAAAGCATATAAATATATCTAATAATTATTTATATAGTTATTACCTATTTCAGAATCTGTATCCTTATAAGCATCAAGCTCATTAAAAGGAATGATATTGTACTCTGGATCCTTTAGCACTGGTTCATCATCTTCAACATTTTCAATAATTGTCCTCGAATTGATGATCCATTGATATTCATGCGATTCGATTTTGTGTCTTGGATCTATTGCTTTGACATATGTATTGCCTATATAATAAGATTGAAAAACCTGCAATGTATCATCGTGCAGATCGATATCTTTACCAAATATGACTGCTTGTAAACGATTTCCCTATAAAAAAAATTGAAGAATTAATCAATTGGATTTAAAGAAATAAATATTTATATTTCAATAGTAAATACAATATAATAAATACAATAAGCAAAATATGTTTATAGATTGAAATGTATAAAATATAATAAATACAAAATGATTCATACCTGAGGATCTATCAATGTGAGATTCTGATATTTTGTTATTGAGTTTCGTGCAATCCTTTTTGGAGATTTTTCTGCAACGAGCATTTTTACTTTCCAGTTTTTGGTAACTGGAATAATGTCTTTGATTGATACATAAACGGTTCGCATATTTGCTGTTTTTACAAATTAGAAGATAGAGAAGTATTACTATATATATATATATATATATATATTATAAATTGTATAATATAATTAAAAAAAACAATAGAATGTATAAATGATAACAATATTTGAAAAACATTAACTGAGCAGACTAAAGAATATATTAAATATGACTATTTATATAGCATTATAATGAGTTTGTTATTTTCAAAAAATCTTTATACACAATATTTTTTGTACAATTTTTTTCATAGTTATCAATTGTAGTTGGTCTTATAAGAATTTTTACTGAATTGGCAGTTTTGGCTCTTGATAATGCTATATATAATTGTCCATGAGAAAATACTGGTTCAGGTAAATATATTCCGACAGAATTTAATGTTTGTCCTTGTGATTTATTTATTGTCATTGCAAAACTTAATTTGATGGGAAATTGTGTGCGTTTAAATGGAAAACCATTATTTTCATTTATATCTGGTAAGAATGGAATTCTGGGTATAAAAACTCTTTTCCCTTTGTGATGACCAACTGAAATTTTTGCATCAATAACATTACGATTAAAATTACAACAAATCAATCGTGTGTCATTGCATAAACCTTCTGAAGGATTTATATTTCTAACCAACATGATGGGACAATTCTTTTTAAGCAATAATTCATGTGGTGGCAATCCACTTGGTATTAAAGTGTTTAAAAAATCTTCGATTACACCTTTTTCAGATGTATCAATTGTTTCATCGAAACTATAATATCGCACCATATCACCTGGAAATTTTTCAATGATTATAGCATTTATTTCATCAACTGAGTGATTTTTTGGTGTTAATATAGCTCGATTTGTCATTTCAATTAAATTGTTTGAATAATTTGATATGTCTTCAAAAATAGCTTCTAATAAACAATTTAAAGAGTCAGCATCATTGTTATATTGAATAAGCATTTCTGTTGGAATTTTGATCATATCTTTAACAGTAATTGGTTCATTACCATTACCAACTTCAATTAAATAACGACAAAAATCAGGATCCAATCTAGATCTCATATTTTCTATTAATTTAATTTTGGTTAAAGAAGACCATAAATGAGAGCGGGTTAAGCTTGCATCAATTTGTTGTTCTTTTGTACTTTTTTGAATTACAGGTAATACTTGACGAAAATCTCCGCCAAAAACAATAACTTTTTCATCGAAAGGAAGGTTTGTATCATTTATATCTTGTAACATCTTATCCACTGCCTCTATAGAATATTTTCCACACATAGGTGCTTCGTCCTATATAATTAATTTTGCAAGACGCAATAATTTAGCAAGATTTCATTGTTTGCTAACATTGCATGTACTATTTTTTTCTATATTTAATGGAATTTTAAAGCGTGAATGTGCTGTTCGGCCTCCAGGTAAAATTGATGCAGCAACACCAGATGATGCAGTTGCAAGTGCTATCATATGTTTTGATCTAATTTCAGCAAGAAGTGTTTTGTATAGAAATGTTTTCCAGTGCCAGCAGGACCATCAATGAAAAATGCAGCAGATTTGTTGAGAAGTAAAGTTTCGAGAATTAATTCATATGCGTGTTTTTGTTCAGAATTTAAATGATTTGATGCAAGCAGATCTTCTTGTGGAATTGTAACAGTTAATTCATCATCAATTTCTTGATGTCTAAATTCTTCATCGTCAGAGAATATATCAATTGGAGCAAGATGATACATATTTATATTCTTTCCCATTGATTCAAGCGTAAAAGAGATGTTTTGTAGTACTATTTTTTTAATATTTTTTGCTGTTGTATTTGTTGAATAAAAATCTTCAGACATTTCTTTTTCAAATCGTTCCCAAAGTTCTTTTGGATTTGTACGATTACAATATACTAAAATTGTTGCAAAAAGACGTCTTAAACTATTTGGCATTCGGTATAAACAAGCTTCTTCTAAACATTCTTCTAAACTACTATCTTTGTTCAATAGACCATGTAAATTAGCTGCTTCACGAAATGTGGGCACAACAATACCATTAATTGTTTTTAAATCTTCAAATGATTTTGGCCCTCCAATGTGGTTCAGTAATATTCGCAAGTAATATCTTTCACCTTCAATTGGATTTGCACTAACAATTCGCCCTATAACATTTCATTTTTTTCTTGGAATCCAAATTTTATATTGTTGATTCCAAACGAATTTTTCAGGAAATTCTTTGTACAATAAATTGTGTGCATTTTGATCAATTTGATTTGTTAAAAAGAATTCAGTTAACATTGATTTTGTTGACAAATCTGAATTTAAAATGCTGTTTAAATTTTCATGTGCACGAAAAGCTACTAAATGTTGATTTTCAAGGTGCAGATGTAAACTATAAACTGATGGATACATTTCGTTAAGTGCAAAACCATATATTCTCCATGTAGCTTCGGGTGGTGTAATCCATCTACCTGATTGAAATTGTTCAATTTCATCAATTTGTTGATTATTTTCGTCGTTGATTAAATTGAAAGCGATACGATCATGTCCTTTGTAAATATATTTATACAAATATTTGACAGCTTTAATTGTAGAACAAATTTCAACATTTATATGACAATTAAATTTTGAAAGAAGATATGGATTATATGGTACAACCCAACGATTATCTAAATTTTGTCCTCTAACTTTCACAATTGTTCCGTCATTAGAACGTTTGTATAATAGAAAACAATCAATTCCAACAGTTGTTTTAGATGTAAATTTTTTGGGATATTGATTTTTGCAAATTCCATTTTTTTTCATACATATATTAGTTGGATTCAATATTCCGCAAGGACCATGCATCATATGTTTAACAACACTTTTATATAAGTGTACATTTTTTGTTTTATCAGGTATTTCTGCTGAAACAATTTCATCGAAAGATTCAGGTGCATAAATTCGACAATCTTTTTGTAGTATTATTAAAAAATGAACATGTGGTAAGCCTCTTTCTTGATGTTCAATTGTGTAAACATATGCTGTAACTTTACCAAAAATTTCTCATTTAAATAATTCATTTTTTAAATCTTCTAATTTTGCTTTAAATATTCATGCAATTAAATCAGGACGATTTTGAACTTCTTCATGTGGTTTTAATTCATCTAAAATTTCTTTCCAACTTGGATTACATGTCATAGTTAAGAAAATATCAGGTTTGCCAAAACGTTGAACTAATGACATTGCTTCCATATATCTCTTGCGCATATCTCTTGGACCTCCAATAAAATATGAAGGTAAGATAATTCGTCTTCCAATTTTGGAGGCATTAGTTTCTCCAATTGCAATACTATCAACAATACCTTGATATATATCTGATCTAATTTCTTGTTGTTTCGAACGAAAATAATTTAATCTTGATGTTTCAATTTTAATATACATGTCAACAACAAATTGTTGTAATAAACGACCAGATAATAATAAAATTGATTTGTTATGTTGTCTTATTTGTAATTTGAAACAATAATATTCACGGCATGAAATTGTTGGTTGTTTCTTCTTCTTCTTCAAAACTACAAAAATTATGGAAGAAAATTTAGAAATATAAACATATAAAAGTTTAAGATAACAAAATTAGAAGAATTAAAATTAGAGTTAAATATAGTTTGCCCCCTTGGACTATCATTTAATTCACAATCATGTACACCGGACCTGCTTTCATTGGACTTGCGAGATGTATGGAAAAAATTTGAAAATAATGTGAAAAGAGAAATTTTCGTGGGGATAAAAAAAATAGGAAAGCAGATCAACCAACCCCTTTTGTTTTCGAGGGAAATGCAAATGACAATGTTGTTGATGAAGTGAAGGGTAATTTTGTCTTTGCATTAAAGGAAATACACGTGAAAAGCACACAAATGACATTTTCCTTCGATTTAATGCTTTTTGTAGATGGAAGAGGGCGATTGGGACGTTTTGAAAATAAGAGGGGATATTTTGATGCAATCAATAATTTTATGGGTACATTGTAAATTAAGTAATAGTTGGAGGGGATAAAATCTAACCCTTAAAATTATTATTACCTTCTTCTTCAGTTCGAAATAATTCCTCTGCATTACTTGATTTGTGTAAATCATTTAATGTTGATGTTTGATTGTTTAGCAATATTGTTCCTTTTTTTATTTTTTCGATTCCTTCATGCCAACCAGAATCACCAAGAGGAAATAATAATGGATATTGAAGTGGATCGTAACAACCAAAATAATATTGAACAATATGATTTTGACCTGTATGACTAAAAACGATAATATTTCGATTTGTTTCTTCTGCATAATTATTAGATTCAGTCCAAATAACTGCAACTTGCGATATTGATAGGGTATTATAAACACGTTGATCTAATTCAACGTCTGATCTTATGTGAATTACATGATTTTCGAGATTTGGAATGTTACTCAAGTTTCGAAAGAAATGACTATATGGATTAATTCTGAGTATATCCATCAATTGACTAATAATGGAAGGATCTAATCTTTCTGCATCATTAACACGATTTTCTAATTCATGTTCAGTATCATAGAAGTATAGTTGCAAGTACGAAGGATATCTATCTTCGGGAATTAAATCATTAATGTAATGATAGATTTGTCCTTGAACTCTAAATGTGTAAATTCTTCTGTTTCTTCTACATAAATTTGTATCAAACTTAACTCCAAATGATGTGAAGGCAAATTTATTATTATATGTACACACGCATGTACGAAAATTTTCAGATTTGTTTGAATTAGAAGTAAATAACTGATATAATTCATTAGAAATTTGACTAAACGCTAACGATATTGTTCCATCTGCACAACAAAAACTGTTTGGTTCATGATAAAATTTTTTTGCTCCACAATATTTACATGACAGTACTAATGGTAAATAACTTGGTTCAAGAATTATAGTGTGTAATATTTGTCTAAAACAAGGAGATCTTCTTTGTCGTTTTCCTATATTAAAAAAATAAAAAATAATATTATTAAAGATAAGATATTAAATATTAATGTAAAAATTAACGAAAAAATGTGTTAGCTTGTACATTACCTAAATTGGAATTTGACGTTCTTTGAAAATTCAATTCATCTTCATTTAGATAATTAACCTATAAAAACATTTTTTAATATTTATTGAATAGAATGAGAAAGGAATTGAAGGAAATATTTCTTTTAGTAAGAAATTGTTATGAATAAACCTGATTGGTCAATACTGAAGTTGACGTATTGTTATCGATGTTAATTCCAGAAAAGTTGATATTCGAAGACGATCCAATTTCTCTTATACAAATCCCTTCATTGTTGTTTGAAGAAAGAGATAGGACATTCTGAGACTGCCTTTGCCTTCGCATTTCATTATGTCGAAGATTTTTCAACTCAGCATATCTCTCTCTTCTTTTTTGACGGATTTCTTCTTTTTTTTGGTTTGATTGGATACTATACCAATTTTTTCTTTGTGGATTGTTTTCACTCTCTTCTGGATTTATTCATAAAAGAAGTTAGATAAAAAAAAAAAACGGTGTTAATAATGTTTAAGTATATTTTTGCATTTAATAATATTGTCTTACCAATCGGCATAAAGTTATGAAAAATTGTAAATTCGGTGTCAATTTTGGTGCGTAATCTAAAAAAAAAATTGAACATAAAAAAATGAAAAAAGTAAATATTAACATAACAATAATATAATATCATCAATTTATCCTAATTATAAGCGCACTTATATAAACATAAAAGAATTGAATAATATTTTTTCAAATGAGATAGAAAAGAACGTACCAGGAAGTGGAGCACAAACAGAGGAATAAAGTGGACACAGCAAATTGATACCAACCAGATTGATGAAGAGCCAAACAAAAGCAAAAGCAACAAATCTGACAAAAAAAAAACATACATAAAAAAAATTATTCTTATGATAAATAAAAAAGATGATATAAATAATTTAACTATTTACTGGAAAAAAAAAACTTACAAGCAAAGAATTAATGTATTGAATGGAATTTATTATCAAACATATTTTTAATAAAATATATAAAACAAAAAAAATAAAAACAAATAAAAGGCTATAAAAAAACCACAAATAAATGGAAATGCTATTTTGTTTTATTTTTTTATTATAATGTTTGTGTTAATAAGTTAATGTTTATCAAATTTTTAAAAGGTTTCAAACAAATTTTGAAAATAACAAGACTAAATACTATATTTATGTATAAAAACTCAATAACCATAACTTTGAAGCGATCAGTAAGCAAAATGATGTTTTACTATTAATTCCTAACAAACAGTTAATTATAAGAATTCATCAACTTTCTTATCATTATTGTTAGTTCATATAAATCTCTTGTTAATTCGCCTAGATCATTACTTTGTTACTTGATTTAAAAAAATGTTTATAATTTTTCGTTTACAGATAATTTATAAAAAGTTTCTATTTTATTTATTCAAAAAAATAATATTTATAGTCGTGAATGTATAAATACTTTGCTACTTCTCAAAAAAAAAATACAAGCTTTATATAAAAAATTAATTTCTTTAATAATAAATCTGATTTTCTTTTTAAAACGACTAATACTTATATATTTTATAACTATATTGTAACACTAATTTTTTTTAATATATAATACTCAATCGATCTTAGTGTATGGATCGAAAATTCTGTGTCTGTGAACCACGGCACCATCATATTAATTTGGTACCAATAATTAAATAAAATATCAAACCCCAAGGCATATTGCCATATTTTTTGCAACATAATTGATCTTCCAAAATGACCTACTTTAAACCCAAATCTTTATTGTATTTAACAGCATGTAGTGCAGCAAGAATATCAGCTAGTAATAAATCAGGATATAAATCATATATAGTTCCTTCTCAAAATGCCTACCATAGATCGCTCCCAATCATGAATTATAATTAAGAACTAATAAAGAATGAAAAGAACTAATTTGGTAATCTAATATAATTAATGGCATATAATTAAACATATATATAAGCCCAATTATTTATTAAGTTCCACCTTCCATTATATATATATATATATATGTCATCTCCAAACATACCGATTTATATACATGCTGTATATATTTTTAGAAGCATGTCAATCGTTAAGTAATTAACTTATAATATTTATATATCCTTTAAAATACAATACATGATCAATTATTAGTTGATATGATTCGAGATGAAAAATTTAAAAAAAAAACAGCATTTATTAATTTCTTAGTTTCGTTTGGAAAAGTAGTCATGGATGGATAACTTTTTGACAATTCGTACATGGACATGACTCGCTTCCAATACAAGTTAGGTGGCTTTGATCATGACTACCTTGTGGAATTGGTTTTCATTGGTGTTGTGACGTTAATGCTGTGGGGTCTATGAGAAAAAAATACATTATCATGTGTTTATAGACTTACATTATCATGTTTTATCACATAATTTATTTACGTATATGAATTGCACATGAAATTATAATAATAATTTAAAATATTAAAAGAGCATTGTTACAAACTACCACCACTATCTATTGTAGGGGAGAAAAAGGGTGTGGAAAAACAAAAAGGGATGGGGCCTGGAAACTATATTAATATTTAATCGTAACGATTTGAAAATGCATTATTAGTATAATGGTTTAGGTGGTTCACTTTGACGTAAGGGCGATTTAGGTGGATTGAATTTTAGAGCCTTGGAATCAATGGCTTTTAATATTCAAATATTATTCCAGAAGGAGGCCAGGCCAACAACCTTTGGCGGTACTGGCCTGTGGTGATCGACAATTGACAAAGATGTGTCAAAAAAACCTACATATATAATATGTTGCTTGATGAAAATTATTCTAATGATAAACAAAAAAGATGATATAAATAATTTCACTATTTATAATTAAGAACTAATAAAGAATGAAAAGAACTTAAAAAAAAAAACAGCATTTCTCAATTTCTTAGTTTCGTTTGGAAAAGTAGTCATGGATGGATAACTTTTTGACAATTGGTACATGGAAATGATTCACTTCCAATACAACTTAGGTGGGTTTGATCATGACTACTTTGTGGAATTGCTTTTCATGAGAGAAAAAGGGTGTGGGAAAACAAAAAGGGATGGGACCTGAAGATTATATTAATATTTAATCGTAACGATTTGAAAATGCATTATTAGTATAATGGTTTAGGTGGTTCACTTTGGACGATTTAGGTGGTTTGAATTTTAGAGTCTTGGAATCAATAACTTTTAATATTCAAATATTATTCCAGATGGACCGGAAACTAAAAAACCGTAGCAACACAAATCGCAAAAAAAAAAAAATATTCTACAATTCTGAAATGCAAGTTAAAAAAAACGTGAATCGAATATACATGAAACGTAAGAAATTTTTTTTCTACATGTGTAACAACAAACGCAACATTTAAACAAAAAATGTGCAAGAAACAAAAATTGGAAGAGACGAAAGAACAAACAGCTATCTGAACATCTGTGAATAAATGCAAAAAAATAAACCAAGAACAGCTCTCTTCAAACTGAAACCCTAAAAAAACAGATTGCAAAAATAAAAAAAATGCTACAAATCTAAAATGCAAGGAAAAAAGAACATTAATCGAATATACATGAAATGCAAGAACAAAAAATTTCTACATGGGTGTAACAACAAGTACAACTTAAAAAAAAAAAAAGATTGTACAAGAAAAATACCGAAGGGGCGAGAGGAACCAACAGATCTCTTAAGATATTTTTAGATCTGTAAATAAACGCAAGAAAATCAACTAAAGATGTGTTTAGACCTGTGACAACAAACGAAACAAAAAAATAAACCTCAATTGCAACAACAAACAAAACAAGAAAGAAATAAAAACCACACCACAAACCAACAACTAAATAAATCCCAGCACAAATAGATGAAAGAAACAAAAACTTGCAAGAATATATGTTAAACGAAATTAAATTTTAAATATAAAAAAATCAGTATTAATACGTAAATTAATACATAACTTTGTTTATATATAGCAAAACTCTTTATAGATTAGGAGTAATCCATTTCGCAAGATTGTGCGCGCACTAATTCTGAAACGGTGAATTTTCTGCACTGTGCATTCTTCAAAATGGTATTACTCGGTCATGGCTGCTTATGGTGCGAAATGCGAATTGTCTTCTTTTTGGGTACTGCAAAACGTTGGACTGTAAAAAGAGTAGAGATGGGCAGCGTGGGACCCATTGTTTGACTGCAAAATGTTATAGGCTACAGCTAGCCAACTCATATAAAAGACAACTAAATGTACATTCTCTTTAGTAAATTAATAATCTAATTTTAAAAAGAGAACAATTCATTATTAGTGTTGTTGAAGCAGTATAGATCCACGTGATTATTAGATGGCGTTTAAGGTGCATTAAAAAGTAATAAGTTTTTTATTGAATCAAATAAAACAAAATGATGATATTAAAGATACAAAAATAGACCTGCCACCAAACCTATAACTCTCTTTTCACCTACTCAAGATTATTGGATCAACTTTTCTGAAGACTTGAAGGATGAGATATTTGTGAAGTAAAATCATGATGAATATGAGCAATACAGCTGGTAATTTACTGCCCCACAATTTTTCTCAATCAATTAATAAAAACAAAGTACTTTTTGCTTTGACTAAGAAATATAAAACAAAATTTTCACCTACACCTTTCATCAATTCCGGTCGTCATTATTATCTAGAGAATTCTAAAATGATAATTCTTACATGGAGGTGTGGATAAACATTTAGAAGTGGATTGAGGGTGATCGGCTTAAGTTCATCAATGCACGTCCTTTCTGTAAATTTAATGATAATGTTTATAAAAAAATTTCATTATTTAACTATTAGCATATACTTCATTTAAATTGTTTCAATTCATATATGAATTTTGTATAAAATTATATTAAGAATTAAAAATATAAATAAATAAAATTTAAAATGTTGTAATTTTTTTTTTAATTTATACATTAATAATGACTTAAAATTTAATAATAATGTTTATAAAAGATTTTTGTTATCTAGATATTAGTACAAAGTTCATTTAAATGTTTTTGCTTAATATATGAGTTATAAATAAAATTTTGTTGAGAATCTAAAATGTAAAAAAAAATTAAAATGTTTTAAAATTCTATTTCTTTTGTTTTAGTGTGACCCTTTTCTGAGAGTTGTTACAAGACAGTTAATAAATGTTAGTTTTGTGAATAATTTAATATTATTTGTTGGGAGTTTGATATTCAAACTATTTTGATATGTGTATATATTATATGGCACACATACAGACGCATTGTGAAGGAAATGGCTAAACTAATCCCTGTTGAGTGTAACAGCGGAAGGAGGGTGAGCTGATGATGTGAGTGAGGATGGGTTCAGTAATTCCTCGCTCCTGCCACCTAACATTTCATCGTTTATTGTGTATTTTATGTCAATCCATGTTTTTTATAGGCTGTCAATCACTACCACTGGTCCTCCACCCACCTCACTTTTTCCCTTGTATAATAACTCTTCTTTGTCACCTATCATATTCCTTTCAATCAATATGAAAAGTTGGATGATTGTTTTAGCACGGTAAGCAAAACAAAGCAAAGCAAACTTTCTTGGCTTTCTCAAGTCAGACTCTCATCCCTCTAATCCTATTGTCGCCCCATAGCACCTGCCACAACCCTTCTCCATTTTTCTTTTTCCCCTCTTCTCTTTTAGTCACCGTGGGTTCTTTCTCACCATGGCCACACCCACAACAGAATCATCATCGGTTTACTCATCATGGATTCTCCCCCAACCCACGGCCACTCCGTGGGTTCTAGCGGACAATCGTCCCCCTCCCTCTTTCTCTCAATGGGATTAAAGTGGATTTCTAATTTTTTTTTTTTGTAGTTGTTGCAGCAACTGATCGTTGTGATCTGCTATGCTGCAAGCACGTCAAGGCCAAACGGTGTTGCCATGTGCTTGGGTTGCATCGTGATTGGACCACCTAGGGCTATTGACCCCCACATGCAGCGAGGACGCCGACACTAAACAATGTAAGCGTCTAGTTGGGATGCATCGCAGTTGGGGTTTCTGTTGTTTGTTGGGTATGTGTTTGTTTTCTCTGTTGTTTGCCTTTAGGTTCTATTTCTTTTGTTGGGTTGTCACCCAGTGGCCCCCTTGCCGCCACCATGTCAAGGTCACACGGCATCACCGTATGGTTGGGTGCATCGTGGTTAGACAGCACGGCAATCAGTTTTGGATGCTTTCCCGACAGGACTGGGAGTTGGTGGGTGAGAGTCGCTGGAGTTGGTGGATTCAGTATCTATTTATATATATAATAACAGTATATATATAATATATTATATATTATATAATATTTTATCTAAAATAGTAACGGAGTGGGTGTGCACGGCAATTAATTTTAGATTCTTTCCCGACAGGAGTTGGAGTTGGTGGGTGAGAGTCGGTGGAGTGGGTGAGATGATAATATATATTATATAATATTTTATCTAAAATAGTAACGGAGTGGGTGTGCACGACAATTAATTTTGGATTCTTTCCCGACAGGAGTGGGAGTTGGTGGGTGAGAGTCGCTGGAGGTGAGATGATAATATATATTATATAATATTTTATCTAAAATAGTAACGGAGTGGGTGAGATGATAATAATATATATTATATAATATTTTATCTAAAATAGTAACGTAGTGGGTGTGCCCGTGCATGACTGCGAGCTGTCGTCGATGGTAGATCTGAGGGACAAATGAGAGGAAAGAGATGTAAAAAGAGAGACAATCTGTGCCAGGGAAAAGAAAGGGACTACAGGCCTCGGGCTTGGGGAGGAGGAAGCACTTGGTGGTGGAAGAGACCAGATAAGACCAGATGGGCGTAGGATTATTTTTGAAATTTTATTTTCGAAGGAGTTTTTTTTTTTTTTTTTTTGTTGAAAGGGAGTTTTTTTTTTTTTTTTTTTTGACTTTCTCGGTTGCATTTGTTGTTTGGGTAGGTTTATTTCACCATCTCGTGTGTATTAAGGAACTCTGTTTGGGTGTTTTTTTTTCTGATGGCATATTATTGGGTTTCTCGGTTGGATCTGTTGTTTGGTGGAGGAACTTTTTTTTCTTATGGTTATTTTTCGGTTGGATCTATTGTTTATTGGCTCTGAAGGTGAGGAACAACTGGGCTTTCTTTTTTCACTCTTAACTGTGTTTTTTTTTGTGTTATCAGAACATACGAAGAAATCAGAAGAAATCACGACATATGCATATGCAAATCATCTAATTACACACTGTAACAACATTCATACAATACAATTCATCATTGCAATACTGAGAGAAACAACAAGAACATACCTAGAATTGCTGAGATTCACGATTAACTTCGTCCAGGATATTTTTTTTAAAAGGTTAGAATACGGAGAATAGATAGTTGAAGATACGGAATGAAAGAAATATTGACATTTAAATTTCAATCCGATTGTATTTTATCAGACAAAGTGATAAGCTTTAACTGTAAAAAGACATTAAAATAAAGTCAGCGAATCAAAACGACACCAAAGACAATAAACTGGACAATAAAATTAAGGGGCAAAACTGAAAATAAAACAGGAAAAGCTAAATAAGTTGGTGGGAATGGAGAAAGACCAAAAGAACAATCGGTAGAATAAAAGTAGAATGCAAATAACCGTAATTGACAAATAAAACTAAGGACAAAATTGGAAATAAAAATGTTGGATGAAAATACTGTTCTTAAGCGATTCACACTTTATATATTAGTATAGATATATTCTTTTGTACGTTAACCAAGCTGCTGCTTCAGTTTTCTCCTTCCTCTCGGTTTCTCACTGTTTTCATTGCACCTCCTCCTTGACTCCACACCGTCCGAAACCAGCCTCCAATCTCGCGTCACCACTAGTGCTCAACCATGTTCAAAGTATTCACCGTAGCACTCCTGCTTAGCCGCTACCCAGTCATGCAAAACCATAGCCACCTAACCCCCCATCTCGCAGCAACAGCACGTAAGGAAACCACTCCACTCCTTTTGTCAGCTAAAAGCACCCATATTTTGGCGCTGAAAAACAGAGCATTACCAAGAAAACAAGCCGCAGACCGAGAGCCTTGAAAGCCAACCACGGAAACACTACCTCACACATCACCAAGGCATCTCTGTTTTGGTTCTCAAAACAGAGCAACTCGTCCAACTTCCATAGATTGCACCGTGAGCCGTCTCACATCCACCCAACTCCACGGGTCACCACTCTTAGAGATTTCTCAGTAGAGGAACACGGCCAGTGCTCCACCCATAGCCACAAATATCACATCTTGGTAGGCACCCAACGTCTTTCCCGTCTCTCTCTCTCTCTCTCTCTGTGTTTTCAGCTGCTGGACCCACGTATTGCCATTGAGACTCACCATCATTCGACACCTTGTCCAGCTCCGCTGCACCTTTCTCACGGTGCTGCTGGCTCCTTGTTATTTTCTTGGGTATGTTTTGCTGTTGCCCAGATCATTTTATTCCTTTCCTGCAGTTGTTGTGATGTGGGTTTTATCTTGATGTTTCAGTAGACTCAGCAGTATGCCAAGGGAAGAACTTAGGTGGTAAATTACTTTGATACCCTCTTATTCTTAAGGTTATAACCAAGTGTTTGGACAGTGTGGTTTGTGGGATGTTATTCTATATAGATATAAATATATATATATATATATATATATATATATATGTGTGTGTGTTTGTGTGTGTGTATGTAGCTCAAGCCATCATTCTTTTACTTTAAATATTTTTTAAACATCCTTAACTATTAAATAAATAAATAAAATATAAATTTATTAATAGTCACTTCCTTAACTATTAAAAATAAAAAATAAAAAAATATGAGTGACTATATTTAATGTGCAATAAATATATTAGGCCGCCCGAGGGAGCTACGAATTAACCAATACACCTTCTCCGCAAACCACATTAATGTGTATATATATATACATACATAAAGAGATCACACAAAAATAAATATACAAATTGATATGATTTTATGTAATTCGTTAGATTTATTTTACAATAAAAGTAACTTTACAATATAAAATATTGCATTAAATTACATCAGTTTGTAGATTTATTTTTGTTTAATTCTTTTATAACTAAAGTATTTCTCTCTCTATATATATATATACACACAAATCGCAAATGTCATTAATTAATAAATGTCATTAAAAAATAGTTAACCTAACAAATAAATAAATATGAATAATGATATGTACAGTCGTAAAGTATGCAAGCGTCATGCAACTACTTTGAAAAATAGTAGAATCTATTATTAAAAAAATTAATTTTTTTATGTAGATTCTATATTTACTTTTTATTTTCAAAACGATTGCACTATGTTTGTACAATCCACAATTATAAATATTATTTCTCAATAATATATATATTTATATATATATATTTATACATACACATAATTACAAATTTCCGGGACAGAGCTTCCCAAAGTTTGAACCGAAATGGAATTAGTTTCCATGCTTTGTAGTTTGGCGGCCACTTCCATTAATCATTCTGAGCGCTCATGCATGTTTTAAGAGTAATCTCGATATAATGTCCTGTACTGTTAATATATTTGGATGAAATGGGAGCACCAGTCATCTCTTAATTAATTACTTCTCATTTAATTATTTCAGATCAGATGCCGTCTCCGAAGAGGATATATTTTTTGCCACCTTTCAATAACTCAACCAAGTCGGAGGAACCGAAATAGTACGGAATACGAGGAACACCTTTCCCAAATTCAACTTTTTAAAAGTTAATTTTATTTCCCCCAAAATCAAAAGAAACAGATTTCTAATTTTTCGACATCATCCAAGACACATACGCGGTACGATAAGGCTTTCAGGCTGCCAATCGTTTGGAGTGAAGTAACGGTTTCTTGATAATAGCCACACGTGAACCTTATGCAACACCCCTTCAAGAAGCTTTTCTCATCACAAGCGCCAAACCAACAAATTCGCCACCATCAAATCCTTCAAATCTGACTGTTGTGGTTGTAAGTAGATAGGCGCATGACCCCTACGCACCGTCACAGATTCTAAAATTTATCGGAGTTGGTCTAAATTATAATCCGTCTATTTTCACCTCTATCATATGCCTTTCATTATTGTTTTCCTTACTAATTTTTTTAGATTTTGCTAGGATGCTCTTATATCTAAAGAGTTTAGTAAAATATTCAAACCGTTGGCGCCCAACTATCACAACTCCTCTTTGGTCCCTTGGCAGTCTCTCTCCGCCACAACTCATGAGCACCACTATCTTTTCTTTTGCCCCCAGTGCAAGAATCACATATACTCATTTGGGAGAGTGTGGAGTTTTGTAACGACATATAACACGATGGAGTTTGAATTTTTTATCTTGTTTTTTATTATAAGAGTTATCTTATTTGGCTACGAGATCATGAAGATGAGGTAGTGGACTTCCCCATCAGGTATTTCAAGACAAAATGCAGTCACTACAATCACCATGACCTACAATCATGAAACTACAATCCCACTCTCGGATTGTATAAAAACAGCCACTTTGTTCTACTCCCTCTTAGCATGGAAGGGTACTAAGAAACATTTATTTGTTTCTAGTGTTCATTTCTTTTTCTTTTTATATAGTTCTACATTATTTAATAAATGGTGTTTGCCATGGTTCCTCTACCCCTTACTCATGCATTTTTGTATCCCTTACACATAATATATCAAGCTTGCTTTAAAAAAAAAATGTGCTAGAGTCGCCACTTTATTAAAAAAATATTATATATTTTTTAATTTGTATTCTAATTTTCACACACAGACATTCCATTTAATTAAAACATAATTATAAAAAGAGATTCTTAATATCATTACCATATTAACATATATATATATATATATCCTTAATTTTTTCAAATAGAGCTGCTGGAGACACAAAGGGATCTCACGCATTGATGTAGCAAACTAATAGTGTGCCACGTCGCTTTTTTCTCTCTCTGTCTCTCTCTTTCTCCCCCTCTCTGTGCTCTCCCCTCCTCCCTTCTATCAACCAGCCACCACACTGACCACCAGTGACTGCTGGTGGTTTATGACGGTAGCCACTAGCCATGACAGCCCCCTAACCACAAGGGCTGTGAATAGAGCTCTCTTATGTGCAGCTCTCTCATGTGTGCACCTCTCCTTGCACAGGAGATGGAAGTCTAGCCTAGTCGTGGCACAATAGGGGAGGGGCATCGACAACCACCTTGTGGTCCATTGGTGTTGTTTGTTTCCCAAAAGATGAGCCTCGACTGCCTGGCCACAACAGAGACAATCCTTGACCGCCTAGCCACTGGATGTTTCACGAGGACAACAGTGGCCGTTAACTCCTCGGTCCAGTCGTGTCAAGGTGCAGCAAGGGTACCAGCGACCACCATGTGGACTGCCAATGTTTTCTGTTCCCAGAGCAATGCCCCTAAGCATGGTGGGGTACGACGAGCAACGATGGCCTTCATGGTCGACGCAGGAGATATGGCACGGGGGGAAGGGGAGAAAAAAAAAATTGGTGGGGAGAGAAGGAAGAGGAAAAAAAGTAGGAAAAGATGTGACACACTCCCACGTCAGTGTGTGTGATCCCTTTATGTCTATAGTGTTTTCCTTTTTCAATCATTCTTACAATGAAAAACTTGTTATATAATATATAGTGAGTGCTCTCATTTTTTTCAACAGTGTCGGTTCCTCTGCCAATAGCCACACCACCAATTATCCTAATCTTTTTCTAGGACAAGTACGTACTTAGTCAATTTTATTGGATATTTAAAATGGTGTGATGTGGCTTAATTCTTTAGAAACAATATTTATTTCTAATATTCTTGTAAATTTAATCAGTTTGTTTCAATTGTTTGAAACTTTTGTAATGAATTTTCGTTTGAAAATGTCAGAAAACAAACAAAGAATGCCAAGAAGACTTCTCTTAAGTTTTTTTAAAAAGAAAGAATTGAATTGTAATAGTCAGAGACTAACACAAATATTTAGGATGGAAGAAGAACATCGCAAATAGGAAAGAAAAATACGGCTTTGAGACGAACAAAGCCTTTCTTTAAAATCGCATCAAGGACGCCTATATCACTTTCTGAGCGCTCAAATCTTTTTGTAGACTAGATCCATATGCAATGGAACACAAGCGGTTTGTTGTCCATGCTTCTTATTTAAAGTGGTTTGATCGCATTATTTGTTTCTTTAGTTGTACGTGAGGCTATATGCAAAATGAGTAAAAAGGATAATCTCAAATCCATACTCACCAAGAACCGGAGACCAAGAAGTCTTAATGGGAAATTTGTGGTCTGAGGTCTCATCCGCGGGAAATTCCCAACCTTTGCCTAAAACAAAGAAAATTTTCCTCTACCAATCCTTGGCATAGGAATATTTGTGCTCTAACTGGACTATCCTATTGTGGGACCTGAAACTGCAAGAGTTCCCATCCAAGCATCTAAATCCATGAAGAGAGAGGAACTGGCGAGCCATGAGATCATGGTATTCAGCATCCGTAGGTTCCAGCACTCACCGCCAAAGAACGCAGTAAGCCATTAAAATCCTCTAGGCATTAGGTATCAATTTGGTCAGGGCAAAACCCATGACCTCTAAAACTTCACGGACAAGTCGTACAGAGGGCAAACAAAGTCCCTTTGCAAACATGGCCATATATAGGGCAACAAAAATGACCATACCTCTTGCATAGACTGCTCCACGGTGCTAGTTAGCCAGTCTGAGGGTCACTGAATCAGAAACGTTGAAGCTATCCTGCGCAGTGTCCCGTTTGCAACGAGAAATAGTTGAGGACCATCGATGACGCTAAAAACTAGAACAAGGGGCATCCTCCCCTTCCCCTTTAGGGTTAGCAATGACCCCTTTGGACAAATAGGTGGATTATAGAGTCACGAGGAACCAGACTCACGGGAAGAAGCCACAAGATTGCTCTTAGAAGCCAAAAATTTGCAGTGAAGGTTGAGAAAGAGAATGCAAAGACTCAAAGCACTCAAGAGAAGAAATGAGAGAGTCAAACTTGAAAGAGGAGAAGTGGGAAAGAAAGTGTAAGCAAACTATAATTATCCATGTTTTGAGGTGCAACAGAGTGTGAAAGTGAAACGATGATTTGACGAAGCAGCACAAATGACAGAAAACCCAGATAACGAAGGGGCACATTATAATTACAAGTTTATGTGCTAACTGGAAGGGGCTTAATACCTCTCTGAGGCTTATTGGGCTGCCCTAAAAGCCTAGGGTACGATTTGGGTACAATAGATCATGTAGATCCACCCTATGGGCTTGAGGTACGACTTGGGCCAATAGTCTAAGATTCACCTTAAGGGCCCAATCCATCATCACCACTGAGAGAATAACTGTTTGAGAGTCTTTCGAGTAAGGAGAGCTATCCGATCATTTGTTCATCCGTATGTAGATAAGCTCTATATCTCAAATTTTGAATAACGGATAAGCACGCTATTGCATGGTAACAAAAACCTCATGGGTTCTATATATACATATTGCTCAAGTACATGAAGGTTATCTGATTCATTGGGATAAAAGAGGCAGTTTTCGATTTTGATTACTAACTTAGACATCGGAAGCATTCCTTAGAACCCCCAAGCCGCTCAACTCTTTGATTGCAGGTGATCGCATGTTAGTAGCAGTGAAACACGTCCATAACACTTTCAAAGTGGTATGACACCCCTAAGTGCTGAAGTACAACAATGATGTTCAGCAGCTCGGAAGGTTGATTTGCAGGGGCTAACAACTCTCTTCTCATATCTGCTATCAATTCTTCAGCTTCGTGTACTTTAGAAATATGGGTTACCTGTGCCTACAAATTGTATCGTTTGTACAATCAAGGACCATGTCGGTAGTTGATCATGTTACATGCGATGGGCCTTTATACCATGAAGTTTAGGCCGATGGTTAGCTGCACAATCATGATTAAACTCTTAATTATTATCCAATCACGTGCAACTAGCGTGAGTAATTGAGTTTGGGTGCATGTTGCATAATCAGATAGTTTTGAAGGTTGCATGTGATTAAGCTGAGAAGCCTAGCTAGTCGGCCAAGCCTGGAGATTTGTTTGGGGTTACTCTAATTCATAGGCCTAATCCCGAATATAAGAACTTCTGTTGCGAGGACGAGATAGAAGCCCAGTAGTCTTTCCCCAGGCCAAGCTTAAGCCCGGATCAAGCCGAGTAATAAATTTTTTAAGAGAATGACCAATTTTTACACAAGCTAGTGCTTCTAATTAAGAATTAGAAACTAATAATAATATGTTTGCAACGCGAATCAATCACAATTCACTTTATTCAGACATTGACTTGAGTTTGAATAGTCACTAAAACTGTCATGTCATTAGAATAAGAAGAAAGAGACCAAGAAATATTTCATATTTTCTATGGTCTCCCACCCCGACTTATATATTTAGATGTATTTGTTGAGCAATCTGCTAAACTTATTAATTTATTCTATAAGTACGTTTTTTTTTCTTTATTAACACGTAAACGTAACCATATCAAGTAATTCTTGTGATCGACAGCCACCAATGCAGAGGTCCATGCAGCTTATAAGGGCACAGGATTCACCATTAAAGACGCTACAAAATCCTTGAGCACAATTCCAGCATGTGTATAGCCATCTTCATCCTTGTACACAACATCAATTACACGTGCAAGGTTGAGAACTCGCATGAGAATTGGCATGGGGACTTCGGTTGGGTAGAGGCATTCTTTGTTTATATCCTTCCATGCATCTGTCACTTGTTTCATCAATTAATGGACTGCTTCTTCTTCTGTAACACCGTGTTGTGTCATGTAGCATTCAATAGCCGAAGCAACGTGCCCTCTCTTTTGCTCAAACTGCAAGTATTATTATTGAAGAATAGTTTATATATGTTAGTACATAAATTAATAGGGCAATTTTATAAATTATTATTATAAAGAAAAACAAGAGATAATTAAACCTTGTGTGACACGATATCATCCATGAGTCGGCAAACCACTGCTGAAGCTGTGACCATTTTAGGGTCACTAAACAACCACTCGAAGGAATCCTTTGTAACAAGTTCTCCCATTCCAACTAAGGATGTGGTTGCTAACATTGCGTAGGCAGAGGTAACAAGAGCAAGGGGCATATATTCGTCCATTGTTGGTATGTATTTCTGGTGGAACCATTTGGCTTCATGGTGGTATGCTCTAACTTGATTCTTCATCTGAGATAACGTACATACGTGGATGTAAGCAACTCACAATCAGAACAAATACTTATGTTTTTTAAACATATAATATAGTCAAACATAATATTTCATGTTATATATGTTTGTTTGTTTGTTTGCTTAATTTCTTTGAATATATAAACTATGATGCTTACAGATTCTATTGCATACTGGACCCGATACGATTTTTCTTCACCTAGGTTTTGCTCCATTTCAGTATAAACGTCTAGGAGTGCTTGGTAACTCATTTTCATGTACTCTGGGAGTTTATCTATGGCACTCATATCCCACCTGTAAAATATGTAATTTATGTGCAATTTAGTTTTCCCAATAATCAGAAAAAATAAAGAATAAATGCAAATATGATTAGGATGTGTCTCAATCTCAACCTCTCAATTGCTTCAGTAAAGAGGTTAAGTTCTTCCATTGTACCATACACATCATAGATATCATCAATAACAGAGGTCATGGAGATCACTTTGGTTAGCATCCTCCTAGCAAAGCAATATTGGGGCTCAAAGTACACTCCTAATATCCAAAAATAGCACTCAACCACCCTGTCTCTGATAAAGGGTAGCTTCCTTGAAAAGTCCAAGTCTTTCCACCAGCTGTAAAACATAATTTAAATGAATCATTCTATCAATTACCTAAAATTATCATATCATCATGTACAAACTAACTTACAGCACTTGCAAGTATTCTGAGATGGAGCTTAATAACTGACCTGGCAATGTCAGAAAGTTCTTTCTGGTGCACTTTCTGCAATAGGTTGAAATCCAACTTTGCGAACTTAAGAAGAACTTTATCATGTGAAGCGTCTTCTTGGTATACAGAAAAGTAATGCCTTGCCTCTAACCTTTGTAGTCCTCTTCGGATAGGCTGTTTCAACGCATGGGTTACTTGTGCTGCTAGAGGTCCGCTTAATTGGGATGCTACAGACTGAAGATGTGTGGTAGTGAAGACAAGAGCCTCATCCAGTATATCTTCACCTTTTACCCTAAGATGTGTGGCTTCATACACGCTTAAAATTCCTTTCACATCATTGGAAAGTGATCCCTTAAAATTCCCTTTGCTGTCCTTGAACTTGTTGAACATATCTACCTCACAATATTCCAATGACATCAAATGAGTCACCCCATGGAAGGAGAATAATATATATATATATATATATATGTATACGTGTGTGAGCGTTAATAGTACTGTTAGACACTTTTTAATCCCATAATGAAACGGGTTCTGTCTTTTATCTTAAAACCTTTAACTAGTTGATTATGTTTCCCTTGAAAAAGAATTCTGCAAGCCTATAGAAAGGAATTGAAACAGGCATATTTTACCGCACGAAATGTAATAGCCATCTTGTCTAAGCACTCGAAACAGCAGGGCAACACTGTAAAGGTCATCATTATATTCAGGGTCATCACTTTTATGAGTCTTCTGCAGTTGTTGTAGAATTTCTTGAATCTCGTTATCAAAATGGTAAGACACGCCTAAGCGCTGAATTGCATCAACCAAGTTTAGCTTTTGTGAAGGCTTCTCAACTGGAGCCGTGAGCATCGTCCTCACATTTTCCTTCAATTCTTCAATTTGTTGCCTCATATTGACATCAGTTTCCTATATAAGCAAAAAGTATATATGTGCTGTGACTTGTCCATGGAATAATATCATACTTTCAAGATATAAATATTATCCCTAGAAAAATAAGGGCTTATAAGCTAGCATTAGTTACACCGAGAAATGCAAAGTAATGTTTGATTTACGAGAGTTCAAACACATGATGTCGTAATGTCAATGCTATACATATCATCTTAAATTACCAGAAATTCAGAAGCATATGAGAGGAAATGGTCACCCCAAATGCTGGGTTGAAAATTTGCTGAGCGACGGTTAATTTCTGGCATAACATGATTCTGAGCTGTTGGAGCAACTACTGCTGAAACTTGAATAGACATTTTAGAAGTTAATTGGGACCGTACGTAGTATTGGAGATGGTGGTTCTAATTAATGGCACTTCTAGTGCTTTCAGTTCCAGGGCCTAGTATGAGATCATAAACAGATTGCAGGACATTCAGGTATTTATAGAAAGATTAGTGCTGTAAACGACGAATGGAATTACGTGTTGTAGTGTTCTTTCTTTCTTTTTTTCTTTCCTTATATACATAAATATATATATATATATATTCTTGACTTCTCTCCCCAATTGCTTCTCTCTCTCACCTATATATTATACACAAACCGTTTGAATAAATATTTCACCAGCAGCCCCTTTGAATTTCTGGGTAATTTTTTGAACTTCTCTCTCGCCTATATATTATACCCAAAAGGTTTGAATAAATATTTCGCCAGCAGCCACCTTTGAATTTCTGGGTAATTTTTTGAACTTTGATCTTAGTAGAAATAGTCTCGACACGTAGCATTATAGTGCAAGTTAAAAGTCCAAAGAGTCGACTCAGTTCGTGGAAATCGATCGATTACGGACTCCTCCAAGCAGTCAAAAAAAACTCCACGACGCTTACTTCTTTGGACCGAGCACTTCTCCCTGCACTAACAGTCTTGATCAGTTCTATGACCCGTGAAACAATTTTCTTGACTCCAACTTTCTGTCCTTAATTGTGATTTTACGTCATCAAACTTAACCTTTCCACTACACGTGCCTCCTGCCTTCAGGCTTTGCAAACGCGCATTAGTTTAATTGTAAAACTCATGCTCAATAAATTACTGTTGATTTACGACCCCATGCGGCCTGCCTGCAGATAACGTATGATATTCATGAGGCGTGCTACACGAGACTCGTCAAAGATATTAGTTTTTATGAAATTAATGTATGAAATTATTTCACATTATTAAAATTAATTTTTAAACTATCAATAAAATTATTTCACATTACTAAAATTAATTTTTAATATTACAAAATTACCCTCAATTTCACGTAAAGTTAAAAAAAATTAGAAAATAACTGTATGGTTATCACTTTCCTTCTGCCTAGCTATACTACTCTCTCTTTCATATTTTCTTTTTAAGTTAAGCTTATTAGATCATTTTTCTGTCGAAACAGGATACACATCCATGCAATTCAATAATATTTAAATAAAAACAGAAATTCAACAATATTCATTTCCTTAACTATAAAAAAAAATAAAAAATAAAAAAAAATGTAAAAAAGAAAAGAAAAGAAAATCGATGATTTATCAAAATCATATTCCCAAATTAATATATTTGTCTGTTTGCTAGATTGCCGAGTAGACTGGTAGGCTAATATATATATATATATATATATATATATATATATATATATATATTCTACGAAGAATAGAGTAATAATATGAAGCCGGCCACCTTTGAATTCGGGTGCGTGATGGCCCGCCAGGGATGGATCAAACAGGTCATGTCCTTTGCATGTGTAATATTTGAACTTTGATTCATTGTTTTGAATATCGTATCGGATGTTATACTGATCAAGATATTAGAATAAAATATTTCGATATCAGTATCATTTCGTGTACCATTTTAGAATAGTCAATATATAAATAAATTATATATATAAATATATATTAATTATATTCTAAAATAATAATCTATATATGAATAAATTATGCATAAATATACATATATATAAATTATAAATAGTCTAATCTAAATTAGGGGTTAAAAAATGAGCTTGTAGTTTGAAAAAATAAAAAATAAAATAAAATAAAATAAATGCTAAAATACCGGCCGGTACATAACCCGGTACATGTCAAAATATCGGCCGATATTTAGACTGGTACGAAACAGGTATAATTTTTATACCGAACCAGTGGCCAGTACGTGTACGGCCGGTATGATACAAAATTAAAAACACTGCTTTGATATAAGGATCGAAAAGTCTCTCCCAAAGCCACCCATTCATATAATATGCCATTTAATTTATGTACGTACGTTCTTGATTCCTCGAACAATAGAACCAAAAATATGAAGCCACCTTTGAATTTGGCCAATTGCCTGGTCATGTAAAACAGGTAATATTCTTAATTTGTGTAACTTTTGAACTTTGATCTCGGGAGAAGTCTGATCTCCAGATTACAATGCATGCCATTGTGTCCGAGAATGCTGACGTACGATCTTTACTACAGGGAAATCAACCTTCTTGGTCTGAGCTGACGGCCAAAAAACAAACTAAAAATTTGGAATATTCCCGGAACTTACGCGCACAGTTTTGACATCCATGCATTTGTTAGAATACACAGATTTTTTTTTCTCTGGCGGCTAGTTTGCTTGAGTAAGCTATGTCGATCTTATGTGCTCAATTTCTTCGACAAACGTAAGAAAATAATCGGGCACCTTTGAACTTTCACTTCGGTAAGAGTCTCCAACACGACCGTGCGCCCATTCGATAATAGTTTCGATTGTCGCCTGATATATATACACAAGTCTTTGGACGTCTTCGGAGCTGGAAATGAGGAAACACAGTAAGTGACACTGGCCAGAATAATGATTATTCTACAAGATAGTTTTAAAAGATAATTCATATGGAAGAACACGATAATTGCCAAAAAAATAGAGAAACACATCTGATGTTCAATTCAAAATTAATTATATCAAATCAAAGAATGTCGAAAATTAGCCCACAAGCCAGGTTGTATAGCTCGAAATCGTACTAATCAAAATTTTACCAAAAATAGTAAAATCCCAATAATCATGTGAAAATTAAATATATAATAAAAGAAATAATTTGTCAAAAATTAGCTCAAATCGGGTTGAGAATCACTTCCTCAATGATAAATGAAATATTTCCATAATAGGAAAAAAATAACTAAAAAGAGGGATTCAAAAAGGAAAACTGTAGATTTTGACATTGGAAAAGATGTCCACCGATCGAAGCTCTATGGCCACGACGTGCGCATTGACAAAAGCTTTTTAATTTGGGGTCATATCTATAACAACCCGTTAGAAATTCAATAATGAAATTTTTATTGGTTTTAGTTAGGAACCTCGTGAAAATTCCATAAGTTTTCATGAATCAACCGATCGCATAAGTTTTAGTTTCTCAACAAAATCAGTATTATCACTCACTATAATGTTACAAATGTGATTTTCATTATTTGAGATAATTAAAAGTGTCAGAATATATTATGGTCTACGCCATTAAACTCAGATAATTATTTATGATTTTATGACGCAATAACCTATTTTCATATTTTCAGACTAAACATCTATTCGAAACTGTGAATTTATTTTTGGGGCACTTTGGGGTTGAATTTCGGTAAACGATTTTATTGTAGGTTCATATGAATATTGAAAACTTGTCAGTACTAAGTTTATTATACACTTTTTTAGAGTGAATAGTAAACTCGATAAGCGCACAAAGTGTAGTGTTTTCAAAAATCACACTGTAGAATGTCTAAATTAGGTTAGAGAAGTTTTAATTGGACATTTGGCAAGATCTTAGGCATACATAGTGAATAGTATTAGACACTTGGCACCATGAGGAACATTTGATGGATTTGAAGGAATCAAGGTCTGAGATCATGTCACCTAAGCAAGAACTGTATTCCATCCGACCAATCAAATTGTACCAAACTAAAAAAGATTTATACCCTAGTAAAATCCTAAATGGTTAGAATCTAATTGAGAACCCAAAAGCATGGTTGAAACCGAAATCCTAAACGGTTTTATTCAAATCCTAAAATTGATCACAAAATCCAAACTGAATTAATTTCTAACATTATGTTTAATCGCTTGATTAAATTACTTTAACATGTTATTAATCTTTCAAATTTATGTTTGAACATCATTATCCAACCTTTCAAACTTTGAATATTTGATTGGGCCAAATATATTTGGGGTTTGATAGCAACCGAAACTCTCTTAAAACCCTGAATTGGGGTCCATTCAGTTAGTGCTCATTAAGGCCCACGAATTTGGCCACATTAGCATTCCTTATTAGGTCAGTTTTCCCTCACTTGGCTGAGCAAATCTTTCAAAAAGAGGCCTAGAAGGCTCTAGAAGGGATAAGCTAAATGGGCCACCTCACTCTTTCAACTCAATTATCCACCATAAGGAAATATCTTGAAATATTTTTGTTCACTTTTTTTGGGTTGTCAAGAGCAACACCCAAGCTCAATCTCAGCCATCACTTCATCCCTCACTTATCCAAAAAGTCGTCAAGCTCATTTCACAATCATCTCACTTTTTTTTCTGACATTTCTTAGAAAGAAAACCAAAGACTCTCTCGGACAGCTTTTAGGAGTTTTTTCATATGCCCATTTTGAAGCTTTTGAAAGTATTTTCTCACAAATTTTCCTTCATAAAAGCTGTTCTTTTTGGAGTCTAATTTATGTGAATATCTTATTTGTTTTATTTGAATATCATTAGTCAGTCAAATGTTATTTAAACCCCAGAAGGGTCATTCTGGACGATAAACTGGAAAGTATGTTATATTTTGGAGTTTTTGAACAATCTAATAGATAGATCTTAGTTTGAAATTTTTATGGAGTATTTTTAACATGTTTATATAATTATTGGTTGAGTATTTTGATTAAAGGTTTTGATGAAATATTTTCTTAAATCTGGAAACTCGACTGGAAGAGGAAAAATAATTTCTGGTTTGAGAAAGTTTAAATCTTTAGTAGTTTAAACATATTCCAATGGCTTTGATAATTTTATTGGAGGATCCTCAACCTCTTATATACATGTTAGAATGTTATTTTGAAGATATTTGATGTTAGTTTCAAATATATGAAACTTTATGCAAAGAGATATTCGGATAGGCCAAAGTGTTGATGTTCTTGGCTAAATTTATATTTTGGTTGCTTTTTAACCATGTGATCATGAATTTGAAGCTTAGATCTGTTTTAAGACACACTTTTAAACCATGTGATGTTTTGGTTTGAATATCACATTTTTATAAGTCATGGATCAAAAAATTGATTAAAACAAGTTAGAAACAAAAATCTGTTTTTAGAACTTAGAAAGAAACCAAAAATTCCAAGTATTGTTTTAGTGATTTTGATGACTTTTGTTGATGATTCAAAACATGATTATTCTTAGGAATATGTTATGAATATGTTATAAGATTGATTTAGATTTTTGAAGTTTTTGGAGTTGCTTTGAAATATATCAAACCATATGATTTAGGGTTTGCCTTTTTAGTTAAAAATTTTGGATCATTTTTCTAAAAAGTTGGTTGTTATTGATTAGCATATATTTAGTGGATGTTTTAAGAATATTTTAAACTTAGGATAGATAGATCTTTGTTACAAAAATCTAGTTCGATCATGAGTTATGAAATTAGAAGAATTGTAACAAAAATCAATGGAAAAAAGCCTATGCAAGTTTCCGCCCCTATAGAGTTTTTATAGGTTGTGTTTAGTTTTAAACTTTTATGATTTTTTATTTGAGTTTAGGATAAAATTTACATGAGGTATGTAAATTATGAGGTATGTAAATTTTGGTATTTTTGGAGTTAAGATGTAAAATCCATAATATAGGGGTAAAATGGTCATTTTTCCACATGTAAAGGATAAAATAATAATTTTACTCTAAGTTAGAAATTTTCCATATTTCTAATTATTAGTGATTAATTTTTAAATTTTAAAAATCACTATTTTCAGTTTCTCGTAATCGCGCTTGAAATTACTTAGAAAATGCGAAAGACGAGGTAAGTTAGCTTTTTAACTTACTAGTAGTTTACTGTGTATGAGTGATAAGTAAAGGAACTACAGTGTATTTATGTATGTTATTATATATGTCATGTCATACCAAGTTATCACATATTTATTAGTTACTTAGAATTTATTCTATCACAAATTATTCATCTATTATACAAGTATTCTGTCACGTATTACTATACATTACAAGTATGTCATGTTAAGTATGCCATATATTACATAGATATCATGACATGTAATATTCACTATTGCAAGTATGTCATGTTAAGTACGTTATCTGTTACATGTTATGTCATATTACAAAATGTTTCTATCTCAAGTAAGTCATGTCTTTCGAGTTATGTCTAAGTCAGTTAGTTATATCTAGGATACTTGCGATGTAATCATTATGATTGTACGAGCATCTCCATTTGTAATTCACGAGAGGGACTTTTAGCAAAATCTTTTTGATTGTCAAAATTCAGTTCAAGTTTAGTTATATAGATAATAATGGCATAATCATTCTGATTGTTAGGGTATCTTATTTAAAATACTGGTGATATAATCATTCTAATTGTCAGAATATTACGAGGTACTCCTGGTGTAATCATTTTGATTGGTAAGGTACATGATTTAAAATACTCTTGATGTAATCATTTTGTTTGTCAGAGTATTATTAGGTGCTCCTGGTGTAATCATTTTAATTGCTAGGGTACATGATTTAAAATACTCATGATGGAATCATTCTGACTGTCTAAGTATCTCTGACGGAATATGTTGGGCGGAATCATTCTAATTGTTCACTATTCCTGATGACACCACTGGCGAAATCACTTTGATTGTCAGGATTCAGTTAAGTTTATGCTAAGTTAAGTTTCAATTCAAGTTCAAGTTCGTGTTAAGAAGTTGAGTTTAAGTAATTAAAGAAGTAAGATTCCAAATTTATGTTAGTCAAGTTTGAGATCAAGTTCATGTAAAGCAAGTCAAATTCAATTAATGTTTCAATTTTAGTTATGTCAGTTATGCCATGTTATATATGAAGTTATGTTATATCAGATGTGAAGTCATACTACTTCATATGTGAAGTTATATTATGCTTTATGTTAAATTATGTTATACTTACTTATATTGTGATTATGTATTCATGCTTTTACTAATATGCATGCATCATTAACCTGTGCAAAGGTTTTCTGTTAACTTACTGAGATTTGAAATCAAATCTCACTGTAGTAGTCCTAACTACCATTTTTCCTTAAAAGTAGATCTTGTTACAGGATCTGAAAGAGAGCCGGGGATCGACCTGTTGGAAATAGTCGACTAAGTGATGGTGCAACATCAATAATAGTATAGTAGTTAACTTAAATTACTACTTATACATATGGAGTTGAATCTTAAGTACTGTTTTGAATACAACCGATTTAGATTAGTGTTGTGGTCTCAGTTGTGTAGTATGTCATTATGTATGAAGTATATTTTAAGTATTTGAGATATTTTCAGTTTGGTGCATAATATTGCTAAAGAGAAAAATTAATCCGCTGCGAATATTGTATAATGCTAAATGCATGTTAGGAACATGGCATCTTATATATCATGAACAGGGGCAGGTAACCTTATGTTATATGTCTCGATACTTCAAATGTTAGTCCGATCCCAAGCAAAATTTGGGAGCATCAAAATATGTGCAATTTTGATACATGTAGCCAAAGTTATGGCCAAAATATTAAAACATGTACACCCAGAACTGCTACAATTAGGAAAAGATCACGATTATCTACCATCTTTGTACTGATATGACAACCCAAGGTATCTCAGCGCCATCAACATGCCATCTGACAACATAACATCATCTGACTTAGATCCTCCTTCATCAAAAAGGATAGAGAAAACGAAAGACAAGTCACTAACCGATCACGCTTTTGTGGATGCTGAGTTCTACTCATAAAGCGTCACGCGATGGTCTTCTTTTGATGAGTTGAAAGACTGTTCACCTGGGTTTCGAACCATGGTCCAATAGACTTTATGTGACCAATAACATTTAATTTGCTTTATATTGTAGAAATTTTTGTGTTTATTGAAAATGTATAAATGAACTAGAAGTTGATAGCAAAGTGGAGTGTGGTTCAGTAGACTTTATGTGACCAATAGGACTAGGTTTTCTTAGATGATCGCAAAAAGAATAATGATTGGTTTACCACTCTCCTACCACATTTTTACTACTCTTTTTATTTTATTTTTATTGTTTTAATTTTTTAAACTTAATAGTTAAGGAACTGACTATTAATGAAGTTGTATATTTATTTAATTTTTTTAATAATTAATGATGTTAAAACAATACTTAAAAGAAAATAATAATAAAAATTAAAAATCTCAAAAACACTAAAGTAGTAAAAGGGTAGTAAGAGAATAAGCCTATCACCATCCTTACTGAAAAGACTTGATAACTGCACAACATAAGCCATACAAGGGCAAGACAATGCAACCCAATATTTGGAAGAACAAGAGTTGTATTTAGTTTTTTTTTTTTTTTTTTTTAATTATTCAATTGAGTTTTTAGATGAATGTTTTGCACAAAACTAATTAAGAAGTAAGAAGTATGACTTTGAGGAGAAAACAAGAAAATAAAATCACTTCTTCACAAACGTTCTGTTGGATCAAATGGTGGTAGTTTGTTCTATTCTTCACTTTATTCCTATAAACTCCAATGCATACATGATTATTCACTTCACATATTAGGAATGTGAGGGGAACGAGCCCACAGACCCAGCGGCCCAACCCTAGACCCCTAAGTGACCCAAAACCAAATTGGTCGAAGGGCAAGCCTAGGCCCCTCCCCCCAACGGACTCCTCAGCCCCACGAGAGAGGCCCCTCAGATTATAGGCCTTGGTCAAGCAAGAAGCCCATTACAAACTCGACCCTCCTCAAGGCCACAACAAGGATTAGGGCTCTAACTGGGTCACCCCAATCCGAAGTCAGACATGCCCAAGTATGGGAAGCAAGAAGCACGTCTCATTTATGACCTGCACAGTCACAGGCAGCCAGAGGCACGTCGCATTTATGACCTGCCCAGTCGGGGGAGGCCAGGGACACGTCGTATTTATTACATGACACAATATACCTACATGCGATCACAGTATGGTAGGACATTTTTGGATCAGGGATGAGACAGGTTTGACCCAGACACACCTCGAAGTTCCATGCTTCCTCTCGATCCAGGTCAGGTATAAATAACCCAACCCATTCCTTGAAAATGATTTGGATACTCTTTGCATACACGACAATTCTCAAATAACTTAAGCATTGAAGGCCACACGGGCTCAACCCGAGTCCACTCCTTATTTGTCTTGCAGGTTTTACAAAGCAGGTCTGTACCACTGCCCAGGCTGCGAAACACGACACTAACAAGGAGAGATGGAAAGTAAAACTCTTTTCATTCTTGAAATCTATTCCCATTTTAAATTTATTTAGGTTTGGGTTTATTTTGATTCTAAGTCGTATTCATTATGGTGGTTCAAATGCCTATCGAGCTGCTACTAGATTTGGACTTGCGTGAGGATGAATAGAAGGTTCAGATCTGGGATTGAACCCCAGCCAGACTCCAAGGGTATCCGTAAATTGGATGTATTCATGTTAATTTTTATTAATTTATTTTAAAAAAAATTATAGTAAATATTTTTCAATGTATAGCATTTGTGGATATTTGTTCTATAGTATTATTTTGGTAACTAGGCATTTTCTATATTTTACTATTTTTTTTCAAATTGGCATCTTCACAAGCTTGGTTGAGATGAAGGTTATTTAATATTTGAAGGATGGATTTGCAGGGAAATTATATCTTAAATGAAATTGAAAATTTGAAATGATGACAGGAAGTAAGCATACACTCTCAAATGATCACATCATTGTCATTTCTGCTTTTCCTTCTGTGTTTAAAATAGTTATCTTTTTTATTTTTCACTTTCATTGGAATTTGAGGTGGATTGGTAGACATGGTTTTGACATTTGAAATATGTGTCATGAATTTACTCTTTTAATTTTTTGCTTTTGTATTTTAAACTTTGATTCTAGGTTCATGTGCCAAGTGATGCTATTTTTTACTTTTTTTCTCTTCTTGACCGCTCGTACTTCTACATTCTGACCACCGGTTCTTTTACATGTTAATTTATTCTCTCTCTTCATTTCTTTTATCTCTTCTTTTTTAAGTAGGATCCCCTCCCCTCTCTTCCCTTAGTTGTCCCGTAGCATGAGCTCCCACAAGACTTCTGCATTTTCCTTTCTCCCTTCTCTTCTCTTTCACTCACTGTGGGTTTTGTCCCCATCGATTCTCCCCCACCATGAGTTCTCCCCCAATGGACGGCCAGATTGTGGGTTCTATTTTTCTGCTATTGCCTGTTGTGAGTAGATTTGTTGATTTTTTTATGGAGTTTGGGACCGAGGCTCTCGTATATGTGAAATGAAGTTTCTTATTTCATTCTAATCTTCTTCTTCTTCTTCTTCTTCTTCTTCTTCTTTTTGCCTTGGTTGTTTTGTGAAAAAATTTATGGGTTGCGTTTTTGCATGTTTGTTTTTTGGCCTTTATATATATATATATATATTTGGCTTTTTTTTTTTAAATATATATGTTTGGTTTTTTTTTTTTTTTATTTATATATATGTTTGAAGAACTTGTAATCTCTTATCTCTTATCTCTATTGAGACACTTCGTGTATATGGGTATCATTGTTTTGGTAATTTCGTGTTTATCTCGGGAATCCGAAAGGTTGGGATTTTAACTTCGGAAAGTTGGGGTATATTTTTTGGTTCTTTTGTTTGTATGTAAGTGAACCAGTTTTTGGTTCCTCTGTTTGTAAATATTTTTTCTCTCTTGAAATGATCCAAAAGTTTGTAAAAGAAAGTTCGTGTATATAGGTATGCAACTCCCCAGAAGCTCTATGGCTCTCTATACATGCCTCTCAAATCTCCTTTCTTTCTATGTCACTTTCAAATCTCTGCCCAAACAAGTCATGTTTCTTTCATTTCATGACTTCTGCAAAATCCGTTTTCAAGGAGGTAGTTGTAGGTGAAGTTGTTGTAGTCCTCTTTGGTTTAACCCTGTTTGAAAAGGTGGCGTGGTCATGAAGAAGGGGAAGGGCTCCATCGCTTTATGTTAATGCATGCGGATGATGTTGTATGGTTATCTATGCCACTGGTGTTGTATATCAGTAGCCAATTGATGAACAATATTGGCAATGCATCAATTTTGTTATGACTGAGTTTTGAGCAGCGGTGTGGCCATTCCACTGTTTTGATCTTGAAAATATTTTCCTCTATTTTATTTTTCTTGGTTGGGCAGCTAGGGTATATATAGTGGATTAGACGGTAGATTGGTCTAAGTAGAAGACACTAGGAAGATGAAGAAGTGAACAGAAGACACTGGTAGCAAATAAGTTAAGTCTAAAAACTGATTGAGACAAAACACGAAGGGGGTGGAAGGGGTTGATCTACTAGAAAGTGAGTGAAGCGGTGATTCAAACGTGGGCTAATGTTCCAGAAATTAAAGAAGGCGGTGGAAAGTAGCGTTAAGTTCATAAATATAAAAAGATAAAATATTGTAGATTGATGTTCTAGAAAATTAAAGGGCAACAAAACTGGAAAATTGAAACAAACGAGAATTGAACCAGACAAATAGGAGTAAAAGTGGAATGAAGAGTGACAAACATAGGCAAAATTGGCATAAAGAGTTATATGAGTCCTGCCTACTTATTGACGCTTAGTAATATAAAAATATAAAATTAATAATACACAAGTTTCACCTGACTTAGCACCTGAAGTGTTGCAAGGCTTCTGTTCATGGGACATTATTACAACTACTTTTCACATCAAAAGAATCAGGGGCTTAACACAACTAACCATGGTAGTCAGTATGACATGTGATGGGCCTTTAAACCATAGAGTTAGGGCTGTAAATGAACCAGTCTGTTCGATAGCTCGCTCGGTTAAACTCGAACCGAATTCGACTCGTGAAAAAAAAAAACTCGTTCGTTAAAGCAAATGCTCGCTCGATTTATAAATGATACATACTCGACTCGACTCGACTAAGGCTCGTTTAGGCTCGCTCGTTTATGCTCGAGTCGACTCGTTAGCTCGACTCGATTAAAACCCATTCATATATTGATAAATATATACATACACCTATGCATGTATATATGTATTAGCTAATAATATAAGCATACCACTTTTATAATTAAATATATAATATAAATTCTAATTATTTATGTTTATATAGTAAATATACTTCATAAGTATATTTTATAATTTGTATAATAATTAGTTGATAAAATTTAAAAATTTCATATACTAGTATGTGGGAACCATATATGAATAGATATATTCTATTATATTAAGTGTAAGTATTAATAATATATGTAGGCATATAATATATTGTTATTTTGGATAAATATCAACTAGTTAAATATTAATTACTGCCTATGTTTTTCTAAGAAAGAGTTTTGGAAGATTATTTACTTGAAATTTAGGTTTGGAGAGTATGTCGATACAACTTTGCCAACCTTGTGGAAAGAAGTATAATATAATTGTTGGTTAAAGTAAGAGAGTTAAAAAAATGACATAATCTCAAAGGTAGATATATACGGAATAGACAACAGGTTGGTAAGCAACACCTATTCCTTAATTTGTTATTTCTTACTTATTTCGATTTCGAGGACGAAATCTTTTTTTTTTAGGAGGGGAGATTGTAACAGCCCGCTAGAAATTCAATTTTGAAATTTCTATTACCTTTAAGAACCTCGTGAAAACTCCATAAGTTTTCACGAATCCATTAATCGTATAGGTTTTAGTCTAACTACATAGTTAATGTTATTATTTACTATTGTATCAGAAGTGTATTTTTGATTATTGGAGATAGTTAGAAGTGTCAAAATGTATTATGGTTTGTGCCATTATATATATTTCCAGTGTTGAGTTTTTAAAAAAATTTTTTACGTGTTTAAAAGAAAAACTCAAATGAATATCTATAAAAATTTATATACCAATATTGTAGTAGTACTTGTCATACTCTACAAAACGATATAACAGGTTGTCTAACCAGAATACTTTAAATTTCTATTGCATATCTCCACAGCATTTAACACTTATGATTTTTTGGTCCAACAAAATTTCTTAGATTTCTTTTTATTAATATTTATTTTATTAACATAATGTCAAAGGTTATATAATTTTTTATTTTCATCATTTTCTTTGATTAACACCCAAATTTATAATCCCCACTAGGCAAACGTCCAAAGGACATTGTGTTTCCTAGTATAGATAGAGGATTGAAAACAAAACCCTAGTAATAAAAATGTTTGTGCGAACGACACGGACACGGACACAGACACAAAGAAGCCGTGCTTGCAGTGACAAACGGACGTGAATCGTGTAGAACGTGAAGTCTGATACAGGATCTCACGGGCTTGGGCTTTTTATCCAAATTTTGGTCTTGACTCAATTTTAAAAAAAGATCCAAATTGTTAAGAAAAAATATTTTGTCCATAAAAGATTTTTCACTTAAAACAAAAAAATAAAGTAGAAGGAAATCTTAGTTTATCAAAAGAAAGATTTTAGGCCTGTAGTCTATTTAAAAAAATATATATACTTGAAAATTTAAATAGGTTTTTCACACATAAATTCAAAATTTTTTTAAAATAGCTTCACATTGGACCCGGGTGTTACATTTCATTTTTTTGTAAATGTTGAAATTTGTCAAAAAGTAACATTCGAATGTCCAGTCGAACTTTCGAACATTAACTCTACCGATTGACATTGGAACAAAAGAAGTTAACCTTCACTGGTTATGGTTAACGTATTATATTTATGTTCGAATGTTTATACGCTTGAATGTTAACTGTATTATATGCTCGAATGTTTGTTCAAATGTTAATGGACCAATGTTCAAACATGACGGGTATAACGTTCACTCATTAGTTCAAATGTTAACAGACAAGAGTTCGAACGCAACTGGTACATGCAAAGGTTTGTTCAAACTTTAATTGTTTAAACATTCGAACATTCTATTCATTTGAGGGTGAATACATTCAAACATTGGATTATACGTTTAAATGTTATATTATAATTTTGTGTAATTACATTCAAACGTTGGTTCAAATGTGAATCAATGTTCTGACATTTCTTTTTTACATCTGAGCATACAGATCAGAAATACTAATTTCATAAAATAAAAAAACATACATTTGAGGGTGAATACATTCAAACATTGGATTATACGTTTAAATGTTATATTATAATTTTGTGTAATTACATTCAAACGTTGGTTCAAATGTGAATCAATGTTCTGACGTTTCTTTTTTACATCTGAGCATACAGATTAGAAATACTAATTTCATAAAATAAAAAAACATACAAATTGTATCATATTACACCTTCAATTTAACAACTAACAATGTCTTATAGAGTTGCAAAATTAGATATTAAAAGTTATATACAATGATAAAATTGATAAAATTTATTTCTTCTTCTTTCCTCACCCATCATTATTCTGCTGCAGTGATATAACACGCTCCATTTGTACCATCATTTCCTGCTGGACTTGTTCTTAGACCTCACTATGCATTCTTTCATCTTGGTCTCTCTGTTGCTCCTGTAAACACATCTCTAAATCAGACTATCGCTTCTAGAGAGACTCTAACTCTTGCTGTTTCGACCTCATATACTCATTTTCTCGTCGTGCTACTTCTAAATCTTTAGTAGGATTTAGAAGTTTGAAAGAACGTCCCAAACTTCTTACCATACTAGACTTGGTCCCAAGTACTTGCATGAATATGTCTGTCACTATGAGAGGATTACCCAGAAGCTGACGTCATCTCCATAATTGTTTTTTGCAAATAGAAAGAAAACACACAATAAGTAATGTATTAAAAGAAATACAATTAAAAAATAAATTATTCACATCTTGCATAATTTATTTAACAAAATTAACCCTGCTTATATAATTATCTACAGTTGTAGGATCCATCCACTCACTACGCTCATTAGTGTGAGTAACAACATAGACATAAATGAGGGAAAATTGCCTTCTTCCAAATGCCTTTTCCCTTTCCTTGGCTCATTTTTATTTTTGAAGTTTTTCCTTTCAAGCTTTTCCATTCCCTGTATCCCCTTTTTGAAAACTTACAATCCCTCATCTTTGTGAACTCGTTCTCTCCAACACAATCATCAAATGGCTCACTGCGATTCTTCCCCCCATCAATCTCTGGTGGAAACCCCTTCTAGGATTTCTACCCATTCTGAATCTGAATCCTCTGAGGGCTAGATGCCCCTTCCTTCAAGGGGTTTACTTGGCGTTCCATCATTACTGCTCAAGGTGTTGCATGATGCAGCTCAAGGGGAGTTTAATGCCAATTGTCTGAGAGGAAGGGGTCTTATGAAGACCTGGACCAGAGTTTGACACTTACAAGAAAAATTGGAAGGCTCTTGATGCCAGTCAAGATGGACAAAACCAAACCCTGATAAATTTTGAGAAGAAGGCGACAAAGTAGAAGAAGCGGCTACAAGAATTGGAAGTGGAATTAACTGCTTCGAGTTGTGAGGTGGCTTGCTTGCATCCGCAATTGGTCTCTGCCAATAGTATAAGGGACCAAGTCTTTGGGCATGGGTATGAGGCTGGCGTGGCTCACCTACGAGCTCATCCGTTGGCTCATCCTTGAACTGATTTGAAATGCTTAGACCTTGAGCAGTTCAAGCCCAATGCTACTACGAATTTGTTTGTCGATTCCTTGAGGTGTAAAACCATGCCTGACGCTTTCTTGAATTCACCCATCGCCCTCGAAGCCTTCTCATCCCTCCCCCACTCCTCTGTCCTGATCATTCTTATTGACGCTTGTTGCTTAGATTGCTGCACTGGTTCGGTCTTTTGTAATAATCTCTTGTAGACGCTTTGGATTATTTGGTATGACTATGCTATAATGTTTGCCGATGATGTGTTGTGTGATCTTATTGCTTGATTTAGTCTATATCTTGTGCGTACACTTACCTTTCCATGGCTAAGTATGAGGGTTGTGGGGTCTTTCGACCTTTATGCCATTTTGGCTACACCACAAGTCTCTGACTCAACTTTGGTGGCTAAGTATGAGAGTCATGTCCTTTGACCTCCACGCCGTTCTGGCTACACCGCAAGTCTCTGACTCAACTTTGGTGGCGAAGAATGGGAGTCGTGGGATCTTTTGTCCTCCACGCCATTTTGGCTTCATCATGAGTCTTTTACTTGACTTTGGTGGCTAAGTATGGGAGTTGTGGGGTCTTTTGACTTCCACACCTTTTTGGTTGCACTACGAGTCTCTCACTTGACTTTGATGGTAAGTATAGGAGTCGTGGAGTTTTTTGACCTCTACCCCTTTTCGGCTGCACTGAGAGTCTCTAACTCAATTTTGGTGGCTAAGTATAGGAGTCGTGGGATCTTTAGACCTCCACGCACTTATGGTTGCATCGCAAGTCTTTAACTCGACTTTGATGGCTAAGGATGGGAGTCATGCAGTCTTTGGATCTCCATGCCCTTCTGGCTGCACCGTGAGTCTCTGACTTGACTTTAGTGGCTAAGTATGGGGGTTGTGAGGTCTTTTGACCTCCACTCCTTTTTGGCTACAGCGCGAGTCTCTGACTCGACTTTGGTGGCTAAGTAAGGGGGTCATGGGGTCTTTTACCCTCCACACTCTTTTAGCTACACCACGAGTTTTTTACTTGACTTTGGTGGTTAAGTATGAGAATCATGGGGTCTTTTGACCTCCACACCCCTTTGGTTGCATCGCAAGTCTCTGGTTCGACTTTGATGGCTAATTGTAGGAGTCGAGGGCATGCAAATTAGAAAACTACCTGCCTTTATTGATCTTTTTTTTTTTTTTTTATTGAATACATAAGAGAGAAAGGGAAGTGAATAGAAATTAAGGGTAGAATTTCTTTAACTGCTTAGCATTCCAAGGGTGCTGCAACTCTTTTGCTTGGCTGTCTTTAAGGCAGCACAACCCTGGTCGGGGTTGGCTATCATTATGTACGACCCTTCCCAATGAGGCCCAAACTTTCATTCATCTTGCATTGCCACACCCGTATCCTTGAGGACCAGGTCACCTAGCTACTTTCCAGATGTTCTTCTTCTCTATCCAGTTTGAATTCATGTCATTTTCAAACAACCAATTAGATCATGTCACTTCATTGAAAATGAATTTTAATATTACAAAATTGTTGAGACTGGATACATCCATGCATGCATGTAGAACTAATCATATGTCATATTCATAGATACGGTGTTGGAAAAATGTAACAAGGATCATCTAGTGTCAATTGCACATGTTTTGACATGATCAGTAGAAAAACATGTGCATTTGATATGTTTTACTAAATATTAAACAATACATATATAAATACTTATGTATCAGTACTTGCACGTCATTGCATTGATGATCGATCAATGAGATAGCTAGCTACATTAATGACTTATTGGCTGGATAGATCAAATTCCTAATTAATAAAATAAAAAACAGTTAAACGATTTCCTGTGACCTTGAGGATCAAACTATATATGGGGTTGTTGGAATCATCTCTAATGGTAATAGATGTTCCAATGCCGAAATCGAGCCTTCGGGATGACTACGATCATGTGGTGTTTGTTGATAATCGATCTCCTTTTTCCAGTCCCCCTAGTTATCTAGGATTAATTAGGAAGAGGGTGAGAATTAGGATTTAGATTGCTATTTATTTTGATCTTTGTTTGTACTCCTTTAGATCTCAAATGTTTCAACGTTCTAAATCAAAATCTTTGTGAATCTATTGATGAAACTAGAATTATGTTCTCGGTTTTATTCAAACAGGATTTACATTCAAACTTTCAAATTGGGTTTATGTTTAACATTTGATCAATGATTTGGAGTATCAATATATATTTTTTAAACTATAAATTGAGAGTTTTTGTTATTTGGGATAGTCTGATCAATCTTTGATGTTGTTTCATTGAGGATTAGCTTATAATGATTTAGTACGTAGTATATCAATATTTATTTCCTTTTATTAAAAGTGGCTATCTAGGGTACATACCGTCTCATGTGAGAGTATCATTTATTTTCCTTCAAACCTACAAACTGACATGAATTGAATTGGCATACTAGCTTGTAAAACTATTTTATTATAAAGTAAATCTAACTTATTATATAAAATCATATCAGTAGTACCAATATGGACACGATATTATACACTAAATGACTTTATTTTCGTCTCTAAAAGTGATCTTTTGAGACAAAATTTTAATTTCATCTAAAAAAATATCATTATTGAAAATTTCGTTTGAACAGTCCTTTACTGTTCGAATGGTAGTTTTTAAAGATGAAATATTCGTCCCTAATAAAATTTGCCGTGAAAAAATGCGGGGATTATTCCCTCTAAATTATTCACATTTGAACATGGAATTAAGGTGTTGGAATGGAACTTCTATTTTGATAGAATATCCTTTACCATTCAAACGTAAATCTCATCCAAAAATAACACCAGAGAAATCGATTCCCAATAAACCAAGTTATCCCGCCCTCCTCCTCCTTTGCGTTTCTCTTCTCCCGCTCTCCATGCTCTCTCTCTCTCTCTCTCTCTCTCTCTCTCTCTCTCTCTCTCTCTCTCTCTCTCTATTGTCATTGTTGATGTTGTAGGCACCACCACTGTCTTCAACATTCGACTAACAACTATGGTAAGATTTCTTTCTTTTCTCTCATCCTTCCATTCTGTTTTCCCCTTTCTCCCGCTGTTTCATTCAAACTCTATTATCGCCACTAACCTTGTGCACCACCACTATCCTCCCCGTTCACCAAGTCACTTGCAGTAAGCTTTCTTCTTTCTCTAATTTTATTCAATTTCTCCCTCAAAGCAAAAGTCATTGTTCTGCTTTTTTGAGCATTTTGCATTATTGAGTTATAAAATTTTGCATAATCATAAACATAATGCAAAAAATTTGCTTATGTCTATTCCAGTGATGACAAAAATACCTTGTTATTTTATACAGATTTCATGAGTAATATAGAATAAATTACTGAGGTTGATTCAAATTTCTTTTTATAACAAAACTTGCATATTTTTTCAAAATCAACTAGTTCATGTCTTTTCTTTTTTGCAAGGTCTAGTATAGGTTGAACTTTTAACTTTTTTGAATTTTTCAACGATAGTACCAAATGAATATCAGTCGTCACCTATACAATAGACACATAGCTTAAGTAAATTTCTGACAGTATGTAACTATCTAATTAAGCACACACTTTCTAATTAAAATCCCAAATACTTAAATAACCTACACTTCATTTAAACGATAATCATAAACCAAAAAAGCATCAGGTGATGCCCCCAACTCCCATGTACGGATACGTGAAAATTGAGGCGTCGGGATGATGACAACACGAATCACGCATCCCATCGCCAAGTGCCAAGTGTGTGTACATGCAATATGTGTACATAAAAAATAACGCAGCAGGTAATAAAAGTCTTTCAACTAAGTACCAGAATTTTGCTTAAATACAATCTCGCTTAAGACAAGCGTAATAAAATATTACAAGTCCTAGAAACATCATAAAACCAAATTACATAAATTAAAATTAGGGAAATAATTTCCAATAAATAACCAAGAGCACCAAAACAATCCTCCTACAGAGCTGCCTCCTCAGGCTCAGCCTCTTTCTCATTTGCATCAAAATTTACTGTACCAAAGATGGTATCGTAGGTAAGTAATAATATATTAAAACTCAACAATATGCATGAACCGGATGCCATATGCACGAGATCCAAAAATGATCTTGTTTAAAAAATAAACCTTTTTCCAACACATGCCAAAAATTCCATTTTTGGCCCAAACATTTCCATTAAAAATATTTCCTCGTCATTATCCTAAATAATGACCCACAATATTACCATTAAACCATTTCCTCGCCATTATTCTAGATAATGGCCCAAAACAAGAAATCCACCATTTTTTTTTTCAGAAAATGGTTCATAAAAATTCACTTATAAAATCCTGCAATTTTTCAAGAAAATAGCCCACAAATATCCTTTAATCAAACTTTCTATTTTCCCAGAAAATGGCCATATCTAATATCCAAAATCAATTCCAATTTTAATGCATGCACCAAGATCTCCCCTAGGGATCATCCACACACTCTGACTCCTATGCCACATTGCAAGTAATGACTACGCATGTGACATCTAAACGAGCAATACCCCACTCCGTGCCCAGCGCATACCATGACCAAGCATCCTCTAGTCCCTGCCAGTTGACGGACGACGGAGTAGGCCGACAGCATTACCGTATCGTCTGAGTCGATTATCACCCAGCGACAACCTAGGGGACGTCACTCAGTAGTATCTACTCCTGAGTAACCAGAGGAGCTCCACTGAGATAATGTCCCATCTCGGCTTGAGGTCATGATATACATGCACCCAAAAATCTATTTATGCATGAAAATCTAATTTTCATTACCCAACACATGTACATGCATGCACCATGCAATGCAAATGAAAAGACACAAGGATAACTAACAATCCAACTCATCCAAAAATAAATAACTCCATCCTCAAATCCATCCGACCCCCGACTCCTCAGATTTAGTTTGGCATAACCAACCAGTCATAATTTATTGTAAAAGTAATAAAATATTTAAATCTAAAAGGAAGTTTAGAAAATACGTACAATGCTATATAATATTTTTTGAATGATCAATGGGTTGTAAAAGGTGGAGGAAAAATAATGTAACAGTGTAAAAGCACTGTGGCCGTGGGTTGTAAAAATACCCACTTTTGAATAGGGCGAACCAATGCTTGAGATTGATAGGGAATGTCTTAGAAGTGTTTATGAAGCTAGTGGAAGTAGGGATTAGCCGTGAATGGTGGCACAAATGGTGGTCGAAAGCCAAAAAGGCTAAAATGGAAAGTGAGATGGTTGGGCTTCATCGGTGATGGATCGGGCTGAGGATGGGTGGGTTGGGTAGCTAGAAATTTGGTGGTGAAGAGCTGGTGGCCAATGGCAGCGTGACAGCAGCGCGGGGAGGCTAAGACCGTGCAGCTCGATGGGCTTTGTGGGGGCAAACAACGACAAGTTAGGGGCTGAGATTGGTGGAAGATGTTGGCCGGCGAGACAGCAAACTGTGGTGATGGTGGTGGCACTGGACAGTGGCTCAGGAAAAAATCATGGCCATTTTAGCCCTACATGGTTAAGAGAGAGAAGGTGAGGCATGGGGAGTTGTGACTGGTGTAGGGGAGGTCCTCGGAGAGTGGGGATGACGATGGGTTGGGCGGTGACGCCGGATGGTGGTGCACGATAGCACCGATGGCAATGAGAGAGAGATGCATGGGAGGGAAGAGGGGAGGGGGCCACGCACGGGCTGAAGGTAGGAGGAAAAATAAGAAAAATAAGGAAAGAAGAAAAAGAAAGGAAAGAGAAAAAAATAAAAATAAAAAGGAAGGGAAAGAAAGTGAGGTCCAGTCTTTTCAACTCGGAGTCTCAAACTGATCCAATGAAAATAAATCTTAAAACGATGAATTAAATGAAATAATTTAAACACAGTGACTTTATAAAATAAAATATTAGAATTCAACAATAAACTATTTTAAAATAAAGAGCATAATAAAATAAATAAAATCCAAATTAAAATAATACACTCAATATTAATAAAATAAAATAGTTAAAACTCAACAATAAAATAATTCAAGCTAGAGAGTAATTTAAATGCGGAGTAATTATTAATATCAAGAAGACACATTATTTAAATCTCACAACTTAAAAGTTATAAAACCATACAACGAAAAATACTATTAATTTCAAATAAGAAAATCACTTATTATAATAATTTAGATAATCTTTCAGTAAAAATACACGTAAATATGGGGTATCACACATCATCACTCCCCATTTTTATATAAGCACATGTGAATGCTAGCCCACTTAAAAGTATTAAGAAGGGCCATTTGACCTAATGGGCTTGAGGCCCACAACCCATCTCCATTTTAAAGGAGTGGGAAATTTGGAACAAAAAGGCCAAGAAAGGCACATAGAGGAGTGTGAGAGAGGGAGAGACCGAGTGAACTCACCAAGGGAGGAGAAAGGTGCGGCGGCGGACCTTGGGTGGTTGGACGGAAACACCAATCACGATAGTTTCCTCTAAGTAGTGGAGTCTCACGGGAAGAAATGGCATCATGGTCTCAACCCATGAATAACAGAGTGGAGGAAGAGATTTTGCAACAGGGGACTTACGGCGAGGACACGATGGTTTATGGTGGTTGGGCACAGCTGGCTCCATGCTTGGTAGTTTACGATTAGATGTGTGAGTGGTGGCGGGTTTCGTGTCTCACGATGTTGATGTATGGTGTTAGTGAGGCTAGCCTCGGTGGTTCATAGTGGAGGAGAATTTGTTACTCTTGTGGCTTGCTCGACGTGTGGTGGTAAGGCTCACGATGGCGTTGCTGTGAGGAGTCTGACGTGAGAGAGAGAGAGAGAGAGAGAGAGAGAGAGAGAGAGAGAGAGAGAGAGAGAGAGAGAGAGAGAGAGAGAGAGAGAGAGAGAGAGAGAGAGAGATTGTTTTGTTGAGAGAGAGGGATGTAGGAGTGAAATAAATGTGGCATGGGTGAGTGGGGAGAGAAAGTATTGGAGAGGAAAGGTGACTGGTTGGAGATGGAATCGTGAGAGAGAAATCTTTAGGGTGGGGGGAAGAAGAGGGAAAATAGAGGGGTACTGATCTCCAGGAAACGATATCGTTTCCTTTTCCAACAGGTTGGGCTTCACATGGCTTGGGCCTAGGCTGAGGTGTTGGCTTGGGTGTTACATCCTCCCCCCTATAAAAAAAATTTCGTCCTCAAAATTTGTTGCACTTAAAGTAAAGTCTAAAGCACTTATCCATCTCATCAATTTTGCGCCTATTTTAATCTTTGATCATTATGTCAAACCTAATATTCTAAGATTCTAACCTTATTGTCTCTTGGTGCCTCACATACCTCCAAATCCCTTAGGTATATACATTTGCACACAAAATATCGACAACCATAGTCGCTAGTGTCCAATTCAAGTTTAAAATGTAAACTTTCAAAATTGAACTAAAAGCTTAATAATGATTCCACCCAAATTATTAACTTAACCTCATATAAAAGAGTAAATAACACTCTCCACATAATATTATAACTTCATACGAACAACGAAATAAAGCTATCTAAAGTTTGGGATTTTTTTTTAAAGAACTAACTACTGTTTTATTGGATTTTGGGGCTACCATTCTTTCATCTCAACAGATTATGCTAAGTTTTGTACCTTAGGCATTATACCTGTGGCAGGGCCATACACCACTATTATACCCATGGCAGGGCTTTAACGGAGCGGATCAGAAACATAATCAAAACCATAATAGAATCAGATACAAAATCAGAAAGTTATGCCAATGGTTTTAAGATGCGACATCTTATCAAAATAGAGTATTGAATTGATTAAGATCATTTAACATATTCAAAAAAAAATTTAGAAGATCCTCACATCACATGCACAAATTTTAAAATTTCATATTCGCTCTTTTTGCACAGTTCAAAAACATAATGCCAAATTTTTATTTATTTATTTCTACACCAGTCATGACAAAAATACTTTTCTTTTTCATCCATGTTTCATTAGTAATATATAATAAATAACTGAGATTGTTTCAAATTTATTTTCATAACAAAATATGCATATTTTTCAAAATCAACCTCAGTCTATTTCTTTTATGTAAAATCTAGCATATGAACCCCACTTATCTAGACTTTATAATTTCTCTAAATTTTCTTACAAGAGTGCCAAGGGAATATATATCAATCGTCACCTATAAAATAGTGATGTAACCTGCGTAAATTTCCAATCGAACACATACTTTGTAATTAAAACTGGAGATATAAAAATCTATATTTTCCTTAATGCCTAAAACTTATTGGAACCCTAAAATATCGACTCTTCCCAAAATACTTTGATATTCACATAATTTCTTCAAACAAATACACGATTAAATCCTAAGATCATATTACTCCATAAATTGGTCTTATAATATTGTCCAAGCAAACACGTGATCTTGACATCAAAATATATGCAATAAGCCCATTATATCCAATTGTGACCCATAAATCTGTGTAGCCCATAATGCAATATAAACCAAAAAAACTATCTGCAAGCGCATGGCCCATTTCAATAAACATGGCCCAATATCCAAAATGCATACCAAACTATAAGCGATAAAGATAGAGAGAGGAGTTTTGTTATGTACAAGCAAAGTCGTGTACTACTTTATATATCAATACTGATTCATTCATATTCAAAATTTAAATTAGTACTATTTTTAATAAAATATACTTTTTGATCAATTATATTAGATTGTTGCATATATTAATGCGCATATATGCTTGTAACTAGATTTTTCCTATAGAGAGAGTTACTTGAACTGAGGGAGAAGCGTGTGTCTCGCATAAAGAGAGAAAAAGCTTTACCTTAGGAGCTTGCGTTGTATGACACGGAGGAACAGTGACACGGTGAACGTGGATAAGGCTTGCTTTCTGGCGAGTAATATCAGCTTGAGGCAATGGTGGCAATGGCTGCATGGTGCAACCCTCGTGGTGGTTGGGCGGCTTGTGGAGGAGCCTTACGCAGTGGAGGTACTTGCTGTGTTTTCATGTGATGAAACAGAGGTTCTCGATGTTTCATAGAGGGAAGGTAGTGGTTGTGCAAGGCCGTGGCTAGGTGGTGCAGAGTGGTGGAGCATGACAGGGCTTTGGGTAAACTCGAGCAATTTGAGTGGTGGTTTCTACGGTGGCTTGAGGCAATGTTTCTGTGTTGGTTTGCTTGAACATGTAGGGCTTACGAGGCCTTAGGTGCAGGAGTCTGGCGATGGGTGACGTGAAGGGGAAAGGTGGTGATCGGCATTATCTGCGGCAGAGGAAATAGTCGTGGAGGACTTGCTGGATGTGGGTTGCTCTATGTTGGTGGTGTAATAGCAGGGGCATTTCTGCCTTGTAAAACAGGTAATATTCTTAATTTGTGTAACTTTTGAACTTTGATCTCGGGAGAAGTTTGATCTCCAGATTACTATGCATGCCATTGTGTCCGAGAATGCTGACATACGATCGTTACTACAGGGAAATCAACCTTCTTGGTCTGAGCTGACGACCAGACACAAATTAAAAATTTGGAATATTCCTAAAACTTACGCGTACAGTTTTGACATCCATGCATTTGTTTGAAGAATACACAGGTTTTTTTCTCTGGTGGCTAGGTTTCTTGAGTAAGCTATGTCAATCTTATGTGCTCAATTTCTTCAGCAAACGTAAGAAAATAATCGTGCACCTTTGAACTTTGACTTCGATAAGAATCTCCAATACGACCGTGCGCCCTTTCGATAATAGTTTTGATTGTCGCCTGATATATATACACAAGTCTCTTGACGTCTTCGGAGCTGGAAATGAGGAACCAAGGTAAGTGATACCGGGCAGAATAATGATTATTTTACAAGATAGTTTCAAAAGATAATTCATAGGGAAGAACACAAGAGAACTGCCAAAAAATATAGAAAAACACATATGAAGTTCAATTTAAAATTAATTATATCAAATCAAACAATGTCAAAAATTAGCCCACAACCTAGGCTGCATAGCTGGAAATCGTACTAATAAGAATTTTACCAAAAATAACAAAATCTCAATAATTATGTCAAAATTAAATACGTAGTAGAAGAAGTAATTTGCCAAAAATTAGCTCGAATCGAGTTCAGAATCACTTCCTCAATAATAAATGAAATATTTCTATAAAAGGAAAAAAATAACTAAAAAGTGGTATTCAGAAGGAAAAACAGAGAATTTTGGCATTGTAAAAGATGTGCACCAATCGAAACTCTATGGCCACGACGTGCACATTGACAAGAGCTTTTCAATTTGGGGTCATATGTGTAACAGCCCGTTAGAAATTTAATGGTGAAATTTTTATTGGTTTTTGTTAGGAACCTAATGAAAATCTCATAAGTTTTCATGAATCAACCGATCACATAAGTTTTAGTTTGTCAACAAAATCAGTATTATCACTCACTATGGTGTTAGAAATGTGATTTTTATTATTTGAGATAATTAGAAGTGTCAAAATGCATTATGGTCTACGCCATTAAACTCAGATGATTATTAGAGATTTTATGGCATAATAAACTATTTTCAGACAAAACGTCTATTCGAAACTCTAAATTTATTTTTAGGGGTACTTTGGGGTTGAATTTTGGTAAACGATTTTCACTGTAAGTTCATATGAATATTGAAAAATTTTCAGTACTAAGTTTATCGTACATTTTTTTAGAGTGAATAGTAAACTCGATAAGCGCTTCAAGTGTAGTGTTTTCAAAAATCACATCATGGAATGTCTAAATTAGATTAGAGAAGTTTTAATTGGACATTTGGCAAGATCTTAGCCACACATAGTGAGTAGTATTAGACACTTGGCATAATGAGGAACGTTTGATGGATTTGAAGGAATCAATATATGAGACCATGCCACTTAAGCAAGAACTGTATTCCATTCGACCAATAAAATTGTACCAAACCGAAAATGATTTATACCTTAGTAAGCCCTATATGGTTGGAATCTAACTGAGAACCCAAAAGCATGGTTGAAACCGAAATCCTAAACAGTTTTATTCAAATCCTAAAGTTGACTACAAAATCCTAATTGAATCAATTTCTAACATTATATTTAATCGCTTGATTAAATTACTTTCACATGTTATTAATCTTTCAAATTTATGTTTGAACATCATTATCCAACTTTTCAAACTTTGGATATTTGATTGAGCCAAAATAAATTGGTTTGGGGCTTGATAGCAATCGAAACCCTCTTAAAACCCTAAACTGAGGCCCATTAAGGCCCACGAATTTAGCCACATTAGCATTACTTCTTAGCTCAGTTTTCCCTCACTTGGCTGACCAAATCTTTCAAAAAGAGGCCTAGAAGGCTCTGGAAGGGATAAGCTAAAGGGGCCACCTCACTCTTTCAACTCAATTCTCCACCATAAGGAAATAACTTGGGATAGTTTTGTCCACTTTTTTTGGGTTGTCTAGAGCAACACCTAAGCTCACTCTCAGCCATCTCTTCATCCCTCACTTATCCAAGAAGTCTTCCAACTCATTTCACAATCATCTCATTGTTTTTCTTACATTTCTTAGAAAGAAAACCAAAGACTCCCTCGAACAGCTTTCAAGAGTTTTTTTGCATGCCCATTTTGAAGCTTTTGAAAGTATTTTCTCACAAATTTTCCTTCATAAAAGATGTTCCTTTTGGAGTCTAGTTTATGCGAATATCTTATTTGTTTTATTTGAATATCATTGGCCAGTCAAATGTTATTTAAACTCTAGAAAGGTCATTCTGGACGATAAACTGGAGAGTATTTTATATTTTAGAGTTTTTGAACAAGCTAATAGATAGATCTTGGTCTGAAACTTTTATGGAGTATTTTTACCATGTTTATATGATTATTGGTTGAGTATTTGCTGCATGGTTAAAGGTTTTGATGAAATATTTTCTTAGATCTAGAAACTTAGAAACTGGAAGAGAAAAAACAGTTTCTAGTTTGAGAAAGTTTAAATCTTTGGTAGTTTAAACATATTCCAATGGCTTTGATAATTTTATCGGAGGATTCTAAGCCTCTTATATACATGTTAGAATGTTATTTTGATGATATTTGATGTTAGTTTCAAATATATGAAACTTTATGTAAAGAGATATTCGGATAGGCCAAAGTGTTGATGTTCTTGGCTAAATTTATATTTTGGTTAATTTTTAAGCATGTGATCTTGAATTTGAAGTTTAGATCTGTTTTAAGACACATTTTTAAACTATGTGATGTTTTGGTTTGAATATCACATCTTTATAAGTCATGGATCAAAACAAGTTAGAAACAAATATCTGTTTTTAGAACTTAGAAAGAAACCAAAAATTCCAAGTATTGTTTTAGTGATTTTGATGAATTTTGTTGATGATTCAAAATATGATTATTCTTAGGAACATGTTATGAATATGTTATAAAAAATATTTGGATTTTTGAGGTTTTTGGAGTTGCTTTGAAATATATCAAACCATATGATTCAAGGGTTTGCCTTTTTAGTTAAAAATTTTGGATCATTTTTCTAAAAAGTTGGCTGTTGTTGATTAGCATATTTTAGTAGATATTTTAAGAATATTTTAAACTTAGGATAGGAAGATCTTTGTTGCAAAAATCTAGTTCGATCATGAGTTATGAAATTGGAAGAATTGTAAAAAAAAATCAATCGAAAAAGCCTATGCAAGTTTCCGCCCCTATAGAGTTTTTATAGGTTGTGTTTAGTTCTAAAATTTTATGATTTTCTATTTGAGTTTAGGACAAAATTTACATGAGGTATGTAAATTTGGGTATTTTTGGAGTTAGGATGCAAAATCCTTAATATAGGGGTAAAATGGTCATTTTTTCACATGTAAAGGGTAAAATGATAATTTTACTCTAAATTATAAATTTTTCATATTTCTAATTATTAGTGATTAATTTTTAACTTTTAAAAATCACTATTTTCAGTTCCTCATAATTGCGCTTGAATTACTTAGAAAATGCGAAGGAAGAGATAAGTTAGCTTTTTAACTTACTAGTAGTTTACTGTGTATGAGTGATAAGTAAAGGAACTACAGTGTATGTATGTATGTTATTATATATGTCATGCCATACCAAGTTATCACATATTATCATTAGTTACATAGAATTTATTCTATCACAAATTATTTATCTATTACGCTAGTATTCTGTCACGTATTGCTATAGATTACAAGTATGTCATGTTAAGTATGCCATATATTACATGGATGTCATGGCATATAATATTCATTGTTGCAAGTATGTCATGTTAAGTATGTTATCTGTTACATGTTATGTCATATTATAAAATGTTTCTATCTCAAGTAAGTAATATTTTTCAAGTTATGTCCAAGTTAGTTAGTTATATCTAGGCTACTTGCGATGTAATCATTATGATTGTACGAGCATCTCCATTTGTAATTCATGAGAGGGACTTTTAGTGAAATTTTTGTGATTGTCAGAATTCAGTTCAAGTTTAGTTATACAGATACTCCTGGCATAATCATTATGATTGTTAGGGTATCTTATTTAAAATATTGGTGATGTAATCATTCTGATTGTCAGAATATTACTAGGTACTCATGGTGTAATCATTTTAATTGGTAGGGTATGTGATTTAAAATACTCTTGATGTAATCATTTTGTTTGTTAGAGTATTATTAGGTGCTTCTGGTATAATCATTTTAATTGTTAGGATATGTGATTTAAAATATTCATAATGGAATCATTCTGATTGTCTGAGTATATCTCTGACAGAATATGTTAGGTGGAATCAGTCTAATTGTTCACTATTTCTGATGACACCACTGGCGAAATCACTTTGATTGTTAGGATTCAGATTAAGTTTATGCTAAGTTAAGTTTTAGCTCAAGTTCAAGTCCATGTTAAGAAGTTGAGTTTAATAGTTAAAGAAGTAAGATTCCAAATTTACCTTAAGTCAAGTTTGAGATCAATTTCATGTAAAGCAAGTCAAATTCAGTTAATGTTTCAATTTAAGTTATGTCAGTTATGCTATATTTTATGTGAAGTTATGCTATGTCAGATGTGAAGTTATACTACGTCATATGTGAAGTTATACTATACTTATGTTAAATTATGTTATGTTTACTTATGACTGTGATTATGTATTCATGTTTTTACTGTTATGCATACATTATTAACTTGTGTGAAGGTTTTCTATTAACTTGCTTAGATTTGTAATCAAATTTTACTGTGGTAGTCCCAACTACCATTTCCCTTGAAAAGTAGATCTTGTTACAAGATCTGAAAGAGAGCCAGGGATCGACACGTTGGAAATGGTCGACTAAGTGATGGTGCAACGTCGATAATAGTATAGTAGTTAACTTAAATTACTATTTGTACATATGGAGTTGAATCTCAAGTACTCTTTTGAGTACAAACGATCTAGACTAGTGTTGTGATCTCAGTTGTGTAATATATCATTATGTATGAAGTATGTTTTAAGTATTTGAGATATTTTCAGTTTGGTGCATAATATTGTTAAAGAGAAAAATTAATCCACTGCGAATATTGCATAATACTAAATGTATGTTAGAAATATTGTATCTTATATATCATGAACGGGGACAGGTAACCTTGTGTTACATTTCTCGATGCTTCAAATGTCAATCTAATCTCAAGCAGAATTTAAGGTATCAAAATATGTGCGGTTTTGATACTTGTAGCCAGAGTTATGGCCAAAATACTAAAACACGTACACCCAAAACTACCACAATTAGAAAAAGATCACGATTACCTACCATCTTTATACTGATATGCCAACTCAAGGTATCTCAACACCATCAACATGCCATCTAGCAACTTAGCATCATCTGACTCAGATTCTCCTTCATCAGAAAGGACAGAGAAAATGAAAGACAAGTCACGGACGGATCTCGCTTATGTGGATGCCGAGTTCTACTCAAAAAGACTCATGCGATAGTCTTCTTTTGATGAGTTGAAAGACTATTCACCCGGGTTTCGATCCATGGTTCAATAGACTTTATTTGACCAATAACATTTAATGTGCTTTATATTGTAGAAATTTTTGTGTTTATCGAAAATGTATAAATGAACTAGAAGTTGATAGCAAAGTGGAGCGTGGTTCAGTAGACTTTATGTGACCAATAGGACTAAGTTTTCTTAGATGATTGTGGAAAGAATAATGATTGGTTTACTACTCTCCTACCACAATTTTACTACTCTTTTTTATTTTTTTATTGTTTTAATTTTTTTTAGCTTAATAGTTAATGAATTGACTATTAATGAAATTGTATATTTTTTTTAATTTTTTAATAATTAATGATGTTAAAAAAATACTTAAAAAGAAAATAATAATAAAAAATTAAAAATCTCAAATACACTAAAGTAGTAAAAAGGGTAGTAAGAGAATAAGCCTATCATCATCCTTACAGAAAAGATTTGATACCTACACAACATAAGCCATACAAGGGCAAGACAATGCAACCCAATATTTGGAAGAACAAGAGTTGGATTTAGTTTAGTTTATTTTTATTTTTATTAATTATTTAGTTGAGTTTTTAGAATGAATGCTTTGCACAAAACTAATTAAGAAGTATGACTTTGAAGAGAAAACAAGAAAATAAAATCATTTCTTCACAAACGTTTTGTTGGATCAGATGGTGGTAGTTTATTCTGTTCTCGAATTTATTCCTTTAAACTCCAATGCATACATGATTCTTCACTTCACATATTAGGAATGTGATGGGAATGTGCCCACGGACCCAACGGCCCAGCTCTAGACCCCTAAGTGACCCAAAACCAAATTGGTCAAAGGGCAAGCCTGGCCCCTCCCCCTAACGGACTCCTTAGCCCCACGAGAGAGGCCCCTTAGATTATAAGCCTTGGTCAACTAGGAAGCCCATCACAAACTCGACCCTCCTCAAGGCCACAACAAGGATTAGGGCTCCGATTGGATCAGCCCAATCTGAAGTCAGACATGCCCAAGTATGGGAAGCAAGAAGCACGTCTCATTTATGACCTACATAGTCGCAAGTGGCCAGAGGCACGTCGTATTTATGACCTGCCCAGTCAGGGGAGGCCAGGGACACATCACATTTATTACATGACAAAATATACCTACACGCGATCACGGTATGGTAGGACATTACCAGATCAGGGTTGAGACAGGTTTGACCCAGACACACCTCGGAGTTCCATGCTTCCTCTCGATCCAGGTTAGGTATAAAATAACCCAACCCATTCCTTGAAAAGGATTTGGATACTTTTTTCATACACGACAATTCTCAACTAACTTAAGCATCGGAGGCCACATGGGCTCAACCCGAGTCCACTCCTTAATTGTCTTGCATGTTTTACGAAGTGGGTCTGTACCGCTGCCTAGGCTGCGAAACACGACACTAACAAGGAGAAACGGAAAGGAAAACTTTTTATTCTTGAAATCTATTCCCATTTTAAATTTATTTAGGTTTGGGTTTATTTTTATTCTACGTTGTATTCATTATGGTGGTTCAAATGCCTATCGAGCTACTCCTGGATTTGGACTTGCGTGAGGATGAATAGAAGGTTCAAATCTGGGATTTACCCTTTAGATGAAGAAGGTAATTATTATTGGATCTTCCTTCTTCACATTTTATATTTTTTTAAAATGACAAAGGCATTCCTTTTTCTTATAATTTTCTAAAATAAGTCGTGCCTCACAATTGGATCATTTGATGCTAAGAAGTGTTTCCACTTGAATGTTCCACGTAGGCATTATTGCATTGATCCTGCTAGAGCACTATTATAGGTACACTTCAATACATCCTTGTTCTACTATACACCATAATTGGTGTTGGCCGATTTGCTATGACTCCATGAAGATGGGTTTGTTAGAATTGTAGTTGTTGTATTTTTTTTTTTTTTAACTTGTTTTTGAGCTGCTATGGTCTATCCTTGAGTTTTAGGTATTTTTTTTTATTGTCTATGATAATTTGGTATTTGTTAACATGGGTTTTGATGTCCTTGCAACTCTGCAAATGAAAAACCAATCACTTTGAAGTTTGCAGAACATGCCACACTAATTCAGAACAATGTCAATATAGCGTGCAAATTATACTTATTTTCTATGTTATAGAAACTAATCTTTCCTTGATTTACAGTTTACATGTTTAAAGCTGCAAGTTGAGAAATTCTAGTATTTCCTCTATTCTTGTACTTATTCTATTTTCAAGTTTACATTTTTCTATTTGCAAGTTGCAAGTTTAGAAATTCCTCTATTTTGTAATTATTCATTTACAATTAATTTATCCTAGATTAATACACTGGAATAATTTGTGATAGTTTTCTTTCCTTTCATACTTTGTTGGAAAATAATGACTCATGTTTTCATAGAAATTTTAGTCTTCTTGTCCCTCAAGAAAATTGAGTAAATTAATTGTATCGGTATATGATCCACAAAATCCTTGAGTCAATTTGGGACTTCTCTAAAGCTTTTGTTCAAACATATGGAATTTATGTGAACTAACTTCTACTTACTTTTCTTATTTGTTCCGCAGTTGCAATTCAATTCAAGCTTCATTCTTTAGATTGCATGAAGCATGAATCTGGTTGTATTCCTCTTCAAACATGGACAAATTCAGTGCTTTTTTTTTTAATGTTTTAATAGAATTGGACCCAATTCAGTGCCTCTGTTGATGAATTTGGTTGTATTCCTCTTCAAATCAAAATCTCTGTGAATCTATTCATAAAACTAGATTTACGTTACAGGTTTGGTTTTATTCAAACTGGATTTACATTCAAACTTTCAAATTGGATTTACATTTAACATTTGATCTGTTAAGGGTAAAGATGATTTGGTTAAGGATAAAGCTCAATCAAGATAAGTCTCAAATTAAGTTGTTTGATGTGTTCCAAAGTTCTAGTTCCAAACGGTTTATGTTCATTTGAATATTGTAATCTATATGATCATAGTTTATCTCTTGTAACAAACATATATCGATCTTCTCTATTGATTGTAACAATTTTGAATATATATATATATATATATATATATATGATCACAATACATACATTGTCTCTAGCAAGTAAATCTAGAACAGTTTTCCATTATTTCATGATAGCAGAGCCTGCCACAGGATGAATGAGGGCTCACACTACTTACCCCATGATAAAGATCAGGAAAAATACTAGCCTGTACGTGAATGAGGGTGTCGAGGAATAATCTCACATTGCCTGTGGACAAAGTCTTGGGCATGTTTATAAGGTTAGAGCAACTATTTCTTTTCGAACCGATTTTATGATAGAGTTAGGCCCATGAACTTTTTCAATTATTTGGAGTATCCATATATATTTTTTAAACTATAAATCAAGAGATTTGGTTATTTGGGATAATCTGATATGGTTTCATTGAGGGCCAGCTAATGAACTAATGCGTAGTATATCAACATTTTTTCCCTTTTATTAAAAGTGGCTATCTAGGGTATGTACCATCCCATGTGAGAGCATCATTTATTTTCCTTCCAACCTACAAACATGAATTGATTTGATACACTAGCTTGTAAAACTTTTAAAGTAAATTTTATTATAAAGTAAATTTAACTTATTATATAAAATCATATTAGTACCAGTACTGACACAATATTATACACTAAAATAAATTTAACTTTTTAAGGATGAAAACTTTTAAGGACGGATTTATTTTTGTCTCTAAAAGTGATCTTTTGAGATAATTTCGTCTAAAAAAATATCATTATTGAAGATTTTGTTTGAACAGTCCTTTTTTTGTTGGAACAGTAGTTTTTAAAGAAGAAATATTTGTCCCTAATAAAATTTGCTTTGAAAAAATGCGGGAATCATTCCCTCTAGAATTTTTCACATTCGAACAAGAAATCAAGGCATTGGAATGGAACTTCTATTTTGACAGAATACTTTCACCAATTTCATCCAAAAATAACATCAGAGAAATCGATATGTAACATACGGATCCTCAAATTATGATATAAAATAGTTTTAGTCTATTTATTTAATTTTAATCTAGTTATTATTCAACTTTTTTTTTTATCGAATACTATTAGTATTATTTAAGGGATAAATGTAGGTAAATTATCAATTTAGATTTTTTTCTGTTTTTTTAATATTAAATCTTTGAATGAGTTTCCCTTAAAATGTACTTTTAATTTTTATTTTTATCTCCTAGTGATCAGATAAATTTTTTACGTGTTTCTCTAAAGAAAAATGCTATATACAACCGCCTCGCGTCCTCGTTGCGGCCTCGCATCCGACGTGGCAAAAAAATGAAACGGAGACGTTTTCATTTCAAACCCCACATCCTCACGTCCCACTCATTCTCTTCTCCAAAACGCTTTTCGTCTTCTTCTTTTTCTTCTCCATCCCTAGAAATCGTCTTCTTCTCCTTCTCCATCCCTAGAATTCGTCGTCTTCTCCATCCAAAGGTCGTACCCAGAAAAATAGTTGGGTATTCAGACTTCGGCTTTCCCCTTCCCGCATTTGTGTTTCCTCTCATCTCTCTCGTGCCTCTCATCTCTCTGTTTTCCTGAGTTTTCCTCTCTCTCTCTCTCTCTCTCTCTCTCTCTCTCTCTCTCTCTCTCTCTCTCTCTCTCTCTCTCTCTCTCTCTCTCTCTCTCTCTCTCTCTCTCCCTCTCCTTCGATTTCCCTGTGTTCTCTCTTCTCCATGACTGAAGCTCCATCGATTTCCCTCTGTGTTCCCTCTTCTCCTCGACCTCGCGAAATCGATTTCCCTCTCCTTCGAGATTTCCGTCTCCTTCGATTTCCATCTGTGTTCTCTCTTCTCCACAATCCCGAGAAGCTCCATCCCCGTCGTCTTCACCCACGAGGCCACAAACCAGTCTGCATCCTCGAACCAGAGCCAACAAAACCACGAATCCCCTTCCCACAAATTCCCAAAACCCTCTCAAATGGGTTGCTTTCTTGTTTGCTTTGGTCATACAAAAGATGCGAGAAACCAACAAAAACAGAGCCAGAACAAGTTTCATCCCCATGATGACGTAGTAAGTATTTTTTTCCAGCTTAGTTTCCAATGTCCATTTCGTGTTTATCCTTAACCCCTTGTTTGGTTGCTGAGGATACTCTAGAAAGGAACGAGAAAAGGGTCTCGGCCAAGTTCTGGACTTTTTCTTCACTTCTTAGATGGTTGTACATTTTAGATTTATCTCAGAGGGTATTCTCCATCGTATGCACTTGTGATATAATATATTTGTTATCAGTGTTTTACTCCTATTTGGTATTTGATATTTGGATTGAACTGTCTTTAATGCAAACGATATTGATCCCAACCTCCATAACTCAACGAAGGAAACGGTCGATATAGTGAATCGATAAATAATATAAGTGCAACAAACAGAGCATTTGGTGAAAAAAGAAGCAGATTTTAATGCACATCTCAATAGTGGCGACAACAAATACAAACGATATTGGTATTGGCGAGATTGCAGCTTCCAGTTTTGAGCTCCTGCGCGAGTTTCCCTCCTCAGTTCTGCGCGAGTTTTGAGCTTCTGTACTGAAATCAATTTTCCACCCTCCCGTTTACCTTTCTCCGTTACTTTCCCTTTTTTTTTCTTTTTTTTTAAATAATTATTATTTTTTTATTAATATTTTAATTGCCACATCAGCCCCGGGGCCACGATGGGGTTATTCCCGGGGGTACGTAGCAGAACTGTTCTCTAAATCTCAAACTCCCAAACCAAAGCAAACACGTAGAACAATCCCCTTTCGTCGACCCTCGCCCCACGATTTCAAAACACATGACCCATTCTGACAACAAGCCTCTGTCCTGCTGTAGTCTTCGAGTGGATCTCCATCTGCCGTGGGATCTCTTTGCCCCTCTCGATAAGTCTTTGATCAGCTCTCTCTCGATTCCTCCCTCTCTTTTTGTTTCTCTCACTTTTTATCTCACAGCTCTCTCTCTTCACTTTCTCGCACCGGCACCAAAAGCCATATGATTTCCATTAGTTCCTCCGAAAAAGAAATAAACGAAGAAACAGTGCTTTCGATAATAACATAAATTTCTTTTAAGACTAAATTACTTTACTGGCCTCGCACTCTCTCTTTCATTTGCTTTACTCTCACCAAATACCACTTGCTATCTTTTTCCTTTCATTTGTTTTATTCTAAGCCTTGACACACTAGAAGACAAGTAGCCTTCCATGTTAAGCATCAGATTGATAGCATTGGTATTGGATTGGCTATTCCAATCTTCAAAATTTGAAAAATATGTAACTTTTTAATTTTTAGCTAATCAATCAACACGTAAAATCTATATTGAATTAGCCATCACATTCTCTATAATAATAAAATATTATAATTTTTTAATATTTATATTTCTTTAATTAATTTTTATTTTTAATTAGTTTTAATGTTATTTTCCTTATCTTCAATAACCTCCAACAATCATATTCATTTTCACAATCCAACAATCTATAATATAATAGAAAGAAGGAAAAAACACTAGAGAGGAGAGGGAAGAAGAAGAGCAAGAAGAGAAAAAAAAATAGAAGAAGAGAAAGAAGGAAGAGACATGGGAGAGGGAAGAAGACGAGAAAGAAGAGAGAGAAAAACTAGAAGAAGAGACAGAGACAAAAGGAAGAGAAGCAGAGAGAGAGGGAAGAAGAGGAGAAAGAAAAGGAAAAAAAAAACTAGAAGAAGAGACAGAAGGAAGAGATGTGGGAGAAAAAGAGGGAAGAAAAAAGAGAAAGAAAGAGACGCGGGAGAGAGGAGCGAAATTAATAAACAATGGATATAGACTTGCTACATGCACAAAAAGAGAAACGGGTAAAATGGTCGTAAAATTTTGATAGCAAAACCCCATTTCTCTTATAGTAATGACTTTTCATCTTTGAAGAAAAATATGAAATTACTGTAGCTCATATTTGGGATAAAATGGGTTTAACTAATTCAATGTGGGCCAACTATTGATAAAATGAGTTAAATTTGAAGATGAAAAGTAATTTAAAGAAATTGATGTGGATGCTCTTAGGTTGTGTTTGGATAGTAAAGTGATCTCATATACTTTGTGAATAGTAATGAATGGTAGTACAAAATAATAAAAAATTAGTGAAAGATAAATGATAAAATAATAAATAGTAATGAAGTATTATGTTCACCATCCAAACCACCCCTTAGTATGTTTTACACTTTTGCTCTTATGTGCAACTCATGTATTATGGACTTGGGGCTGGATCTGGTATGGACTTACCTTTCAGTTGGATTGAATCCATTGTGAGCCTTAATAAGTTTATTCAGCAATAAATAATAATAAGAGTTTAAAAATTAGTTTGAAAACTTTAGATTTTATTAAGTCTATCTATTAAACCAAATCCCACTGGTTGCTTTAATAGATTTTAGAAAAATCATCTACTAAGTTATAATTAGAAAACAAAGATATATTAATTATGATAATTACATACACTAGTATTTATTAATAAAACATAATAATTATTAAATAGAGTATTATAATACATATTTCTAGACATTAGTAATGCACAGTACCTTGTATAGGTAACCAGCTACGAAGTGAAATTTCAGAAGTAGCATTGCGAGATAAGTAACTTGATCATAAATTAAGATTAGAATAAGTTAGCTAGTTATATATATTATTATTAAAACCAGTTCTTTCGAAATCAGTGTTTACGTACCACACATGTTATAATATTTGCAAGCACGTCATTTATCATGATTCATTTTGCATATTATAGTTATGCATATATTATACATCTCAAGCATCTCACGTTACAGAAGACATGTAAGCTATCTTAAGTTTAAGTACAAGATAATATCATATCAATATAATCAGATGACCATTCAGATGCATGGTACCAATGTGATTTTGGGGTAAATGTACAAGCCAAGAACTCAAGTGTGGTCTACCATAATATGCCAGAGTATTATAATACATATTTCTAGACATAATAATTATTAAATAGAGTATTATAATACATATTTCTAGACATTAATAATGCATAGTACCTTGTATAGGTAACCAGCTACGAAGTGAAATTTTAGAAGTAGCGCTGCGAGGTAAGTAGCTTGATCATAAATTAAGATTAGAATATGTTAGCTAGTTATATATATTATTATTAAAACCAATTCTTTCGAAGTTAGTGTTTACGTACCACACATGTCATAATATTTGCAAACACGTCATTTATCACTATTCATTCCGCATATTATAGTTATGTATGTATTATGCATCTTAGGCATCTCACGTTACATAAGACACATAAGCTATCTTAAGTTCAAGTACAAGATAATATCATATCAGTATAATCAGATGACCATTCAGATGTATAGTACCAATGTGATTTCGGGGTGGATGTATAAGCCAATGACTCAAGTGTGGTCAACCATAGTATGCCAGAGCACTGCACAATCGGCTTCCTTTGCTACAGCAGGGGAAGTTAGTGTACAACCTTGCACACAGGGATAAGTGTGTTGGCCAGCCAAATAAGTTAGATCAATCAGTCAATTCAGATAAATCATTCATATGCATAGCATAAGCATCATCATCAACATGAATTATCATGATTTTAAGTTCTCAGCATTAAATGTTTTATGAATAATTTTATGTTAAATATGTTTATATTATAATGAGTTTCTTACTGAGTCATTGACTCATTTTAGTTTGTTTTTATGTTTTTAAACCACCCCAGGTGAACATGATAAGGAGTACGGGCAAACGAGTCAGGATTAGATGGAGCAGTTGATTAAATTCCAAACTTTTTAGAATAAATTATTTTTATGAATAAATTATATACAATTTATTTTATTTAAAATATATGAAGACATGTTTTTACTAAATAGTTCCCTTATGAAATAAATGTTTATTTTATTTAAATGAGATCTATTGCTGGGATATTTTTATGAAAATACGTGACACTCCTAGCATATGGAAAGGAGGAGTTACAAATTGATTCCCAATAAATCAATTTATCTTTCCCTCCTGCTACTTAGTTTTGGTTGTGTAAAAGCATGGGCATTCTATTGGCCGTTTACAGTGGTTGGGGATGGTGGTTCAAGTGGCTAGTGGTTGATGGGAGTAGAAGAGGAGTAGGAGCAGTGGTGCAGTGACTAAACTCGTTGGCACGTGGGCTCCTTTGGCCATGACATAGCGGGGCTCAACCATGGTGGCTTGCGGTTGTGTGGATTTTCGTGGGATGAGGTAGTGGCATGAGGAGGAGCACGCAACGCAATGGTGGCGTTGTGATTGGTGGTGGAGAATAGGGAAAATTGAGTGAAACTCCATGAGATAGTAGACCCAAAACAGTAGGGAGTAGATGCGAGAGAAACTGACGAGTGAGAGGGATTTATTGCGAGGAAGATCTGGGAGTTGGAAAATTAGATTGAAAAAGGTTGGGAAAGGTGGGAATACGGTGAAGGAAAATTTGGGTTGTGTGCATGTGTTTGGTACTGCCTGGATGTGGACACGTGGGGGATTGAATGTGCGGCAGCCCTAGCTTGTGGGGTTTTCTACGTACATGGTATCATTGGTATGCACGTATTTATATAGGTACCTGAAACCCTAGAGAAGATATAAAAAAAATAAAAAATAAAGAAATAATAAAAAGAAATGAAGAAGCATGCATAGATATATATTTTTTGAAATAAACTTCAATTCAATTCATGAATGATGGAAGTTACAGCTGTGACCAATAAGTCCTAATACAAACCCCGATTACAAGCCAACTACTCATCGATTATAAGCTCCCCCGCACACAACTTTTATCGTGCCGGACATTATCTAAAAGACTTCAAGAAAACTCTCTAACGACACAGTCCTTTCTGAGATGCGACATTCTGTAAACAGAGATGTCCATCTTGACTTGTCAGAGAAAACAAATACATTTCACATTTCACCCCACCCTCTACAGGAGGAGGGGATTTTCCACCCTCATCCTCCAAAGAAGGGTAGGGACTCACTACCCTCCTCCTCCAAAAGAAGAAAATGAATTGTCTATTTCAAAATTCCTAATTAACCTAACAGAAAAACAAAAATTAAAACACCAAACAACCCTAACTGAAAAGCAAACAAACAAACACTATGCTCTCCCCGCCGTATGCCCACATCATCTGCCCACGCCGTATGCCCAACCAATCTACTCTGGTACTCTACGGACCACTCCACCCCACAACCCTTGCCCCATGAAAGGACCACTCCACCCTTATCCAATCTCTTCCTAGTCCGCGTAACTAGCTTCGTCGCTGTCAGCCTCTCCCAGCATCAATAAGCCATGAACAACATTTCCAAGGCTAAAACCAGATTCGATAACCTCCACTACGGGCTGACAAAGGCTAAACCAGAGACAAAACCAGCCTCTATTTTTACAACCAGCAAAAATAGGACCAACGAGAGGTTTATTACATACACCAAAAGCCAAAAAAAGGGCTAACAGATCTAACAACCAAACGAAAAAAGAAAAAAACTAAGAAACCATCTAACCACTGCAACACCCAATTTTCGGCCACCAACCATGTGAGTGTCTGCCATGAGTTGCTCCTCCCTAGAAACCGCTTTAACCCCTCCATGCAGCTCAGCATACCACCCGAAACAGACCCTCTAATTTCATGGATAAAATAGAGCTCCTTTACCTCGCGGGAAGCACCCCAAACCATCATGCAAAACCATCATCTCCGGAGCAAGATACCCTAACCACACTCACACCGTAACCCTCTAAAATGTCCCCACAGAAGACTATAGCTAGCCAGTTGAGAACATCGGCCAAACTGAAACCGAGAACCTCCACCCCAAAATGAAATGAATCTCCGCCCAGCTGGGTGAAATAAAAAAGCAGAGGCCTTGGGATACAGCTCTGGTGGTGGCCTTTCAACCACCAAAATCGCAGCCAAAAATGGTTCATACATGTTATATATATCATTATATATATATATACTTATTAACCAAATAAAAATGTTATATATATATACTAGTAAAGCAGCACGTGCAATGCATGTGTGTCTAGTTGATAGTTTTCCTATGTTCTATAACTCCAAAATTTTCGAGTTTAACTATAAACGAGCAGAGTTTTATCTATATTTTAATATTTTTTTCTACTCACAATAAACATTATATGTATTATCTGCAAAATATTAATAACTATAACATTGAACTTCCACAAACATATTTACAACTACATATAAATACTTTGTACTTATACATTACAATAACTAAAAGTTAAAAAAAAAAAAAGTGTGACAGGTCATCCTACTCTTTTCGGCACGTTATTGAAAAACAATACATTAAGCCTATTTTGGTGCAATCTTCCAAATTCATTCATGTGCGCGCCCAAAACTATCATCCATTCATTACCTTAGATTTGAGTTTGCAACATCCTCAAGATATGGTAGATGTTCTTGTAATCATGAAAACATATAAAGAGGTAATGTATTAAAATTTTTTAATGTATTTAAATGTATAGATTTTACCTTGCTTGTATATTCTATGAGATCTATTGTTGCATAATCCAAAATTTATTCTGCTATGGATTCAAAAACGAACACTGGTGTTTCTCCATGATCCTTTGAAAGCGATTAGGTGTTTAACAATGTACTACAAAATGGAATGACACCTTAACTTGATAAGATAATAGCAAGCTTAGTATGCCCCCTACATTTACCCTCTGTTTTCAGTACACAAAAGATATAGTTGATTGCCATTCTAAATAATTCATGCATAGAGTTCTATTGAAAAATAGGCAATATTTCAACAGAATAAAGAACATATGAAAATGGTTGGAATAAGAGGATCTTTTAAACACACACATACATATATATATATGATAATAAACATTAATCTTATAATACTGACTGTTGAGGATACTTAGCCTTCCATTACGGTTTACCATATGTATCATATTTGACCCTTGATTATAGTTTATTCTTTTGCATCCATTTACTGCTACTTTCCATTTCCTTTATAATCTGTTTGATATTATTTGATTTCCTATATTCTGTAAATGGTTATAAATAGACAACTCTCACCACCCTTTTCCTTGTGGTGGTTTAGCAAATATTGTCATGGTATCAGAGCCAAGTTTGGTTTAGCGACCCCGATCCCTTCTTCTCCATGGCTTCCGAATCCTCTTCTCATCTTCTTCCTTTTAACACTCTAATCCACATGATCACCATCAAGATTTCTTCCTCCAATTATCTTCTCTGGAAAAGCCAACTTCTTCCTCTCCTTGAGAGTCAAGACCTGCTGGGCTACATTGATGGAACTCTTGTTCCACCACCCCATTTTGAACCAACAACTTCTACCACACTTAGCACCAAATATTTGGCATGGAAAGAAGCCGATCAATGGCTTCTCTGTCTCCTGCTCTCCTCGCTCACCGAGGAAGCCATTGCTGTAGTTCTTGGTCTCTCCACTGCCTGTGACGTTTGGCTCGCATTGGAGAATACATTCAGCCATCATTCGAAAGCCCTGTGAACTATGACTCAAGGATGACTTGTAGCTGATGAAACGCGACACCAAACCCTTGTTGAGTATGCCTGTACCTTCAAAACACTCTATGACCAGTTTCATGCCATTAGAAGACCCGTCGAGGACACTGACAAAGTGCACTGGTTCCTTCGGACTCGGCACCGAATTTTCCAGTTTTTCTACCGCTCAGATGGCTGTCATCCCTCTCCCCTGTTTTGCAGATTTAGTTTCTAAAGCAGAAAGTTTTGAGTTGTTCCAGTGCTCCCGTGAGTCTTCTGACTCCACAACTGCGGCATTCATAGCCACTAATTGCTGTCGCACCAATTCCCATGGAACTCCCCCTGCTTCCAATAGCAACCAGTGAGGCCGTTCTCATTCCCATGACAACAACTCTTCCAACCAAGGATGAACCCACTCTGGTCAAGGTCGTCGACCACCTCACTACCAAATTTGTCACATGGAGGGCCATTATGCTAACCGTTGCAACTAACGGTATGCTCGGACTGATTCCTCTGCTCACCTTGCTGAAGCCTTCAACATGTCCTGTTTTCTTACTGAACTCGAGGCTGCTGACTGGTTTTTGGACACTAGGGCTTTGGCCTTTATGACCACCAATCCATCTATTTTGGATCAGTCCAAAAATTACATGGGTAAGGACTCTGTGATCGTAGAAAACAGTGCCTCTTTACCCATTACCCACACTGGTACTCTTTCTCCTGTTCCAAATATTCACTTATTAGATGTATTGGTTGTCCCTCATCTCACTAAAAATCTTCTTTCAATTAGTAGATTAACGTATGATTTTTCTCTCTTCTTTACATTTACTAATAATCTTTTTACTGTCCAGAATCATCAAATAGGAAGGGTGGTGGCGACCGGTAAAAGAGATGGAGGGCTATAGGTGTTGAAGTGCGGCAACTTTGCCTTTATTTCTGTCCTTAAAAATAAATCTCTACGTGCTTCATATGATTTATGGCATGCTCGCCTAGGCCATGTGAATCATTCTGTTATTTCTTTTTTAAATAAAAAATGACCTCTTTCTCTTACGTCTTTATTGCCTTCACCCTCACTATGTAGCACCTGTCAACTTGCGAAAAATCATCGATTACCTTATTCCCGAAATGAACATAGGTCATCTCATGTGTTAGATCTTATTCATTGCGACCTTTGGGGTCCTTCCCCCGTCAAATCCAATTCAGGTTTTCTTTACTATGTTATTTTTATTAATGATTATTCTCGATTCACTTGGCTTTATCCTTTGAAATTTAAATATAATTTCTTTGATATTTTTCTTCAATTTCAAAATTTTGTGGAAAACCAACTTTCCACTCGTATCAAGGTTTTTTAAAGCGATGGAGGTGCCGAATTTACTAGCACTTGCTTCAAAGCTCAGTTACGTACTTTTGGCATCCATCATCAACTCTCTTGTCCATATACACCTGCTCAAAATGGTCATGTTGAGAGAAAACATCATCATGTGACTGAGATTGGCTTGGCCCTTCTCTTCCACTCCCACCTTTCTCCTCATTTCTGGGTTGACGCTTTCAGCACTGAAGCTTATATCATCAATCGGTTGCCCACTCCACTTCTCAGAGGTAAGTCACCCTTTGAACTTCTATACGGCTACTCTCCACATTATGAGAATTTTCATCCTTTTGATTGTTGTGTTTATCCTTGCTTGCATGATTATATGCCTAACAAACTTTCTCCCCGCATCATTCCTTGCATTTTCTTGGGTTATGGTCCCTCTTATAAAGGGTTTCGTTGCCTTGATCCCACCACCACTAGGCTATACATCACCCACCACGCTCAATTTGATGAAACTCACTTTCCTACTATCCCTAGCTCCCAGGCCCAACCTCTTTCCTCTCTTCATATTTCAAATTTCCTGGAACCACGTCTTCACCATATTGATCCATCCCCCTCTTCCCCTAGCCCTCATTCCCGTCACATTCCTCGATCCAGCTCCTCTTCATGTAATATTTGTTCTGGCCTTGTGGATGAGTCTATGCAGGTTGATAATTTTCTTGTAGGTTCCTCTTTGCCACCCTCGGCTTCCAGTCCGCCTTCCATTGAGCCTTTTGCGGATTCCTCTTCTTCTTTGGGCTCTCATCCTATGATCACACGAGCCAAAGCTGGTATTTTCAAGACTCGTCATCTAGCGGATCTTGGTGTCTTGGCCTCCTTTGGACTTCTTTCTGCTCTTCTTGCATCCACTGAGCCAAAAGAATTCAAATCTGCTGCTAAGAATCCTGCTTGGCTTGCTGCCATGGATGAAGAAGTTCAAGCTTTTTAACAAAATGGTACTTGGATTTTGGTTCCTCACCCTACCAACACCAACATTGTGGGCTCTAAATGGGTGTTTCGCACTAAATATTTGCCGGATGGATCCATCGAGCGTCTCAAGGCTCGCTTTGTTGCAAAAGGTTATACCAAGGTACCTGGTCTCGACTACATTGACACTTTCAGTCCGGTTGTCAAAGCTACTACTGTTCTTGTTGTGCTTTTTCTTACTGTTACAAATAAATGGCCTCTTCGGCAACTTGATGTCAAGAATGCTTTCTTCAATGACACTCTTACTGAACATGTTTATATGGAACAACCTCCTGGGCATATTGGTCCTTGCTTTCCCACTCATATTTTTTTGTTAAAGAAAGCCCTCTATGGTTTAAAGCATGCTCCTCCCGCCTGGTTTCAGCGTTTCAGCTCATTTCTTCTCACACTTGGTTTTTCTTATAGCCGCGTTGAGACCTCTCTTTTTGTCTTTTATCAACAGTCTAGCCTTATTTATGTTGATGACATCATTGTTACTGGCAACAACCCATCTCTTCTTGATAGCTTTACTCGCAAGCTTCATTCTGAGTTTGCTACCAAGGATCTGGGCTCCCTCAGTTACTTTCTTGGTCTTGAAGCTTCACCCACTCCTGATGGTCTATTTATCAGTCAGTTAAAGTGTGCTCGAAATATTCTTACTCGTGCTCAGTTGCTTGACAGCAAACTTGTCTGCACCACCATGGTTGTTTCCCAACACCTGACTGTTGATGGTTCGCCTTTCTCTGATCCTACTCTCTATCGATCTCTTGTTGGCGACCTTCAGTACTTGACCATTACACATCTAGATATTGCCCATGCTGTCAATTCTATCAGCCAAATTTTGCATGCACCTACTACAGATCATTTTCTTGCTATCAAGCGTATTCTTCGCTATGTCAAGGGCACACTCCACCTTGGCCTTACCTTTCGCCCATCCACTGTTCCTAGTGCGCTAGTAGCTTATTCGGATGCTAATTGGGCTGGCTGTCTTGATACTCGTCGTTCCATATCCAGTTACTCTATTTATCTTGGTAACAATCTAGTTTCTTGGAGTGTAAAGAAGCAACCTACTGTCTCACACTCTAGCTGTGAATCTGAGTATCGTGCCCTTGCCATGACTGCTGCTAAACTTCTTTGTCTTACACATCTTCTGCATGACCTCAAGGTCTCCATTCCACAACAGCCTCTGCTCTTATGTGACAACAAAAGTGCTATCTTTTTAAGTTCCAATCCCGTTTCCCACAAGCGGGCCAAGCATGTTGAATTAGATTACCATTTCTTTCGGGAACTCGTTGTCGCTAGCAAACTTCTCATCCAGTATGTGCCCTCCCACCTCCAGGTTGCTGACATCTTCACCAAAAGTGTTTCTCGACCTTTCTTTGAATTTTTCCTATCCAAACTTCACGTTCGTTCCAATCCGACGCTCAGCTTGCCGGGGGGGGGGGGGTGTTGAGGATACTTAGCCTTCCATTATGGTTTACCATATGTACCATATTTGACCCTTGATTATTGGCTATTCTTTTGTATCCATTTACTGCTACTTTCCATTTCCTTTGTAATCTATTTGATATTATTTGATTTCCTATATTTTGTAAATGGTTATAAATAGAAAACTCTCACCACCCTTTTACGTGTGGTGGTTTAGCAAATATTGTCACTGACCACAAAAGTAAATATGGGGTTCCTCTCCTTTCCAAATCCTATTTTGCATAGACTTGTTACAGAATTTGGATCTCTCATTCCTACTCAACGCATCCTTGAGGAGTTCTAGCTTGCATCGAGTAGTGGTCGAGCCAATTTCTGAATTTCTGGCAAACAAGATTATATAGTTCTTAGCTGTTCAAAACATCAGATCCTAAGGAGTCTTCTTTCCCAAGCCCTTTTATCACTTGTTATTATCCACATTTTCTTTTGTTCACCATAAAGCTATGAAAGCTACTCCAAATTATCAGATTTAGTATTCACAGAAGGTTTAAAATTCAAGAGCTCCTTTTTCAGATGGTTGAACTCTCCAACAACTTAAGAATCTATTAGTATCTTCTTAAACAAATATCCACCCTTGTACATTAGTCGATCAAGAACATTGAAAGCAATATTGGCCTCATGATCATGATTGAATTTAATAAGAAGCTGAAACTCCCTAAAAAATTTATACATGACCATATATGTAAGAAAAGCTAAGACTATGAAAAGATTAATCAAAAAAGAGAAAAGAGTAAAAGTTATTAATTTATTTTAACAAAAAGTATAGTAAATTTTTTCGATGTATAACGTTTGTGGACATTTGTTATGTAGTATTATTTTTGGTAACAGAGGCATTTTCTATATTTTATTGTTTTTTTCTCAGTGGGATCATTACAAGTTTGGTTGAGATGAAGGTAATATAACATTTGAAGGACGGAATTGCAGGGAAATTATATCTTAAATGAAATTGAAAATTTGAAATGATGACAGGAAGTAAGCATACACTCTCACGTGATCACATCATCGTCATTTCTGCTTTTCCTTCTATATTTAAAATAGTCGTCTTTTTTCTTTTTCTTTTTTCATTGGAATTTGGGGTGGATTGGTAGACATGTTTTTAACATTTGAAATCAATGTCAGGAATTTACTCTTTTAATTTTTTGCTTTTGTATTTTAAACTTTGATTCTAGGTTCCTGTGGCAAATGATGTTATTTTTTGCTTTTTTCTCTTCTTGACAGCTCGTACTTCTACATCTTGACCACCGATTCTTTTACATATTAATTTCTTCTTACTCTTCATTTCTTTTATCTCTTCTTTTTTAAGTAGGATCCCCTCCCCTCTTTTCCCTTACTTGACCCGCAGCAGCTCCCACAGGACTTCTGCATTTTTCTTCCTCCCCTCTCTTCTCTTTCACTCAGTGTGGGTTCAGTCCTTGTCGATTCTTCCCCACCGTTAGGTCCCCCAATGGATGGCCACATTGTGGGTTCTATTTTTCTTCTGTTGCCTACCGTGAGTAGATTTGTTGATTTTTTTTTTTTTTGGTTGGAGTTTGGGACTGAGGCTCTCGAATATGTGAAATGAAGTTTCTTATTTCATTCTAATCTTTTTGTTTTTTTTTTTTTTTTTTTTTTGTGAAAAAATTTATGGGTTGTGTTTTTGCATGTTTGTTTTTTGGCTTTTTTTTTTTTACATGTTTGGTCTTTGAACAAAACATGTAAAAAACCATGTTTATTTCTCTGTTTAATTTTTTTTTAAAATTATCTGTTAATGATTTTTTCCTAGATGTAGATATGGGTGTTTCGCATGTGTTGTTATTCCATTTGGTAGATCTGGCTATTCGATTTGTGATTTTCTTCGATCTCGTAAAATTTTTTATTAGACCTGGACATGTATGTAACTTGAAGAACTTGTAATCTCTTATCACTTATCTCTATTGAGGCACTTTGTGTATATGGGTATCATTGTTTTGGTAATTTTGTGTTTATCTCGCGAATCTGAAAGGTTGGGATTTTAACTTCGGAAAGTTCGGGTATTTTTTTTTTTTTTTGGGTTCCGATATCATTGTGTAATGTTTTTCCAATTTCTTCCTTTTTTATTTTTTATTTTATTTTTGTTCGGTTCTTTTGTTTATATGGAAGTGAACCAGTTTTTTGTTCCTCTGTTTGTAAATATTTTTCCTCTCTTGAAATGATCCAAAAGTTTGTGAAAGAAAGTCGTGTATATGGGTATGCAACTCCCCAAAAGCTCTATGGCTCTCTAGGCATGCCTCTTAAATCTCCTTTCTTTGTACATCACTTTCAGATCTCTGCCCAAACAAGTCATCTTCCTTTCATTTCATGAATTCTATAAAAGCTATTTTCGATGAGGTAGTTGAAGGTGTGGCCATCACAGTTGTAGGTGAAGTTGTTGTTATCCTCTTTGGTTTAGTCCTGTTTGAAAAGGTGGCATGGTCATGAAGAAGGGGAAGGGCTCCATCGCTCTATGTTAATGCATGCGGACAATGTTGTATGGTTATCTATGCCGCTGGTGTTGTATATCAGTAGCCAATTGATGCATCAATTGGTGCGGCCATTCCGCAATTTTGATCTTAAAAATATTTTCCTCTATTTTATTTTTCTTGGTTGGGTAGTTGGGGGTATATATAGTGGATTAGAAAGTGGATTGGTCTAAGTAGAAGACACTAAGAAGACGAAGAAGTGAATAGAAAACACTGGAAGAAGATAAGTTAAGTCCAAAAACTGATTGAGACAAAACACGAAGGTGGTGATTCAAACGAAGACAATGGAAAGTAGCAATAAGTTCATAAATATAAAAAGATAAAATACTGTAGATTGATGTTCTAGAAAATTAAAGACCGACAAAATTGGAAAATTGAAACAAACGAGAATTGAACCAAACAAACAGGGGTAAAAGTGGAATGAAAAGTGACAAACGGAGGCAAATTTGGCAGAAAGAGTTATAAGACTCGTGTCTGCTTATTGATGCTTAGTAATATAAATATATAAAATTAATAACATGCAAGTTTCGCTTGACTTAGTACCTGAAGTGTTACAAAGCTTCTGTTCATGGGACATTATTACAACTACTTTTAACATCAAAAGAATCAGAGGCTTAACAAAGCCAACCATGGTAGTCGGTATTACATGCGATGGGCCTTTAAACCATGGAGTTTAGGCCCATGGTTAGCTGCACAAGCAACTTTTTCATGACTAAACTCTTAATTATTATTCAATCACGTGCAACTAGTGTGAGTAATTGAGTTTGGGTGTTGCAGAATGAGAGATTTTTTAAAGTTACATGTGTTTAAGCTGGGCTAGCCAGAAGCCTAGTCAGCCAAGCCTAGAGATTTGTTTGGGGTTACTCTAATACATAGGCCCAGTCCCAAATACAAGAATTTTTGTTGCTTGATTGAAGGCCCGGTAGTCTTTCCCCAGCCTAGGCTTAAGCCCGAATCCAGCCTAGTCATAAATTTTTTAAGAGAATGACCAATTTTTATACAAGCTAGTGCTACAAATTAAGAATTAGAAACTTATAATAATATATTTGCAACTCGAATCGATCACAATTCACTTTATTAAGACATTAACTTGAATTTAAACGGTCACTAAAGCAGTCATGTCATCAGAATAAGAAGAAAGAGACCAAGCCCCGAGCTTATATATTTAGATGCATGTGTTGAGCAATCTGTTGAACTTATTAAGGCTTTATTTGGTTAACCAAAACTAAAAATCTCATCTCATCTCATCTCAACTCATTATTACACATTTTTTAAATCTCTATACAAAATATAATAAATAATCTAACTTTTTCAAATCTCAATACAAAATTAATATTCAAAAATTATATTATAACAATATTTTATTTATTACTATTTAAAACATTTCATCTCATGTCATTTATGTAACCAAACGGTGCCTAATTTATTCTACAAGATCGTTCTCTTTATCTTTATTAACACGTAAATGTAAACCTATCAACTATTCCCTGTGATCGACAACCACTGATGCAGAGGTCCATGACGCTTATAAGGGCACATGATCCACCATTAAAGATGCCACAAAACCTTTGAGCACAATTCCAGCATGTGTGTAGCCATCTCCGTCCTTGTACACAACATCAATGACACGTGCAAGGTTGAGAACCCTTCGATTGGGTAGAGGCACTCTTTGTTATATCCTTCCATGCATCTGTCACTTGTTTCCTCAATTCATGGACTGCTTCTTCTCCTGTAACATTGTGCTGTCTCATGTAGCATTCAACAGTTGAAGCAATGCGGCCCCTCTTTTGCTCAAATTGCAAGTATTATTATTGAAGAATTGTTTATATATGTTAGTATATAAATTAATAGGGCAGTTTTATAAATTATTATTATAAAGGAGAAAAGGAGAAATAATTAAATCTTGTGTGACACGATGTCATTCATGAGTCGACAAACTACTGTTGAAGCTGTGACTATTTTAGGGTCACTAAACAACCATTTGAAGGAATCCTTTGTGAGAATTTCTCCTATTCTGACTAAGGATGTGGTCGCTAACATTGCGTAGCCAGAGGTAACCAAAGCAAGGGGCATATATTCATCCATTGTTGGTATGTATTTCTGGTGGAACCATTTGGCTTCATGGTGGTATGCTCTAACTTGATTCTTCATCTAAGACAACATACGTACGTAGATACAAGCAATTCACAATCAGGACAAATACTAATGTTTTTGAAACATATAATATAGTCAAACATAATATTTCCTGTTATATATGTTTGTTTGTTTTTTTTTTTTTGGCTTAATTTGCCAGAGCTATGATGCTTAATGCTTCTATTGCATACTGGACGCGATATGACTTTTCTTTACCTAGGTTTTGCTCCATTTCAGTGTAAACGTCTAGAAGTGCCTGATAACTAATTTTCATGTACTTCGGGAGTTTATTTACGACACTCATATCCCACCTGTAAAATAGGTAATTTCTGTTCAATTTAGTTTTCCCAGTTAATTAGAAAAAATAAAGAATAAATGCAAATATGATCAGGATGTGTCTCAATCTCAACCTCTCGATTGCTTCAGTAAAGAGGTCAATTTCTTCAATTGTACCATACACATCATAGATATAATCAATAACAGAGGTTATGGAGATCACTTTGGTTAGCATCCTCCTAGCAAAGCAATATTGGGGCTCAAAGTACACTCCCAGTATCCAAAAATAGCATGCAACCACCCTGTCTCTGATAAATGGTAGCTTCTTTGAAAAGTCCAAGTCCTTCCACCAACTGTAAAACATAATTTAAAATAATCATTCTATCAATTACCTACAATTATCATATCATCATATATAAGCTAGCTTACTCATAGTACTTGCAAGTACTCTGAAATGGAGCTTAATAACTGACCTGGCAGTGTCGGAAAGTTCTTTCTGGTGCACTTTCTGCAATAGGTTGAAATCCAACTTTGCAAATTTAAGAACTTTATCATGTGAAGCATCTTCTTGGTATACAGGAAAGTAATGCCTTGCCTCTAGCCTTTGTAGTCCTTTCCAGATAGGCTGTTTCAAGGCATGGGTTACTTGTGCTGCTAGAGGCCCGCTTAATTGGGACTTTACAGACTCAAGATGTGTGGTAGTGAAGACAAGAGTCTCATCCAATATATCTTCACCTTTTACCCTGAAATGTGGGGCTTCATACAAGCTTAAAATTCTTTTCACGTCATTGCAAAGCAATCGTTTAAAATTCCCTTTGTTGTCCTTGAACTTGTTGAACATATCTACTTCACAATATTTCAATGACATCAAATGAGTCACCCCATGGAAGGAGATTAATATATATGTGTTTATGTGTATTAAATAGTACGGTTAGGTACTTTTTAATCCCATAACGTGAAACGGGTTGTCTTTTATTTTTAAAATATTTAATTCATTGATTAAGCAAGCATTTTTTACTACATGAAACATAATAGCCGTCTTGTCTAAGTAGTCGAAATAGCAAGGCAACAATGTACGTAGATGTCATCATTATATTCGGGGTTATCACTTTCATGAATCTTCTGCAGTTGTTGCAGAATTTCTTGAATCTCATTATCAAAATGGAAAGACACGCCTAAGCGCTGAATTGCATCAATCAAGTTCAGTTTTTGTGAAGGCTTCTCAACCATAGCCGTGAGCATCGGTCGTTGAAATGAAATGAAAATGCCAAAAAGTATCATATCTCTACATAAATCAGTAGTACAGCCACACGCAGGATGACGATATATATATCGCCTTCACCACGTTCTATTACTGTGATTTAATTTGATGGTCGATCATCTCCTTTTTATATAGTACGTTATGTGTTCGCGGCTGAGATGGATTGCGATAGTCTGTTTCGCACTAGGGTCCAGGAAGGCCAATTATTCCTTGTATATCCCGTATCCACGTGTCTTACATGATCACGCGGATACCTCAAACTGGTGTCATGTAAATATCCGTACATCATGTCATACATGTCTGGACTTAAAGTGCCAATCACTATAAAAAAAAATTGTTTATTTATGATTAATTATTTTTAACAAAATGTCTATTTTTAATTTAAATGAGTCCATTTGTATCTTACGTAATTATTTTTCTTATAAAAAATTAATCACAACTATCTATTTTTTTTGTAATAAATAAAGAGTAGTTTTTCTACCAATGCTTTCGCAGGCCAGAATGCCACAATTGTCAGTATTCGATCGATGATCATGATCTCCTCGTCATGTTTTACACATGAGAATACTATTATCGATGACTCATGTGATTCTGTACTATGTTATAACATACATCATGTGGTTGAAATGGATCAAGTACTGCAGATATGCAGGCTTCTAGATCGACCTTTACTTGATTCATGCCCATGATGTTCACGAGTTTTTTTTTTTTTTTCATCGTACGTGTCCCATGTTTTGTATGATCGTGTCATGTGGTTGAAAATGGAAGCACTGGCGCCATCTCATCTTTAACTATTAGAATGAACGTTTATTAAAGGGTGATGCTACATCACAGAGGATTCCCAATCCTCACCGACTGGAAAATGTTTTTAAAAATATGTATAAAAAATCAAAAATTTATTAAAAAATACTTTCTGTTAAAAAATAACCCAATCGATAGATTTTGTCAGTAAATTTTATCGATTAAAATAGTATTTTCCTTTATTAAAATGTCGAGTACTGACAAAATATAATAATAATGAAAGTATTTATAATAATACTTCAAATATCATGAATGATCTTGGATATTTATGAAGGATTATAGATGACGGTAAAATATGAAGGATTATATAAATTTATCATTTTAGTAGTAGAAAGAAAAACTCATGACTATTTCGGCGCCGTATTATATCATTGAGACTTGCAAATTGGCGTTGAGCTAGCTACAATCATGACTTATTGGCAGAATAAATCAAATTTCCTAAACGGTAATTGTTAAGTGCGTATTTTCACACCACCAATTTCCCGAATACTTGTACTAATGTAACAAGATAGCAGCATAGAATGTCTAGTAAAACTTCAATGTCAAAGTTAGAGAATTTATTTGAAGTAAAGAATATGAACGAATGTCAATATACTATCTTTATATGGTATTTATAAAAGTGTGGTATGGTAAAAATTACTAATTTCCAGAACCTCTCTTAAAGATTTTCTATATTAATTGGAGCGATCTCCTTCGTAATAAGTCAAAAATGTTATCTACTATCTCCAGTATGTGTTCATAAGTTGACTCATCATGGGATTTGCACTTAACTATTGGGCGTTCATTATAATGGGCCCACGGATACCAAATATCGCTTCCAATTATCCCGCTAACTTTTTTCGTGGTAACATGTGGGAAATTAAACATATCATGTCTTTTTCTCTACCCCGCTGATTTTGGACACATGGCGACTCTAGGATCTACTTTGCTGGCTTTATGCTAATTAAGGTATGACCTTGTGTAGGCAGTGAATTCCTTGCACACCCCAGATGCAACACATGTTCGAATTTGTTCCCGCTCTTTCACTCTTTGTTTTCAAGAATGATAACCGCAAGTGCACAAATAACCGTTCAACTTCCTAAGAATTTCTCAGAATCTCTCATGATTGCCTTCTTTCAATTGCCTTTTCCCTTTCCTTGGCTCATTTTCATTTTTGAAGTTTCTCCTTTTAAGCTTTTCCATTCCTATATCCCTTTTTGAAAATTCACAATAACTCATCTTTTCAAACTTGTTCTCTCCAACACTAGAGTTTGAAGTTCATGAGCGGTGAAAGTTTTCCTTCTACACCAAACAAGAGATTTTTCAATTGCTAGCTGAGAAGACTGAGGTGGAGTCTTACCTTGAGCAAGCTGATCGGCACATTCGCTCTCTGGAAGGTGAACTCAATATTCTCCATGATGAGGAGTCTGAGCTTCGAGAGCTATTACTCCATGCAGGATCCCTAAATGCCAAGTAAAGCTTTGCCCTTCGATTTGCACAATCTGAGCACGACTCAGCTCGCGCCCAATTACATGGTGCCAGGGAGGAATTGGAATCCTCTCAATAGTGGTTGGTTGCTGCTTAGCAACATTGTTTTGAGCGTGCTCAGGCACTAGCCGCTTTTGAAGAGAGTCACAAGCAACTTTCCCTCGAGCTTTCGTAGGCTAAGGTGTCATCGCATAATGCAGCTCCAAAGGAAGGGGTCTTATGAAGACCTACACCTGAGGTTTGACACTTACAAGAACAATCAGGAGGCTCTTGACACCAATCAAGATAGACAAAACCAAACCTTGATAAATTTGGATAAGAAGGCGAGGGAGCAAAAGAAGCATATATAAGAATTGGAAGTTGAATTAACTGCTTTGAAGGGAGAGGTGGCTTGCTTACATCCACAGTTTGTCTCTACCATTACTATAAGGGATCGAGCCTTTGGATGTGGGTATGGGGCTGATGTGGCTCACTTGCAAGCTCATCTGTTGGCACATCCTCAAACCGATTTGAAACACTTGGACCTTGAGTAGTTCAAGCCCAACATCGCTACTATTTAGTTTGTCAATTCCTTGGGGCATAAAACCATGCCTGGTGCTTTCTTGAATTCACCATCACCCTCGAAGCATTCTCAGCCCTTGCCCACTCCTCCATCCTAATCATTCTTATTGATTCTTGTTGCTTAGATTATCACACCGGTTCAGTCTTTTGTAATCGAAACTTTTGTAATAATCTCTTATAGACGCTTTGGATTATTTGGTATCATTATGCTATAATGGTTGCTGATGATGTGTTGTGTGATCTTCTTGCTTGATTTAGTCCATATCTTGTACGTATGCTTGCCTTTCCATGGCTAAGTATGGGGTTGTGGGATCTTTCAACCTTCACACCTTTTTGGCTACACCACGAGTCTTTGACTCAAATTTGGTGGCTATCTATGGGAGTCATGGGGTCATTTGACTTCCACGCCCTTTTGACTACACTGCGAGTCTCTAACTCGACTTCAGTGGCTAAGTATAGGAGTCGTTGTATCTTTTTACCTCTACGTCCTTTTGGCTACACTGCAAGTCTCTGACTCAACTTTGGTGGTTAAGTATGGGAATCGTGAGCATGTAAATTGAAAAACCACCTACCTTTATTGATCTTGTCTTTATTGAATACATAAGAGAGAAAGGAAAATGAATAGCAACTAACAGTAAATTTTCTTTAAGTGCTTAGCATTCCAAGGGTGTTGCAACTCATTTCCTTAGCTGTTTGTAAGGCAGTATGACCCTAGTTAGTGGTTGGCTGTCACTATGTATGACTCTTCCCAACGTGGTCCAAACTTTCCTTTATCTTGTGTTGTCATGCCCATTTCCTTGAGGACCAAGCCGCCTAATCTAAAGGATCTAGGTTTGAGCTGCTTGTTGAAGTAGTATTCTGTCTGCCTTTTGTAGAGGACATTTTGGATCTTGGCTTCTTCCCTCTTTTCTTCCAAAAGATCAAGGTTCTCCTCCAATGCTTTGTCATTCTCTACTTGATTAAAATAGCTATTTCGATGTGTGGGAATGCCTATTTCCACTGGCGTGACTACTTTACTTCCAAAAGTTAATGTGAATGGCATCTCACTTGTTGGGGTCTTTACTGTTGTCTTGTATGCCCATAATACTCCCAGGAGTTCTGCTACCCACTCTCCTTTCTTTTCTGTTACCTTCTTCTTTAAGATCCCAAGTAAAGACTTGTTTGTCTACTCCGCCTGCCTGTTGCCCTGCGGGTGCCCAGGTGATGAATACTTGGCTTGGATTCCCAACTTTTTGCACCATTCCTTATAATGCTTTGAGTTGAACTATTTTCCATTGTCTAATATTATACTGTGAGGGATCCTAAATCGATAAATTATATTCTTTCATAGGAACTTGGTGATGGTCTTCATGGTTATGGTTCCTAGGGGTCTCGCCTCTGCCCAATTTGTAAAATAGTCCACTGCTACTTTGAGGTTCTTCATGCCCCCCTTTCCTAGCAGGAAGGGACTAGCTAAATCAACTCCCCACTGGGCAAATGGCCAAGGGGCTATTATAGAAAATAGCTTCTCTTAAGGGTAATGAGAGATAAGGGCGTAGATCTGGCACTTAATGCACTTCTTCGCAAACTGCTTGGCGTCTCGAAGGGCGTTGGGCCAATAATAGCTAGCCCGAAGTGCTCTCCTCTCCAAAGCTTTCCCTCATGTATCTCGACTCGGACGTATTGTGCCTCTTCTATCGAGATACATCTTAACAAAGGGGTGGCAAACCCTTTTTTATAAAGGATTTTGTCTACATTAACAAATTATACTACGCTTCTCTTGATCTTCTTTGCCGCCTCTTTTTCTTCTGGAAGTTTACCTAATTCTAAATATTCAAAGATTGCCTTAGCCCATGCTGGCTTTACTGGCGCCAACTGGTTCACTCTTATTCTAATTACTGGAATCTCTATTCCCCTTCTATGTACCTCCTATGGGAGATTCACTTCTTCCTTTGCAGAGGCGACTTTTTCCAATCTATCTCCTATGGTGTTGTCTTCTCTAGGGATTTGTTTCTGGCTAAAGTAAGTCAATTGGTCGCAGATCTCCCATACTCCATTCAAATATTGTTTCCCTTTAGTGGCATAGGCTCTGATGACTTGGTTTATTACGATTTGGGAATTTGCCTTCGCCTCAATTTCCACTACGCCCAATGCTTTGGCAATTAAGAGTCCTAGTATCAAGGCTTTGTACTCAGCTTCATTTTTGATGATTTTAAATGTGAGTGTCCACATATAATAATGCTCATTTTCTCTTTCTTTAACAATGTAAATCCCTATTCCCCCTTTTGTTTGACAAGCAGATCCATGGACAAAAACTCGCTAGAGCTACTAGCGTGGTGAAGCTTGAATTTCAATTGGGAACCCTGTGAACTCGGGACAAAGTCTGCCAAAGCTTGCTCCTTAACTGCACTCTTGGGTAAGTATTCAATATTGAACTCACTAAGTTCCACTAACCATGCGACTAACCAGCCTACGAAGTCAAGCTTCTGCAATATTCTTCCAAGCGGTTGTTCTGTCAACACTTTCACGGGGCTTGAATGTATTGGCATAACCTTCTGGTGGCCTTTACTAAGGCAAATGCTAACATCTTCATTCTTGGGTATTTGGATTTGACGCCTCTCAATGTGTAACTCGTATAGTATATTGGTGCTTGGACTGCACCTTCCTCTTTAACTAGTATTGCAGAAACGGTGTGCGAAGAAACCACCATGTACACGTATAGGGTGTCTCCACGATTAGGCTGCTTCAATAGAGTGGGTTGGAGAGGTATTGCTTCAACTCTTGAAAAGCCATTCCATGGATGGACCTTCCTCAAAACCATGAAAAAAATGAAGGCATTTGTCCATGGACCTTGAAATAAAGCTATTTAAGACTACTATTTTGCCTGCCAGTTGCTAGGCATCATTGATGTTCTAGGGCGGCTTCATGTTCAATATGGCGTCGATCTTCTCAGGATTTGCTTCATTACCCCCTTTTAGAGACTATGAAGTCTGAGAACTTTCCTAAATCTACACCAAAGACACACTTTGTTGGGTTTAATTTTATCTTGTATTTGCAAAGCACAACATAAGACTCTTGTAGGTCAGCCAACTACTAGGTAGGTTCTTTTCTTTTGACCAATAGGTTGTTAACATATACCTCCATAGTCTTCTCAATTTGCTATTTGAACATCCTGTTGACCAATCTTTCATAACTTCCCCTGATGTTTTTCAAACTGAATGGTATATCCCAACAACAATAAAGACCAGTGTCAGTAATAAATGTTGTTTTCTCCTCATTTGAATTGTTCGTGTGAATTTGATTGTACCCTAAATAGGCATCCATGAAGCTTAGCACTTGATGCCCTATCGTGGCATCTACATTAACATCTATCCGTAACAATGGAAAACTGTCTTTGGGACAAGGTTTAATCAAGTATGTGAAGTCAACACACATCCTCCATTTTCTATTTGCTTTCTTTACTAATACCACATTGGAAAGCCACTCTGGGTAATAGGTTTCCCTTATGAAACCTGCTGCTAATAGTCAATCAATCTCCTCAGTTATGGTTGTGCACTTCTCTGTGCTGAAGGTTTTTTTTCTTTTGACGCACTTTGTTCACTACTGGATCAAAACATAGTCTGTACTTCGTGACGACATTGTCAATGCTAGCATATCCTTGTGCCTCCAAGCAAATACATCCATGTGTTCGACCAATAACTATTTGCTTGTCCATATCCTTGGTGAGAGTCTTGTGATGACTCGTTTTTACATGTATTTTCACTGAAGGCGCTTTTTAATTTATTTAATATAATAGTTATTTTAAATTGGTTTTAATTTATTTGATGTTGTGTTTAATTTATTTAGTCGTTTTACGGTTTTTAAAATCATTTTCGGCAGATCAGTTTTGGTTTCCGGAGTGAGGACTGGACCTCATTTCTTTTCCCTCATCTTTTCTTTTTCTTTTCTCTTTTTCCTTCTTTTTCTTTCTTTTCTTCTTCTTTCTTCTCCTTTCTCTCCCGTGTATGCTAAACAGCCTCTTTTTCTCCTTCCCGTTGCCGCCCCTTTGACCTCCCAGTTCTCCGCCTTCCGACCACCGTTTAGTGCACCACCACCACCATTCTCTTCCCCTTCCACCAGAGATCATCCCCACCAATTTTCAGAGCCATTGGACTAGCCGTTAGCCACCGCGAGCTGCCAGAAGTCACTGCACCTGCTCTGTTTTTGCCCCTGTCGCCGGTTGCTCTCGTAGCCCAGAACAGCCGCTCGTCGGCGGCGTAGCCTACACCACCCACCCATTTTTCTTCCCCTCTCACCGGTGAACATCCCCACCAAGTTTCACCTCCATCCGAGCCATCGTTAGCCACCACGAGCTCCTCCAAGCCATACGATTTTTCATCGATTCTAGTGTCGTCGCACCACCTTCGGCCACCATATCTTCACATCTTCTTCCCCCACCCTTGCCGACCTAACCCACCCATTTCTGGCCTCGATCCGTTGCCGGAGCAGCTCCCATGAGCTCAACTCCGTTCAGCCCCTTTTTGGCCTTCGACCGCCATTTCCACCACCACCCACGGCCAAAACTCATTTCCCTTAGCTTTATAAATATCTCAAGGCCATTCCCTATCAATTCCGAGCTTTGGTTTGTCCCCGTTCAAAAATGGGTAATGTATTACCCATGGCAACAGTGTAAATTACACTGTTACGTTGTTTTTCTTCCGCCGTTTGCAACGTCGCGAGCTTTCTAAAAATACCGTATAGCGCTGTAAGTATTTTCCAAACCGTACTTTTAGATTTAAATATACTTTACTCCTACAATAATTATTTGACTGCTGGTTGGTTGATTCCGGACTGAGTCCAAGGAGTTTGGGGGTCGGATGGATTGAGGAAGGAGTTGTTTGGTTGATGTTGTTATTTGTTTGAGATATTTGTGCCTTGATGTTTGCTTTGTATAGTGCATGCATGTTCATGTTTAAAAAGAGAAAACCGGGTTTTTTCGTGTAGTTGCATGCATGTACATGTGTTTGAAAAATGAAAGCTGTGCTGGTAAGCGAGAAATGATTTATGGTATATGTGAACGGTTGAACTGACTGGTTTGAGTCAGAGGCACGCGTAGGGATGGTGGTAAGCAAGGACGGTGGTAGAATCCCACCTGTGATTCCCGCCTACGGTGCACGCGTAGGGATGGTGGTGAGCAGGGATGGTGGTAGAGTCCCACCTGTGATTCCCGCCTACAGACGGACTTGTAGGGACGGTGGTAAGTAGGGACGGTGGTAGAGTCCCGCCTACGGTGCATGCGTAGGGATGGTGGTGAGCATGGATGGTGGTAGAATCCCGCCTATGATTCCCGCCTACAGTGCTCTGATGGTTTGGTTAATGGGTCATTTTTTGGAAAAATGGCGAGGTTTTGTATGAGGATATGGCGATCCATTTTCTGGGAAAATGGTGGTTTGGGCCATTATCTGGGATAATGGCGAAGCTTGGTTTTATACGATATGTTTTTGGGCCAAATGGGATTTTGGCGTGCGTGGAAAAAATGTAATTTTATGGGATGAGAGCATTTGCATTCTTTCATGCATATTGTGGAGTTTATTATGTTTTTATCTAGTGGTGTTTGGATTTTACTTACCTAAGGCACCATTTTTGGTACCGTAGATTTTGGTGCAGGGATCGAAGAGGAGGAGGAGGCTGAGCCCGAGGATACGGCTTCGCCGGAGTTCTGAGTTCAAATTATTATCTTGTTGTTATTTTGAATAATATTTGTATCTTGTAATATTTTAATATGTAAGTTTTGAACAGCTTTGTATTATATTAAGAAAAAAATTATGGTACTTAGTTATGACTTTCGTTATCCGCTGCATTTTCTTTTGCACATTTGTTGCTTTTAAACACACTTGGCACTCGTTGATAGGGTGATGACCCTAGTTGTCATCATCCGGATGTCTCGATTTTCCCGTATCCGTGCATGGGGATTTGGGGGCGTCACAAGTCTTGTCCCCACATGGGTGGTGCCGCTTGGATGGTCTGATGGAGTGTTAACAACTCCACAGGTTCATTTGCCTCTGCTTGCATTATGATGCTTTCGTCCCTTACTTCAATATTTTAGTCAATAACAACCAACGGTGGGGGCGGTAGGTTAGCACTTGAGTTCTCCACAATGAATACTGATGGCGCCACTGCCTTGAGTTCCTGCACATAACATTCTCTTGCCAGGATCTGTTCTCTTCTTACCTTGCCTACACCCGCCTCTGTCAGGAACTTCATTTTTAAGTGGTAAGTACAGGTGACAACCTTTAAACTATTTAGAGTTAGGTGCCCCAATATTGCATTATATGATGATGAAGTTTTAACGACTAAGAAATCCACCATTGTTGTGACCATGTTGTCTCCCTACCCCATCATGACTAGAAGCATGATGACGCCCATAGGCTGGACAACTTTTCCAGAGAACACCTTTAGGGGAATGGGTAATGGGCGTAGTCGGTTGATGTCCATCTTAGTGAAGGCATCCCAGAACAGGATGTCGATGGAACTCCTATTTACAATCAATATCCATCTGGTAGTGTAGATAGTGACCAGCAAAGTAACCACCAAGGTGTCATCGTGTGGGTATAAAACACCTTCGCAGTCTTCATCTCTGAAGGAGATAGTCAAAGAGGCACTCAACCTAGGGTACTTGACAAGTTTATCTACTGAGTATACTTCATGATATCTGGCTTGACAGGCTTGGGCTTTTCTGCAAGACACTGTTACCTCTCCGTCTGCAAATACTCCTGATATTGTACGGACTCTCCCAATAGGGCTTGATCTTGGTCACCTGTTTGGTGGGGAGTGTCTTACCTACGTTCTCTATCATGCCGTTGCCTTTCTGGGCTTCTACTCTGTCTAGGCTCATGGTGACAACTTTCTTCTCTTCTTGGTTTCACATGGTTCGCTAACGTTCATTTGAGCTCCCTATTTCCTGTCAATTTGGCTACCCTCTTCTTCATAGTTGAGCAACCCTTTGCCCAGTGAGTATCTAACTGATGGTACTTATAGTAGAGCTAGCCCCTAGTGGGTGGACGCCCATCTTTCCCTGTCGTTGCCAACTTTTCTTGCACATTTAAGTTGTTATGGACCAGTTGGGGCCCTTGGTCCCGTTGGATAGAGTGTCTCTCATACCCTCCGTCCTCATGACTTGACCCAGCTTTTCTATCTCAGTTTGAATTCTTAGATTCAAAATTCACTCCTGCTTGCTTGCCTCCAACAAAGCCTATAATGTGTCTTCCATGTTGACATAGTCGTCAACCCTATCCATAAACTCCCTTAAAGTTGAGAGGATCTTTCTGGCCAACTCGGTCACAAATGGGCTTCAGGGACATATACCTCCCAACAAGGCTGCGAGCATGATCCTTCCATCTAAGGCTGTTCATCCAGGCTAGATTTTGTCCAGCCCAGCCCAGAAAACCGGGTAACTTGGTTTCCGGTTACGGGTTCCGGCCTGGAATATATCCGGGTCGGTACCCGTATGACTAAAACTGGCTTTATCCGGTCTGGGTACCAAATGTTAAATCTGAAACTCAAATTTAACATCCATTACTCGAGTTTTTTTCAACCCATATCAAAACGAAGTGGCAAAACCCACTTGAACCCTTCCCTCTTCAGATTCTCAGATCTCTCTCTCTCTCTCTCTCTCTCTCTCTCTCTCTCTCTACAACTTGGGCTGATGTCCTCTCTCACTCTCACAATGAAACCCTAGCCTCCTCTGCCTTCATCTTCTCCATCTCTCTCTCTCTCTCTCTCTCTCTCTCTCTCTCTCTCTCTCATCAAGATTCCGTGACCAAGTGAGAAAAATTTCGGTATTTTTTGTCATGGATTTGAGTTTTGGATTGTTAAGCGTCGAAACCATAGCCTTCCTTTGCCGTGTGTCGAAACCCTAATACTCTTAGATCTACTCTTAGATCTAAGACGTGGCTTTGAGTTGTTTTTGCTTTTTTGTTCTAGATCTACTCTTAGATCTAATCTCATAATTTGCATTATATTTTTTATATATTTGTAGATCTTAGAATCTTTGATGTGCTCTGATATCTTGATTCTTTTTTTTTGGGTTGTTTTTTGAATCGTGGAGATCTGATATTTGTAGATCTTAGAAAATCAGTTTCTTGCATTATTTCATGGAGATTTTCTTTTCAAACAAAAAAGCATAGTTTAAGAACATACGAATGTGGGTATTAAATCGGTGATCTCTATTTATATATCCTGCCTACTTGCATGCACCATTTGCCCTTTTAATATTTTTTTTATGAGTGCCTTGCATTCAAATTTTTATTACTAAAAGAGAAAGGTGTTGGGTCTAGCAAGGAGGTTTTCATTACTATAATATCTAACTTGTACAATAACAAGCATGATTATGCAATATTTATTGGCTTGCATCTTAACATGTGGTATATATTTTACTTACTTTATTGCCTATTGACACTGGCTGTAGGTTTACTCAATTCGTGATGTAGCTGCAACTAATGTGAAACGCCTTGCAGAAGAATTTGGCCCAGAGTGGGCAATGTAGCACATAATTCCACAGGTTTGTATGGACATATTATCATAAATTTTCCTCTAGGAAAACAAGTAAAATTCTCATATTGATGTTGGTATATGACATAGAAAATTTTATCTATATTTTTTGATAGGTAATCAATAAGTTTTACTAATAATAATGGGCTATGCCAAGTACACAAAACGAATACATGAGTAATTCCTAACTAGGATTTACAACCAAAATAAGAAACTCGTGGACATTAATTAAGCCCATTAAAATCTATTACCCCTCCCAAAGGAGCAAGTTTGAAAAACAATTCATCCATTGTCCTCTTGCGGTTTTCAAAGCTTTTATCGTTTCTCTCTTGCAAAATACACCATCACATGCATATAGGGATCATCTTCCAAATTGTAGTCCTGTGTGGATTTCCTTGGAGACCATTCCAACTTGCTTGGGAATTCACTAGCCTTTCTAGGCATGACCCATGTCATTCCTTCAAAGAGATCATTCCATATGGTCTTTGATATAACTGTCTTTGATATATGCAATTAGTGTCTAAAAGTTTATATTGAGTATAACTAAAGTTTCATGTGATGTTCATTAGGTGAGTCGATACTTTGACTGTGAAGATCCAAATGGAGTAGAGAAGGAGATCAGGATTTGGCAGAGTAGTGCAAAAGATCTTTCTGACTGAACTAATGATAATACAATGGCTTATAATTTTGTATTTTGTAATGTAATTAAATACCAAATAATGTAATATGAAGTGGGTTGTACTATGTGATGCATGCATTTTATATTATAAATATTGAATTTCAATTTTTTAGATGCATTTAGTTATAAAGATAATCAGTTTTCTATGTAAAAAAAAAAAAAATCAAATGTAATAGAATATAGGCTTTAGATTTTTTTTAAAAAAAATTGCTTTACAACATCTTTTTCTGGAACAAAATTTAATAGTATATAGCCTTTGTAGATAATAAAAAAAATAATAAAAAGCCCAAAACCCGGATTTTCGAGTCATAAAAATTCGGATTGATCCAAGTTTCGGACTGAGTCATAACCCGGGTATATCTAGGCTGGAACCTAGCCCAGGTTTGGAATCCGGATTTTGGGCCGGGTATACCCAGATACCTGATTCGAAACAAGGATGAACAGTCCTACTTTCATCTTGATTGTGAGGGGACAGCCTCTCTTTATTAAATTGGGTTAAATAGGTTTTTCAACTCTCTTATTCTCTCTGCTTAACGGTGAAAAGGTAGGCGGTAGGGCAACGGCGTCACCTACTTGCCATGAATTGTGTTACAAATTTCTCTAAGGCAATTCTTCAAAACTATTGATTGATCATGGTAGTAGAGTTCCAAACCAACCGCGTGCAATCCCTTTCAAGGTTAGTGGGAAAGCGCAACAAGCGACTTCTCTTGGAAAGCCATGGAGAGTCATGTGTACTTTAAAATTTTTCAAGTTGTGATGCCCTCAACTCCCACGTAGGGACATGGAAATCGAGGCATCGGGATAATGACAACATGGGTCACACATCCTATCGCCAAGTGCTAAGTGTATGTACATGTAACACGTGAACATAAAAATAACGCAATGGTAATAAAAGTCTTCCAACTAAGTACTAGAATTTTTTTGTTTAAATACAAACTTGTTTAAATCACACATAATAAAATATTACAAGTCTCAACATTGTTTCAAGTCCAAATTACAAGACATAAAAACCAGTAGAGATAATTTTTAACATAAAACAACTTCAAGTCAATACTCTAGCGGGCTCAGCCTCCTCCTCCTCAAACTTTGCATCAAAATCTACAGTACTAAAATGGTATTGCAGATAAGTAATAATCCAAACACCATGAGAAAAAAATATATTATATTCAACAATATATAAGAAAATATATTGAATGCCCATGTCCCAAAATCCACATTTTTGCACACATGCCAAAAGTCTCATTTGGCCCCAAAAATAATTCCTTTAAAACTCACACCAAAAGTCACATTTGACCCAAAAATATTTTCTTTAACCCTTCCTAGTCATTTTTTCAGAAAATGGCCTAAAATCTAATCTCGCCATTTTTCCAGAAAATGGCCCGTTAACCAAACTATCAGAGCACTGTAGGCAGGAATCGTAGGCAGGGACTCTACCACCATCCTTGCTTACCACCATCCCTACGCGTGCATCGTAGGCGGGAATCCCAGGCTGGACACTACCATTATCCCAGCTCACCACCATCCCTACACATGCCTCTTATTCAAACCAGTCAATCCAATTGTTCACATATACCAAAAATCATTTCTCGCTTGAAAGCCTAGTTTTTCAAGTTTCAACACATGTGCATGCATGCAATTACACAAAAATCCAGTTTTCCTTTTCAAACATGAACATGCATGCACTATGCAATGCAAAGATCAAGACACAAAATATCCAATAAATCTCAATATCAACCAAACATAATTAACTCTATCTTTAAATCCATCCGACCCCCGACTGCTCAGACTCAGTTTGGAATAACTGACTACTCACAATTTATTATTAAAGCAAAAATATAATTTAATTTAAAAGAAAGTTTGGAAAATACTTACAGTGGTATATAACAATTTCGAAGGATCAACGAGTTGAAAAGGACGAAGAAAAAATAACGTAAAACTGTAAAAATACTGTGACCGTGGGTTGTAAAATACCCCCTTTTGAATGGGGACAAACTAAGGTTTGAGATTGATAAGGAATGGCTTAGATGTGTTTATGAAGTTAGTGGAAATGACGGTTGACCGTGGGTGGCGGCGAAAACGGCGGTGGAAGGCCAAAAAATCCAAAACGGAAAGTGAGGTTGTGGGGGGTTGCTCCAACGCCAGATCGGAGTCGGAAATTGATAGTTTAGGACGGCAAGAGATCGGTGATGAAGCTATGAAGAGATGGTGGCCAGAGGTGGAACGACGGCGGCTGATAAAGCACTAAAACTGCTTGATTAAGTTACTTAAGTGAATAAATTGTTTAATAAAAAAATGATTTAAGTACTTAATTATGCAATAAATCACAATACTTGAGTCAATTGATAATTCTGATATTCTTAGTGCTTTTGAAGATTTATAATGCAATTATTTCACATGAAAATAAATATTTCAATTTTATTCCTCTTATAACAGGAAAGAAGAGAAATGGAAGAATCGAGAAAAGCCCAAAGAGCGAGGTGTGGAAGAATTTTAAGCTGAGTGGTAGTCGGCTCGAGATATCCTATCATCCAATGGAGAGGATGGTGCTTTTGAACTGCTTTTCGAAAAAACCACAATGTTTCTTCCAAGTATTTTGTTACAACATCATGTACCAGTCTACAAGGCTGTGCAGGTGCCAGGGGAATTTGTCATTACCTTTCCTAGAGCATATCATGCAGGATTTAGCCATGGTTTTAATTGTGGAGAGGCAGTCAACAACGCAGCTGGCAGATGGCCGCAGCTGGCAGATGGCCTCAGCCGGACAGCACTCACTACACGTGCTGACCATTGCAAGACAAGCAGCAGATTTATTCTTTCTTTTTCGAGTAGCTGGACGTGCAGCAGGAGATCAATAGCATCACATGGACAGCAGCTCACACATGCAATAAACCTGCAACAAGAAACTCACACATGCAGCATCACATGGACCACAGCAGCTCACACATGCAATAAACCTGCAGCAACAAACACAGCAAACAGCACACACTCGGAAAGCAAGGAAACTCACACATGCATCATTACGTTGGACACTCGGACGTGCAGCAGGTCAGCAAAAGAAAAAAGAAGCAGTTGGCCTTCAACTTTGACAGAACAGAACCACGCACATGCACGTTGCAGGAGAAGAATGGGAGGCAGCACGTTGTAGACACTCGGATAGCAGTAGAATTATTCTTCTTTCCGGATGCTTGAACGTGCAGCAGCAGGAGATCACATGGGAAGACAGATGGGCTCTTTACTTTTCAACTTGTTTTTATTTGGCTGGAGCTTTTCATTTCCTTCGGGGAGTTGAGCAGCTTAGCTTGGAGCTTGGATTTTTATTTTCTTTCTTTTGTTTCAGACGCTAGGCTTCAGTTTATCTTTCAGGCTATTTTTCTTTTGGTGTTCCTTCGGTGTTTTAGACGGACAGTAGCTAGAGGCAGCATTAGAGTAGCTTTGAGTTTCATTATTCTTCTTTTCGTTGTAGACAGAGGGCGTCTCGTTTTAGTCTTACTTGTTACTTTTCATTCGGCGTAGCTTAGGAGCATGTCATTTGCTTAGTTTTTATTTTCTTTCTTTACGTTGCAGAGTAGGAAGCGGCTGGATTATTCTATCTTTTCATTTTCTTTTTGTTTAGACGCAGGACAAGGCGGCTTTAATGCTAGTTCTTTCTTCTTCTTTTCATTTCGTTCAGCGCAGCAGAGGCTTGAGATTTGTTTTATTTTTCCTGTGCTGCGATTTATCCTTCGTTTAGGCTCATTTTTATTTTGGGTTTATTTTTGCTCTCAGATTTTGTTATGGCTTTAATTAGATTAATTTTTGTTGCTAGAAATATCATGTGTAGCTAATTTTAGAAACTTGGGTTGTGGAATGAGATTTAATTTATTTTAGGTTCTAGTTTAATGCAATATTTTATGGTTGAATGTTGATTTCACTAAGTTACTAGTTAGATTTAAATTGAAAATAGATTGCAGCTCTTGCTCTTGTTTTGTTGTTGACGTAAGGCACAACAAAAGCTTGAAAATTATCAAGGCTTCTCTCAATTTGTTGTTAATGTGTGTTTGGCTAGTAAAGTAGAGAATCCCTTAGAAGAAAAAAATATTGCAAAACTTGAGCATAACTTTTTATCTTCCGTTTATCAATGCCTTGATTGGATTGTTAATCGAGAAAATTATCTAGAATCCGAAATAAAGAGAGTCTCATTCCCAACCTAAGTGTTCGTTAATTTGTTTTTTTAGAAACTCTAATTTCAACTTTGATTATCTTTTTGCATTACATTTGAATTTTATTTTCATCTCTCATACTTGATTCATTTGTTACTAACAAATCTCTTATATGCTTTGATAACCCTTTGTCCCTGTGGAATACGATCCTGTACTTATCCTTGATATAACTTGACACTTCTACACTTGAAAGCAGATTCAACACCGAGTCAAGTTTTTGGCGCCGTTGCCGGGGACAACTGGTGCTTATTAGAGCATTCCTCTACTGCTGAGAGGACGTTTGTGGAGCTGTGAACCTTTTCACAGCCTGGGTGACATCTAATCTTTTTCCATTCTCTCTGTTTATTTTTCATGGTCTTTGATTATCTGCTCTTGTTTGTATGACTGGTTGGACTAGAGGCCATGCATCTCGACTGTTTAGGATAGAATCATTGACATCTTTTAGCTCTGCATCATCTTCTATTGAATCATCATCAGACACTGATAGCATCATGGCTGAAAATGAGCATCATGATAGGGAAGTGGAGAATTCAAACAGGACACTTAGAGAATATCTTCAGCCTGTTAGGACTAGCACACCTTCTTGCATCATTTTACCTATTAACGCAAATGCTTTTAATTTCAAACCTGGGATGATTCCATTATTACCACACTTTCATGGTATGGAATCTGAAAACCCCTATTTGCATATCAAAGAGTTTGAAGAAGTGTGTTCCACATTCATGGATAGAACATGCACTGATGAGGTCATAAGATTGAAATTATTTCCATTTTCCTTAAAAGACAAGGCTAAGACATGGTTGAATTCTTTAAGACCAAGATCCATTGGGACTTGGCAAGAAATGCAAACTAAGTTTTTAAAGAAATTTTTTCCCATGCATAGAACCAATGCTTTGAAAAGACAAATCATGAATTTTTGCCAAAAGGATGTGGAAATATTTTATCATTGTTAGGAACGATTCAAAGACCTTTTAAATGCATGTCCTCATCATGGATATGAGAATTGGAGGGTCATTAGTTTTTTTTTATGAGGGGTTGCAACAAAAAATGAGACAATTTGTGGAGACCATGTGTAATGGAGCGTTTTTTAACAAAGAACCTGAGGAAGCTTTTGAATATTTTGATTATCTAGCTAAAAATGCACAATCATGGGAAACATCTGATGTTCATGATAGGTTGAAATGTTCAAGGACAATTTCAGGGGGTGAGAAATATAATCTAAGAGAAGTAGATGATTTGAATGCTAGGTTGGCTATGATTTCTAAGAAATTAGAAACCATAGAACTGAAGAAAGTGAATGAAGTACAAGCTGTACCTCAGATTACCTTGAGCTGTAATATTTGTGAGGGCCAAGGGCATTCAACTAATGATTGCCCAACCATTCCAGCTTTTAAAGAAGTTCTTTTGGATCAATATAATGTTGTTAATATGGTTGCTAAATCTTTTTCAGGTCTTTATTTCAACACCTACAATTCGGGATGGAGAAATCACCCTAATTTCAGTTGGAGAGGTGATCAAGCTGCTTTACCTGCACCCAACATAGCTGGTCCTTCACAAATTGTACCCTACACTACCCCAGGAGGTCCAGGACCATCTCAATATGCCAACCACATGGTCCCAGCTCAGAAAAAGAACCTTGAAGACAATTTCCAGCAATTATCCACCAACTTCCAACAACTGTCCACCAATTTTCAGCAATTCATGCAAAGCCAAGCTGCTATCAACAGTCAAAATTCACAAGCCATTGCTGAGATTCGAGGGTCAGTCACAATGTTGACTACAACCATGAGTGCTCAAGAGAAAGGGAAATTCCCTGTACAATCTCAGCCTAATCCCCAAGGCCAAAACCACCAATTTCAAAGTGTGGCAGGAGATTCAAATGTCAAGCAAGTCAAGGCTATTACAATCTTGAGAAGTGGTAAGGTGATTGGCATTCCAGCTCAAGAGGTAGAAAAGAATGGTAACGCTTCTAAACCTCCTTCTGAAAATGAGGCACATGATCATTTGGAATCTGAAAGTGTCCCAAGCACTATACTTGCACCTTTTCCTCAAAGGTTAGCCCCTTTGCACAAAGATAAGCATCACGCTGAAATTCTTGAAATTTTTAAGCAAGTTAGGATTAATATACCATTGTTAGATGCTATTCAATAGATTCCTACCTATGCTAAATTTTTAAAGGATTTATGTACCGTAAAAAGAAAATTGAATGTGCAAAAGAAAGCTTTTCTTACTGAGCAGGTTAGTGCTATTATCCAAACCAACACTCCTCCCAAATACAAGGACCCAGGATCCCCTACCATAGCTTGCATGATAGGGAGCTCAAAAATAGGCCAAGCATTACTAGACTTAGGTTCAAGTGTGAACTTATTGCCTTATAATATTTATGTTCAGCTTGGATTGGGTGAGTTGAAATCTACTTCTATCACATTGCAGTTGGTTGTTAGGTCTATTAAGATTCCTAGAGGTGTTGTGGAAGATGTTTTGGTTCAAGTAGACAAATTCTACTATCCAGTAGACTTTGTCATACTCGACATCCAATTGACTAATCATTCTACTTTCCAAGCACTTGTTATCTTAGGAAGACCCTTCTTGGCTACTTCTAATGCACTCATAAATTGTAGAAGTGGAGTTTTAAAGTTGAGTTTTGGAAATATGACCTTGGAGCTAAATATTTTTAATCTTTGCAGGCAACAGCAAGAAGTTGAAAAAGTTCATGAAGTGAATTTGCTGAAAAATTTCATTAATGAAAATTCTGCACCTTACTTTCAACTTATTGATTCTTTAGAGGAATTTGAAGAAGATTTGAAAATATTTGATAATGTTAATAACTCATCTCTTGTTTCCTCAATAAGTCAGCAAGTTACACTACCATGGAGGCCAAAATTTGAGCAACTTCCACCATTGACATCAACCCTCAAGCCTTCGGAGGAGCAATCCCCAACTTTGGACTTCAAACCTCTTCCATTGGAGTTTAAGTATGCTTTCTTAGCACCACAAAGCACCTTCCCTGTGGTAATTTCTTCTCACTTAACTAGTGAACAAGAAGATAAATTGCTAGATGTGCTTAAGAAGCATAAAAAATCTATTGGTTGGACAATGGCTGATATAAAAGGTATAAGTCCCTTGGAGTGTACCCATAGGATTTATTTAGAAGATGATGCAAAGCCTTCTAGGGAAATGCAAAGAAGGTTGAATCCCACAATGAAGGAAGTGGTTAAAGATGAGGTGTTGAAATTGCTTGATGTGGGTATCATTTACCCCATCTCGGATAGCAAGTGGGTAAGTCCCATTCATGTAGTTCCAAAAAAATCTGGGCTTACCATTATTAAAAATGAACAAAATGAATCGATTCCTACTAGGATTCCTACTGGTTGGCGCATGTGTATAGATTATAGGAAGTTGAATGCCGCCACTAGGAAAGATTATTTTCCTTTGCCTTTTCTTGATCAAGTGTTAGAAAAAGTTGCTGGACATGCCTTTTATTGCTTCTTAGATGGATTCTCCAGTTACTATCAATTAGAAATAGCACCAAAGGATCAAGAAAAGACCACCTTTACTTGTCCTTTTGGTATTTTTGCTTTTAGGAGAATGCCTTTGGGTTTATTCAATGCACCAGCAACTTTTCAAAGATGCATGCTTAGCATTTTTAGTGACATGATTAAGAACACCCTAGAAGTGTTTATGGATGATTTTTCTGTATTTGGTGATTCATTTGAGAGTTGTTTAACCAATTTACAAGCTGTTTTGGCCAGGTGTGAAGAGAAGCAATTGATACTTAATTGGGAGAAGTGCCGTTTCATGGTACAACAGGGCATTGTTCTGGGACATATTGTTTCATCTAGAGGACTTGAAGTAGATAGAGCAAAAATTGAGTTGATTTCTAAACTTTCTACACCTAAGTCAATAAAAGACATTAGATCTTTTCTTGGGCATGCAGGTTTTTATAGGAGATTTATCAAAGACTTTAGCTCTACTTCTAAGCCTCTATGTAAGCTATTGATGAATGATGTAAAATTTGATTGGACACTCGAGTGTCAAGAAGCTTTTTGTCGGCTTAAAACTTTGCTAACCACTGCTTCTATTCTTCAACCTCCTGATTGGTCACTTTATTTTGAAATCATGTGTGATGCAAGTGATTTTGCTATAGGAGCTGTTCTTGGACAGCGTAGGAACAAACTTCCTTATGTCATTTACTATGCAAGTAAAACTTTGAATTTTGATCAAAAAAATTATTCTATTACTGAAAAAGAATTACTTGCTGTGGTATTTGCTTTAGAGAAGTTTCGTGCATATATTTTTGGTTCTCCTATAGTCATCTTTACTGACCATGTAGCTCTCAAGTATTTATTGACAAAGAAAGATGCAAAACCAAGATTGATTAGATAGATACTTTTAGTCCAGGAGTTCAATATTATCGTCAAGGACAAGAAAGGAGTAGAGAATGTGGTAGCCGACCATTTGTTTAGGCTCACAATTGCTGAAACTGAACAACCGACATCTGTTCTTGATTCTTTTCCTGATGAACATCTTATGTTAGTTAAAATTTTGCCTTGGTTTGCTGATATAGTTAATTTCTTGGTGACAGGACAAACACCACCTCATTGGAGCGCTCAAGATATACGAAAATTCATGCATGAGGTGAGATCGTTCTTTTATGATGATCCTTACCTTTTCAATTATTGTTCAGATCAAATCATTAGGAAGTGTGTGCCCAATAATGAAATTTCTGGTGTCTTAAATTTTTGCCATACGGAAGCTTGTGGTGGACATTTTCGGCCCACAAAATAGTGGCCAAAATTCCTCAAAGCGGATTTTATTGGCCAACCATGTTCAAGGATGCCTTTAGTTTTTATAAAACTTGTGAACCTTGTCAGAAATTAGGAGAAATCACTAGGAGAAATATGATGCCTATGCAACCCATACTAGTGATTGAAATGTTTGATTGTTGGGGGATAGATTTTATGGGACCATTTCCTTCTTCTTATGGCTATTTATACATTTTGCTTGCTGTTGACTATGTTTCTAAGTGGGTTGAGGCAGTCCCTTGCAAAATTAATGATCATCAAGTTGTTTTAAAATTTTTGAAAGAAAACATTTTTGCAAAGTTTGGCATGCCTAAAGCCATAATCAGTGATAATGGCACCCACTTTTGTAACAAGCATTTCTTGGCCTTAATGAAGAAGTATAGTATCCATCACAAAATCTCTACTCCCTATCATCCTCAAACCAATGGACAAGCTGAACTAGCAAATAGGGAGATTAAAAACATTCTTGAAAAAACAGTTAGCCCAAACAGGAAGGATTGGTATTTGAGATTGTTTGATGCCTTGTGGGCTTATAGAACAGCCTTTAAAACCATTTTGGGCATGTCTCCATATAGACTAGTGTATGGTAAGGCTTTCCATTTGCCTGTAGAGTTGGAACATAGAGCGTATTGGGCCATTAAGCAATGCAATTTTAACATTGATAAAGCTGGTTGTGTGAGAAAATTGCAGTTGTCTGAGTTGGATGAGTTGAGGATGGATGCCTACAACAACTCTAAGTTGTCCAAAGAAAGAATGAAGAACTTCCATGACAAACACATCCAACGTAAGACTTTTGAGTCTAATCATAAAGTGTTATTGTACAACTCTCGGTTACACTTGTTCCTTGGTAAGTTAAGGTCTCGATGGAGTGGGCCTTATGTGGTACAAACTATTTTTCCTCATGGTGCTATAGAGATAATGAATCCTCTCAATGGTAACATTTTTAAGGTTAATGGTCAAAGGCTCAAGCCTTTTATTTCTAACTTTGTACCTGAGGAATCTACTCTACATTTGCTTGATCCTAATTGATGGTTCTTGATCTATCCATTTCTTTTCATTGTCTTCTTTTGTTCTTCAGTTTTTATCTTTTGTTTTGGCTGCATTCCTTTCAAACCTATCCAGGTACTTCCTTTTCCTCTTTCCTTCAGTTTTTCTTTGAATTTTCGGTTCTTATTTTAGTTGTTTTGCCTCTTAACTGCTCTATTTGTGTAAATTCTTTCGTTTCTCTTGCATCATTGACGACAATGCTACAATCTAGTTGGGGGGTGGAAGAGAATTTATTTCTCTGTTTGCATGTCTTAGACATATTTTGGTCCACTTTGGGGGAGTGTTAGTAATGAGTTGAAAGCAGATTAAATCCCTCATTCTTGAAGTTTACACGCTGGAAAGTGATTCAAAAAAAAAAAGGAAAAGATTTGTTGAGGTCATGGAACATGTGGAATGTAGTGCAAATAAGAGTATATGTCAAAAGAGGGATTTATCCATTTTCTTTAGTTGTTAAACCAAGGGAAAGATGTTAAAAGTTTTACTAAAACACACACAACACATACCCGGAAGGCCTAGAAAGACTACATTGAGTCATTGTTGGTTGATTTACACTTCAATTGTTTGAGACTCTAATGAATCATATCCTAATGGCTTAGGAAGAAATTTGAAATGAATTAAATGAGAAAAGGGACAAGCCATGGATAAAAAATAAAAAATAAAAAATAAAAAAAATAATTAAAAAGAAGAAGAAGAAGAAGAAGAAGAAGAAGAAGAAGAATCCTTTAGGTAAACTAGTGGTAAGGGCTGACTTGTGAAGGTGTGGGTAGGCGCACATTCATAGGTCCGATTCCCCCACTAGGAAATCTAAAAACATAAATTACATTTGTGTAGTGGAAAAGGCTGTCTATTACCGGGGTCCTTACAAAAAAAAAAAAGTAAGCGCCTTTCAAAGTGTAATAGCGTGAAAGCCGTTACTACAATGGTTTTGAATTAGAGTAAGACCATGTGGTTTTCTCAGATTGGTTGTTGTGATTGAAACTGTTAATGTCTCTTGGTAGTCGATCTTGGAATTCTAACCCCATTTCCATGCACTTGAAAGAAAGCAAGCTTTGTTACATGTAATTCCCATGGTTGATTAACTAAATTGTGTATAAATCTCTTAGTTGATACAAGATTCAGATTAATCTATCTCCAGTGTTCTTAAACTCAGCAAGTCTATTTCATGGCATGTGATTCTCGAACTTCTTTTGAAATTGTAGTTGGAAAACTCACCTTCGCATGAATTCGTTCACTTTATTTGCTAGAGTCTAGCAAAAAGCTAGTTGGAGGGTGTGATGAAGCGCTAAAACTGCATGATTAAGTTACTTAAGTGAATAAATTGTTTAATAAAAAAATAATTTAAGTACTTAATTATGCAATAGATCACAATACTTGAGTCAATTGATAATTCTGATATTCTTAGTGCTTTTAAAGATTTATAATGCAATTATTTCACATGAAAATAAATATTTCAATTTTATTCCTCTTATAACAGGAAAGAAGAGAAATGGAAGAATCGAGAAAAGCCCAAAGAGCGAGGTGTGGAAGAATTTTAAACTGAGTGGTAGTCAGCTCGAGATATCCTATCATCCAATGGAGAGGATGGTGCTTTTGAACTGCTTTCCGAAAAAACCACAATGTTTCTTCCAAGTATTTTGTTACAACATCATGTACCAGTCTACAAGGCTGTGCAGGTGCCAGGGAAATTTGTCATTACTTTCCTAGAGCATATCATGCAAGATTTAGCCATGGTTTTAATTGTGGAGAGGCAGTAAACAACGCAGCTGGCAGATGGCCTCAGCCGAACAGCACTCACTACACGTGCTGACCATTGCAAGACAAGCAATAGATTTATTCTTTCTTTTTCGAGTAGCTGGACATGCAGCAGGAGATCAATAGCATCACATGGACAGCAGCTCACACATGCAATAAACCTGCAGCAAGAAACTCACACATGCAGCATCACATGGACCACAACAGCTCACACATGCAATAAACCTATAGCAACAAACACAGCAGACAACACACACTCGGAAAGCAAGGAAACTCACACATGCATCATCACGTTGGACACTCGGACGTGCAGCAGGTCAGCAGAAGAAAAAAGAAGCAGTTGGCCTTCAACTTTGACAGAACAGAACCATGCACATGCACGTTGCAGGAGAAGAATGGGAGGTAGCACGTTGCAGACACTCGGACAGCGGTAGAATTATTCTTCTTTCTGGATGCTTGAATGTGCAGCAGCAGGAGATCACATGGGAAGACAGATGGGCTCTTTACTTTTCAACTTGTTTTTATTCGGCTGGAGCTTTTCATTTCCTTCGGGGAGTTGAGCAGCTTAGCTTGCAGCTTGGATTTTTATTTTCTTTCTTTTGTTTCAGACGCTAGGCTTCAGTTTTTCATTTAGGCTGTTTTTCTTTCGGTTTTTGTTCGGTAGTTTTAGATGGAAGCAAAAGAGTTTTATCTTGTTTCTTTCTTTTTCGGGTAGCTGGAGGCAGCATTAGAGTAGCTTTGAGTTTCATTATTCTTCTTTTCATTGTACACAGAGGGCAGCTCGTTTTAGTCTTACTTGTTACTTTTCGTTCGGCATAGCTTAGGAGCATGTCATTTCCTTAGTTTTTATTTTCTTTCTTTACGTTGCAGAGTAGGAAGCGGCTGGATTATTCTATCTTTTCATTTTCTTTTCGTTTAGATGCTAAACAGGGCGGCTTCAATGCTAGTTCTTTCTTCTTCTTTTCATTTCGTTCATCGCAGCAGAGGCTTGAGATTTGTTTTATTTTTCCTGTGCTGCGATTTATCTTTCGTTTAGGCTCATTTTTATTTTGGGTTTATTTTTGCTCTCAGATTTTGTTATGGCTTTAATTAGATTAATTTTTGTTGCTAGAAATATCATGTGTAGCTAATTTTAGAAACTTGGGTTGTGGAATGAGATTTAATTTATTTTAGGTTCTAGTTTAATGCAATATTTTATGGTTGAATGTTGATTTCACTAAGTTACTAGTTAGATTTAAATTGAAAATAGATTGCAGCTCTTGCTCTTGTTTTGTTGTTGACGTAAGGCACAACAAAAGTTTGAAAATTATCAAGGCTTCTCTCAATTGGTTGTTAATGTGTGTTTGGCTAGTAAAGTAGAGAATCCCTTAGAAGAAAAAAAATATTGCAAAACTTGAGCATAACTTTTTATCTTCCGTTTATCAATGCCTTGATTGGATTGTTAATCGAGAAAATTATCTAGAATCCGAAATAAAGAGAGTCTCATACCCAACCCAAGTGTTCATTAATTTGGTTTTTTAGAAACTCTAATTTCAACTTCGATTATCTTTTTGCATTACATTTAAATTTTATTTTCATCTCTCATACTTGATTCATTTGTTACTAACAAATCTCTTATACGCTTTGATAACCATTTGTCCCTGTGGAATACGATCCTGGATTTATCCTTGATACAACTTGACACTTCTACACTTGGAAGCACATTCGAAACCGAGTCAGCGGCGCTAAAGAGAAAAGACGCCGTGGCTTGGAGGAGCTCGTGGTGGTTAACAGTGGCTCAGATGGAGGTGAAATTTGGTGGGGATGATCACCGGTCAGAGGGAAAGAAAATTGGGTTGGTGGTGTGCTACACGCCAGTGCACGGCGGTAGACTGGGCAGCTGAAGGAAAATGGTGATAAAGAGGGGAGATGAGCGTCGCGCGTGGAAGAGAAAGAAAACTGGGGGAAAAGCGGGAGAAAAAGGAAAGAAAAAGATAAAAGAAGAGAAAGGAGAAAAAGAAAAAGAGAAAAAGAAAAGATGGGGAAAAGAAATGAGGTCCAGTCCTCATCTCTGGAGTCCAAAAATTGATCCAACGAAAACAACTTTAAAAACTATAAAACAAAGAAAATAATTTAAACACAACATCTAACTAAAATATAATAAATAACTAGTAAAAACTAACAACAAAATTTTAAATCCAAAAACAAACTAAAATAAATTAGACACAATTTAAACTCAAAACATAAATTAATATTAAGAAATCTCTACAAAATAAATTTTACAACTAAGTAAATCTAATTAAAATTTGATAATTTAAAATAAAAGAACTAATATTTTAATTAAATTAAAATACTATTTCAATAAAAACACACGTAAAAACAGAGTATCACACAAGTGATCCACAAGATCCCTGGATTCATCATACATATTGATCTAAAGAAATTTTAACTTAGCCGCGAGTGGTATCACCATAACTTCATCTCTGTAGGGGATTTTTGTTCGATTCAACAATTGCTCCACAAAAGAAGATCCTCCCATCTTTCTTACCATCTCTTCATATTTATCCACAAGACTCTTCAGCTTATCGTGTAGTTTCTTCTTTTCTAACTCTTCGACATTGACCCCACCTGCACTGTGAGCATCTCCTTCTGTCTATTCATTGTTGACTGGTGGCATAACAGCATGCTGCCATTTTAATTCCTCATTCTTTTTTGTAACTGCTCTATTAGGGCTATTGCTTTCTTTAGCTTCTCTTCTATATCTGCCAACCTCACTTCCATCTTTGCTGCATTCATCTTCTGATCTCTAGTCGCTTGCGATCGTATGGTAGTGGGTATGTAAAAATCATGTTGAAGTCTATAAAGATCCCATAGATGGCACCAATGTTAAGGATGTGTTTCACACCACCAACTTCATGAATACCTACGATGTAATAAGAGGACAGCATGGGGTGCCTAGTGGAATTTTGATGCCAAAGTTAGAGAATTAATAAGTCGGAGAAGTTATCTATTTTCTTCATATGTATTCATAAGACTCATAATTGGATTTGCACTTGACTATTGAGCTTTCATTATAATGGGCATGTGGACACCAAATATCCCTTCCAATAATTAAAAAAAAATGTCATATATACAAATGGTTTCACCTATTGACTATTTCACATTGATTAGTGGCATGTTCAAGCCACCTATTAAAATCATCTGATGATAATAGATATTCGAATGCAAAACCCAGAAAAGTTGGGTTGCCTGACCAAAATGCAGCTTGATTTTAAGTGTGCTTAGAAAATCAAACTTATAAAAGGGGGAAAAAAAAAGGTATCTTGCATCAAGGAGCAGGAGCATGTCAATCCCATATAACAACTGAGAGAAAATGTAGAGATACAAAGATTGCAAAGAAAAATTAAACGAGTAGCAATTAAGTTGAGAATTTCTTTAGAGTCTACTTTGGGTCTTCCTCAAGACGAGTAGCAATTAAGTTTAATGGGCAAGATACGGAGAAGTTTTGTCATGTCCCAACAATTTCTTTATCATCCCATAGAGTCATAGCTTATATGTATAAGGACAACTCATTACAAGAACACGAAGACCCGAATTCAAAATTTGTAGGCATGAGACTTTTTCCCAACTTGTTTAATCCAACTGCTAGATTTTTAACATCACATATGAAAAAAACCAACAAGAACTTCTCATATACAATGAAATTTAGAAAATGTTGCTCTATTTATAGGGTAAAGGAAGAAGATAAATCACACGAAGAAAAAACAAGCATCGTTCATCGTCTAAGAAAAACCCTGCACAAAATCATTTGTTCAGTTTTTAGTTTTGGGGAAAATGCATTATATAGAGGGACTCACTGGCTTGGATGAAGATGAATGGCGTGTTAGGGACCTCAATCAAGTCTCTAAATGCTATGATCTTCTAGCTCTACTTCTCCTTAGGATGACCGAAGTGCCTCATCTTCTTGCTTGCCTTTACTTGAGTATGGTTCTTGAGCAATGGTGTTTAGTGAATAATGATAGATTGGATGGTGATTGTGGATTGGGAAATCAATGGAATGAATATGAGCAATGGCGCAATGTGGACGAATCGGATGATCTCTCTTGGTGTTGGCGCCACTTAGGAGAATTTAGGGTTTGATGAAATGATGTTATGGTTTAGATGAATTAATGAGATCCAAGAGCGAAGGATCACTTTAGGGTTAATGGAGGGTACGGGTAGGGTATGAAGAGGTAGGGTTTTAGGGTTTTGGTGGGTTTTAGAAGAATTCCTAATAATCAGGAATTAGTGGAGGCTGGGGTTAGGGTTTTCTAAAATATAGGAAATCCTTATGGGATCTAGAGTTTTCGGCCAAGGCAATGGAGGAACTAGATCTAGGCTAGATCTAGGGTTTTATGGCCTTATGGAATGAGTGTTTAATGGAATAATGGTGGATGGAAGCTAAAATGGTGTTTGGTGGGTAGGAAAATATATGGAAAGTGAATGGTAATGGGCAACACGGCTAGATCTTATTGGAATAGTAAATCTAGTATGTTATATGGATGAATGAATCAATGGTTATAGAATGAATGATGTTGGCATGAATGGTGATGAATTTGCAAGGTGTAATGGAATCAAAGATAAAATGACAATGAAAGTAAACAACAACAATGGAATTGTTAAAACAAGCTTGTCATAAGATTGATAAATGAATCATCACCTATTCACTAATTGCAAGTTGAAGATCCTCTGCTTGGGATTCACGAATTTCACCCAAGTAACCCAAGTGCCAAGCATCGAAAATAGATCTCCTAGACAGTAGTCCATCCACAAAGGAAATATGCTAAAAGATGCAAAAAGAAATGCTAAGGGTCCTATTTATAAGTTTACAAAGTGGAAACCCTAATAGGAACCATAAATAATAAAAGACTTAAAATAATAAAAATAATAATTAATAAAACAGAGATGGTCGTGGGACCCATAGTGGCTCATGGCTTACCTTAGTGCTCGACTTGGACTAGGTGGCCCGTGGCATGAACCATAGGCATTGCTGCCCATGGGGCCTAACCTTGTGCATGGCTGGTGCTGCCGTACACAAGCATGGCTGGTGCCATTGTGCGCATGGCCTGGCATGGGCTTGGCCTTGTGCATGGATAGTGCTGCTATGCGCATGGCCTATAAGCGAGGCAAGCTGGTGGCCTGTGCGTGCGTATGGCTTGGCTTGGCTAGCCTGCACAGCACGCAGGCCATGGTGGCATGTATATTTATTAAAATATATAAAAATATAATCAACCCTACATTAAAAAAAAGAAATTGATTTTTATGATATTTTTTCTAGTTTTGAAAAAAGAGTTGGAATAACAAATATATCCAAAGATATTATTAATATATTGGAATAAAAAATTCAAAAGAAATAATTTGGATTGGTACAGTTGCTCCATCCACAAAGGAAATATGCTAAAAGATGCAAAAAGAAGTGCTAAGGGTCTTATTTATAGGTTTACAAAGTGGAAATCCTAATGGTTCCATAAATAATAAAAGACTTAAAATAATAAAAATAATAATTAATGAAACTAGAGATGGTCGTGGGACCCATAGTGGCTCACGGCTTACCTTGGTGCTCGACTTGGACTAGGATGGCCCATGGCATGGACCATAGGCATTGCTGCCCATGGGGCCTAACCTTGTGCATGGCTGGTGCTACCGTACACATGCATGGCTGGTGCCGTTGTGCGCATGGTTAGTGTTGCTGTGTGCATGGCCTACAAGCTGGGCAAGCTGGTGGCCTGTGCGTGCGTATGGCCTGGCTTGGCTAGCCTGCACAACATGCAAGCCATGGTGGCATATACATTTATTGAACGATATAAAAATATAATCTACCCTACATTTAAAAAAAAAAGAAATTGATTTTTATGATATTTTTTCTAGTTTCGAAAAACGAGTTGGAATAACAAATATATCCAAAGATATTATTAATATATTGGAATAAAAAAATCAAAAGAAATAATTTGGATTGGTACAGTTGCTCCCAAATTCAAATCCTAAAATTAAAAGTTATTTAGGATACCGGGAGCATGTAGCACAGTTGTGAAGAGGCGACTGTGAATTGAATGCTCTTAGCTAGGCAATACCACAACCTATATATCAGGCTTAATCTTAGATATCAATGCAACATTTTAAGTACAGAAAAATTTAACTTGGCATTAATAGGCAATACCTAGCACTTGGCTGATGCAATTAGCAAGTGGGCTGGTCGTTTCTAAATCATAAGAATTTGAATGAATTTGAAACTAAGCAAAAAAGGACTTATATCATATGCAGCTAGAGCTGGCGAGGCCAAGAAGAAAGTTATCTAGTACTATTAACAATTTAGCATGCCGTTTATAAAAAGCGACTAATGGATCATGAGTAATATTATATATATGTGTGTGTGTGTTTATATGTATATGTATATGGTACTGATTGTAGGAAGTTGGTGAATTAATTGAGGTATATCACATGCATGCATGTAGAGTGGCTTCATGTCTTCCTACGCTACAAGAAATTCACTAAAGAAAAACCATTTTTAGCGTCCAAGATTTTTCCGTCCAACCTCAAGTTGAGAAGAAATGGCATCATTTGCAGCGATTTTGTCCTTCTAATATGGTATAAGTTCTGCCTAAAAGTGGGAGCTTTTCTTTAACAAAGTTTAGGGACGTACGTACCGTCCTTTAATTTTCTTTATGTTAAAAAGAAAATAGAAACTTGTAAAACCACATTGCCTCGATCGAGCGTGGGTCTTGATATGTGATTGAGAAACCCCAAATATATAAATATATAAGTGTATATATTTATATATATATTTCCTTCAGTTGTAGTACACCATGTAATACTCGATCGGATGATTAATCAATAGCATTAAGAAACTGCATGTATGCCATAGTACTAATTGAGCTGTCACAAAACTTAATTCAGCTTAAAGGAACTCGAACCAAATAATTACTCAGACATGTACGTACGTGCAGTTAAGGGATTTAAATTGATAAAAATTTTACTCATCATTCTTACATTACACTCCACACATGATTTTTTTTTTTTCATAGTACTAATTAAGTATGTGGTGTAGGCCGGATGATGAGTAAAAGAACTCAATTAGATTAGTAGAAATAATAATAATAAAAAAAAAAGATGTGATGTGCATTGTAGGTGTTGAACGATGAGTAGGAAATCTCTTAAATCAATATTCATGATGAGTAGAAAAGGGGCACTCATAGTATATAGACACCCCTTCCCCTTCCCTTGGCTAGGATCTATGAAGTGACTAATTAATCACCTAATGAACCTTGATGGTTGGCCTTTAAGGCCAGTACTTGGGGACCACATGCACTTAGAGGGTCTATTTATAATTTTATATCAAGGTTAAAAAAAAAAATGAGGGAATTTAGGCCGGTTCAGCCAATTCAAATTGAATCGATTAGAAACCAAACCGATTTTGGTGAAGCTTTTTAATTGTTCACTTAACTACTTCAATCGACTGATTTAGGTTGATTCAAAGCCAATTCTAGTTGATTTTAGGCCGATTAGAACCTATTCAAAATGATATTTATTTTTATGTTATCTAACAATTGAGTTTTTGTTTTAACTTTTTATATTGAAATATGATAAAACTAAACATATATTAATATTTTCATTATTGTATTCAATAAGAATCATAGAAAAATTGAAAGACAAAACATGTATATTTTTTTTTCTTTAGTTAAATAAAATGATTAAAAGATGAGTGAGTGTTTTGTATTAAATTTGTGGTTGTGCATAAAATACTACATTTTCCATGTGCTTATATTAACTTAATGGTATTTATCTTCTTTGTATATGAGATAAATATGTTGACAGTCGAGATTAAATACATAAATTGCATGTTTATACTCTTTAATATATATTCATATAATACTTTGACTAAAACTAGTCGTTGAATTTATATCTTATACTCTTTTAATCATGATATTAAATGCTTGAATTGCATTATATGATTTTTATTACTTTTTATCAACATTCAAATAACCTGATTTGTGAATCGCCCAATTTATTGACTCGATCCCTACCTGTTTCTGATTTTTCGAGTCTTAATTTATATAGCTCCTTCCCATTTCGTAAGAGGCCCTTTTTGCACAAATAAAATCTCTCTCTCTCTCTCTCTCTCTCTCTCTCTCTCTCTCTCTCCATATTTCTGTTGATGACTCCATTAAACGAAACAATTAGTTTGTCATTCATGAAATTGGCTCGGTCCACAAATAGCATTTATGAATCATGGCTCTCTATCTTTCTAAAGGGATAGGAATTTTTAATGTCGTGTTTTGTGCGCTGGGCTAAGCCTAACTGGGATCTTTCAACCTACAATACAAAGGCGAAGGTGAGCTTGATGGTGGTTCTGGGAGCCTCTAATGCTAAAGTTAATATATCGAACGGGAGAATTATAGGAGAATAATAGAGTTAAGATAGAGTTTTTTTTTTTTTAAGAAGATGACGGTACCCCAATTTTATTGATAGCCCTCACTTATGGTGGAGGAAAACTGTAGTTACAACAAAAAACACATTGGTGATACAAGTAATAAGAAAAGAAAAAACAAAAACTCAGGTGTTAAAAAAACTAAAAACCAACCAACAATACTCGAAAAAACACCATTGTTCTAGGTACAATACCAAAACAAAACCAAACTAAAAAACAAACACAACAACACCTGCAAGAAAGAGCACACAAGCAAAAATAGTTATTCAAAGAATAAAATATAAAGGAACCAAACTTACCAAGGCCAAACCTACGAGATGCGAAGATAGGGAAGCCCGAGTCTGTCCATCTGAAGAAGCCCTTTGAGTTGATCAAGCGTATCTTTATCTTCAACCTAGTTTTTGTTTAAACCCCCAGCTCCCCTCTTAGCAAGAAAATCCGCCACAGCATTCCCTTCCCGAAAAATATGGCGAATGCAAAAATCCATGCCCCTAAGATACTCTTGTAATTCCTCCCAAAAATCCTTTAAATACCAAATATTACAATTCCCGTTAGTAATCCAATTGACAAGCAATTGAGAATCCGTCTCAATCTCAACACATAAATACCCAAGATGATAGCACCTACGAATGCCTTCCAACACCCCATGCAACTCAACAAAGTTATTAGAACCTTGACCTAAAGGAACAAAATAAGCCATACAAAGCTTGCCACAATGATCACGAATAACACCCCCAACACCAGCCGGCCCCGGATTACCTAAGAAACTACCATCCGTATTAAGCTTAACCCAATTATAATGAGGCTGGGACCATCTCACCACATGCACCTGCTTAGGTTTAGGGGCTAAGATCGGGATCTCAAGTCTGTTTAATATAGCAACATCATGCGGTGAAATTTTAGAAACTCTCATAATCAAATGCATAATCCTGCGAAGCCAAAATTTAATAACATGCCAAACCGCCTTAACATTAGAAACTTTACCATCATACTGGGCTTTGCAATGCCATTCCCAAAGTTTCCAAGAAACAATGGAAGGGAGAAGACCAAAAATGATTCTAACTTGAGAAGACTTGTTCGCATGACGGAACCAAAAATTAATTTGTTCATGCCAGGTCTGAAAAACACCCATGTGCACACCTAACTGAATCGCGGCCATACGCCAAATCTGATGAGCAACCTCACCAGTACAAAGAAATGATTCAAATCCTCAACTCGACCCCTAGAACAACAATGACATTTCGACGCTAGAGGAATGACGACATTCTTAATCTTCGCATCAACACTCAAATAATTGTGATGGGCCTTCCACATCATTATAGAAACTTTCTTTGGTAGATTTTTATGCCAAATCCAATCAGCCCAATCTAAAGGAGACGCCCTAACTCGGATACAGTCCCAAGCACTTTTTGTAGTAAAATTACTAGCCTTGTCATTTAACTAGATTAAGACATCTTGACCCTCCTTCCTCCTTGCCAAAAAATTACACAAATCAAAAGCTTTTTGGGTACCCACAAGCTGCTCCATGAGAGGAACATCTGCTCCATGAGAGGAACAGCCCAACCATTGTCAAGGCGACAATCTTTAATTTTCAGCCAAGGCTACTCAATAACTGGAAAAAGATTGCTGAGAGGGCCACCTTCAACCCAATTATCATGCGAGAAAGAAATATTACCGTCTTGAACAAGCCATTTAGAATTGTTTAAAACATCAGGAATACTTCTAACAATAGATTTCCAAAACCTGGTACCCTTATTAGGCTCCAAAAGAGAGATGATTACCCCTAACATACTTGCCCCTAAAGAAATCCACCCATAAGGACTGTCTCGTAACCAGGCCAAGCCAGTTTCATATGTAAGGCCTTTGAATATCACCAAAATCCTGGATACCCAAGCCACTTTCCTCAATAGGCCTACAGATATTATGCCAAGCAATCCATTTTCTCTTACCTTTGCCATCGGAGTCACCCCAAAAGAAAGAACTCAGGAGTCTATTCAAAACAGTAAGCACAGTTTTAGGAACATGTAAAACAGCTAAAAGGTGGGTAGCCATACTCGATAAAACATGTCGAAGCAAAATAGTAGGACCACCAATAGAAAGCATTTTCATCTTCCAACCCGCATTAATCTTACTTTTTATCTTTCCAAGCAAATCACCAAAATCACTAACTTTCAGCCTACCATCTACAACTGGAACCCCCAAATATTTGAAAGGAAAAGAACCTTAAGAAAAACTAGTGATATGAAGAATAGAAGATTAGAATTTTCTAGTAAGAGAAATTCTTTTAGAGAAAAAAAATATTACTTTTTTCTCTACTAAGAACTTGCCCCGACCAAGTTTCATAAATATGCAAAGCCTCCATCAAACTCCTCATGGAATTCTTACCACCATTACTAAAAATGAAAATATCATCCGCATACATAAGATGAGAAATAAGGGGGGTACCACGAGTCTGAATAAACTGACCAATTTTACCATTCCCAAAAGAAACTTTAAGAAGGCGAGAAAGCACCTCTTGCATAATGATAAATAAATAGGAAGAAAGCGGGTCACCTTGTCTCAAATCACGCTTCCCTTTAAAAAAACCCAAGGAGGCACCATTCATCATAACAGAATACCAAGGAGTGGTAATACAAACCTTAATCAACAAAACTCAGAAGAGAAACCAAAGGCATCCAAGACATGTAAAAGAAAATTCCAATCAACACGGTCATAAGCTTTGGACACATCAAGTTTAACCAAAACATTCCCTCCATTAGTATTTCTATGAATAGAATGAACGATCTTCTAGGTAAGACTAATGTTCTCAAAAATACTACTCCCAGGGATTAACGCCCCTTGCTCTTGAGAGATAATTTGATTAAGTAAATCCGTAAGACAGCTCACAATAATTTTAGCACAAATCTTGTAGATCACGGAGCAAAGACTAATAGGTCGGAATTTATCGAAACAGAGGTTTTTTCCACCTTAGGAATTAAAACAATGAAAGACGCAGTATAGAATCTGGGAAGAGACGTATAGTGAAAAAAATCAGAGATAGCACCCAACAAATCAGCTTTAACCAAGTCCTAGCAAAATCTATAGAAACCCGAGCCAAAACCATCTAGACCCGGACTATGGTCAATAGGAATACTGAAGAGAGTGTCCTTAATTTCCTTGAGGGAGGGAGCTCTACAAAGAACCCTGTTCTCATCAATAATAATCACAGGGTCAAATAACTCACTAAGATTGGGCAGATCACGAAGAACCCCAGTCTCCAAGAAATTATTAAAATAATCAACAGCAGCTTTATGAATGTGAGAAGGGGAATTTAAACAAGTATCATCAACCAAACGCATCTCCTTAATTTTCGTATGATTTTTAGCATTTAGATAAGTATGGTAAAATTTAGAATTTTGATCCCCATCTTTCAACCAACATTTTTTAGCCAAATGAGCAAGACGAGTATCTTCTTTATCAAGCCAAGTAGACAAATCCATTTTAGTTCTCAAAAGAGCATTTTCATCCTCTTGATTAAAACAAGTTTGAAGCTGAACTTCCAAACTCTCGATACGGTGCTCTAATTGATTAATGATGACCTCAGTCCTACCAAACACATTCCTATTCCATTCCCTTAAAGCAACCTTGACCCTTTTCAATTTAATAGAAAGATTCACAAGGCCATGACCATACCCATTTGATCTCCACAAGCTCTCCACAAGGTGAAGAAAATCACTATGATCAGTCCACATAAACTGAAACTGAAAAGGACTAGGACCATACCTAAAAGGATCCTCACCCATTTGAATTACCAGTGGAGAGTGATCGGAAGTAGTACAAGCCAAGACCTGAAAAAACACATTAGGAAAATAATTAAGAAAATTAGAATCAATGAAACATCTATCTAACCTTGCCCAACTGCGCGCCAAATTGCCGCGACCATTATGCCAAGTCATGCTCAAGCCTTTAGAGCACATGTCCAACCAACCGTTGTTATGAATGCACATGTTAAAATCTTCCATAGCTGCAAAAGGACGAGGATGACCGCCTCTTCTTTCTGAGTCATTTTTGATAATGTTGAAATCTCTGCATATGAGCCAAGGAAGATTACCACACCCAGAGGCTTCCAAGTCCTCCCATAACATCTTCTGCTCTACTTGAGTGCACTTAGCATACACAATGGTAAGAACATAAACATGCCCATTCTCTTCTATTTTAATTGACACAAATTGATTTGACGTAGCCAACCACTGAATAGAAACTGCAGACTTCCAAAGTAACCAAATTTTCCCATTTTGTGCTTCATTAGTGAGGAAAGACTCACATTTAACACGCCCCAACAATTAGGAATCTCATCCGCTGTCACAAAAGGTTTGGCCAAAGCAAGAATATTAGGCCTAAATTTTTTTTATAAGTTTTTTCAAATGCATGATAGACGTGCTGAGACCCCTAATATTCCAAAAAATAATTGGACTATTAATAAGTTCAATTTAGAAGGGCGAGTGACCACCCTAATGGAGCTTCTTTTTGGAAACTTACCAACCATATTATTTGGGCCTTCCGAGTCCTAGCAATAATCTTTTCTTGGGTCTCCTTTTAGCTTGTCACGCTCACTTTCACAGTCTGAGTGAGTGGCAATGCTCATGTCTTGCTCATCAACTCTTACGCACTCCTCATGGGCTATTTCTTCTTCACTTGCACCTTCAATATCCTCAATTACAATCAATTCCAATAACAACTTAGAATTAAGCCTAGATTCACCAAGGCCCATTGAAGCAACTACAAGTCCAATGCCCATGGAAATCAAATCTTTGGAACAACCCATGTTCAATTTAGCACTCTGATGAAATTGATTCATATCACGGTGGGCTTTCACACTAGACCCAACGACATTAACTTCCTCATTCAACCTGGACGTAGACCTGCACGTAGGCCCTTGGCTTGCAACACCTACCTCATCAACCCTTTCCGACGGTAGCTCATCAGATATAGCAAGATTCGGTACAGCCTCTTGAATGGCTACAGTCAAGGACTCTCCAATCAACTTAGAGCCAACCTCAATCCCAAAATCCTTTTCAAGAGGCACTTGCACCTTTCCAGAATCCCCCGAGCCATGGAGGCTTTCAGAAATGACCACTCCTAGCAAAGTTTTACCATCAGAAACAACTGGATGAGAGGTATCCTCCCGAGATGCTTCTTTGCTTGATTCTCCCTATTCAGTTATGATGACACCAACAAAAGGTTCCAAATTTGTTTCATGGTTACTAGACTTATGCAATATAGGTGCAATCGGTAAACTTCCAGCCACGTTCTCCCCCTTATCAATCAGTTTTCCCAGTTTCTTCACCCATATCTTCCCTCCTTTCACTTTTTGTTTTTGCTCATTTGCATTCCTGCAAGTTTGTTGGTTGTGGCCTTGGCATCGACACATCGAACAGTAAACTGGCAAAGTCTCGTAAATAATCTCCTGCCTATGGCTTTTTGATATCCCAGGAATACCAATCCAAAAATGGGAAAGGGGCTCATGTGAAGCATCAATTTCTAAGCAAATTTGAGCCCCATCTGTACGAGTAGCACAGGTCGTGGGATTATCCCATATATACTTCCCTATCGGTGCCATGAGTATCTTCAAGAGAAAAGAATGGTAGAAGTTGGGTGGGAGGCCCGGCAAAAAAACCCAAACTGGAACAAATGGAGGCTCACAGTCCACATCAAATTCTGGTGACCAGGCAAATGGACGATAAGGGACCCCCTCAATATCACACGACTCCCTCAATAAGGCTTTATGAAAATCAGATTCATTGGTCATGCGGATGAAAATATTCCTCGGACATTGCATGGCCGAGGCGATGGCCATAGAAGACAGACCCCAGCGGCTCCTAATGAAGGCACGGATGGTATCGAGAAAGGGTCTTTGTCGTAGGAATTTCACCACCATTGAGAACCTAAAAGGTTCTGCAGTTTTAACAAGTTCCTCGGATGAGAAAGTGAAAAACACTTCTCCATCAACATATTTCAATTGCCGGAAAGGAACAACCATCTTAGGCAGTGGTTGTGGCATTGTCGAGACAAGATCGGCAAACAACCAAAGAGGACCTGCCATGGGAGGCTGGCCATCAACGGCTGCCATGCAGTGTACGTGAAGGCTTACGGGAAAAAGGCGATGAAACCCTAGCAGAGCAACTTTTACGTAAAAGGCAACTTTTATCTATCGTAACAAGATTTGGTACTTCAGATGGAGTTATTCATACCTAAAGCATGACTTTTATACAAGATTTTAGGGAACATTTCGTACCCTATATCAGGGGTCAGCGTTACACCCACAATTGTTCTAGCCATGGCATGTGGCGTGGCGTGGCGTCGTGTCTGAGGTGGCACCATTAATGTATCGTGGCTCTTGATCAGGTAGCATCTTGATGGTAGCTAATCATAGTCACTTCTCATTCTCATTATTAAAGAATGGAGGGTTGTCCGTGTTCTCCGTTCACTTGCTAGTATAAATCTTTTACTGCGAGGTGTTATAGGTGGGCATCAAGTCGGTGCATCCCTTTTAACCCCCCCGACCAGTTTCCTCCACAATGCAACCTCTTTCTTCTAATGCAGTTTTTGGGCCGGGCACTTTTGGTAATTTCTAAGCCGTAGGAGGGTGGGATCTAGGCCGAGTGAAACGAGTAAATGCCAAGCGCTTAATTGTTATGTGGTTTGCTTTTAACAAAATACATGTTTGGGTATATGCGGAAAAACACAAATCAAAATATATTTTAGATTTCATCTTCGTTTTTTATCCAGATATGTTCAGGAGAAATACATTTTTTACTCATCGCGATTATTTGATTTTTGACCGAGATCGAAAATCTTCTTTTAATCTTAGATTTTCTACCAAACATATTTTATTCATCGCTATTTATTTCGATATATGTTTATACTCTTTTAGATCTGAAATGTTTCGACTTTAGAAATCAAAATCCTTTTGAATTTGTTGATGAAAATAGATTTACGTTACCGGCCATTTTATTCAACTGGATTTACATTCAAATTACTTTCAAACTGGATTTACGTTCAACATCTGATCATTTGTTATTTGGAGTATCCATATATTTTTCAAACTCATAAATTGAGTGTTTTTGTTATTTGGGATAATTTGGTATGGTTTCATTGATCAGGGTCAGCTAATGATCTGGTACATGGTATATCAATATTTATTGGAAAAATATAGTTGCAAGCACAATTGTGCACTAATCTGTGCATTAATGTGATGTGATTGATCAAAAAGTAGATTTTATTGAAAATAGTGTTGATTTAAAATTTAAGTATGAATAAATCAGTATTGGTATACAGATTAGTGCGCGACTGTGCTTGTATGTAGCAAAACTCATATTTATTTGCCTTTATTACAAATTAAGTGGCTCTTCGGGTACATACCGTCTCATGAGAGAGCATCATTTATTTTCTTTCAAACCTACAAACTGACATAGATAGAACTTGTACACTAGATTGTAAAGCTATTTTATTATATAGTAAATCTAAGTTATTATACGAAACCATATCAATACCAGTACTGGCATGATATTATAGATGAAGTACCAGTTACCCAACACTCATAATTTTGCGAGCACCGGATGAATAAGCACGGCTGCAACGTTCTCCCTCATCTCTTTCCCTACACGGGTATATCCATCCCCATTCTTGTAGATGACATCTATTGCTCGTGAAAGATTTAAAACACACATAAGGAGAGGCATTGGCATAGCATTAGTCCTTGTAAATTCCTCATTGATGTCTTTCCATGCATTAGAAACTTGCCTGTTCAGTTCTTCATATGCCAGTTGTGTTTCTGAGACCCCATATTGGTTCATGTAGCATTCAACAGCCGAGGCAGCATGCCCTCTCTCTTGCTCAAACTTCATTCATATATAGTTTCCCATAGAGGTGGAAAAAACATAGTCAGCTATATATATAATGTCGATTTTGTTTCACAAATTAATTACTAGCTTCAATTTAGTCAGCTATATATATTAATACCTTATGTGACCCACTGTCATCCATGAGCCTCGCAATTACTGCTGATGCTGTTATAACCTTTGGGTTGCTGAAGATCCATTCAAAGGCCTCCTTGGTAACTATTTCACCCATGAAAACAAATGAGAGGGCTATGAGCATTGGGTAACCGGAGCTAGGTATTGCGACTTCCATGTACTCTTCCATCGTTGGGATTTGTTTCATGTTGAAAGATTTGGCTTCGTTGAAGTAGGCCCGGACCAATATTTTCATCTGATATGCCTCAAAAGGATCATTAACATGCATACAATAAACGCATACTAGGCAAGCAACCAGTTCTAGGAGAGCAAAAATAATAGAAATTCCTGTGTCTTACGTACAGCTTTTTTAGCATAGATTACAAGGTATGGTCTTCCTTGTTTTGCCAGCTCCTGCTCAATTTCTTCGAAAATGTCCAAGAGTGCCCCATAACATATTTGCATGTACTGTGGAAGTTGATCTATTGTGCTAATTTCCCACCTGAAAATCAGGTACAAATTGAAGTTAACAATTTTGCTACCATACATTATAATCATAAAAGCAATATCAATAATAATTATCGCTATCAAACCTCTCAATCGTTTCTGTAAAGATCTCGAGTTCTTCAAGAGTGCTATATGCATCATAAATATCATCTATGGTGGACGCCATGGCAATAATTTTTGTTAGTATTTTTCTTTCAGGCGAGTGCCGGGGCTCAAAATAGACTGCCACAATCCATAAAAAACACTCCACAACCCTGTCTCTTGCGAAAGGCAGTTTCGTTGCAAAGTCTAAATCTTTCCACCATCTACAAGTTAACCAAATGCTATTAGCAGTGCATAGTTGACGTATTGTTAGTTGACTTTAAGTATTAATTACCTGGTGATTTCAGCAAGTTCCTGTTTGTGCAATGACTGCACCAAATTGAAATCTAGTATTGCAAGCTTCAGGAAAGCTTTTTTATGTGAAGTGTCATCTTGGTAGACAGAAATGAAGTGTCTGGCCTCAAGCCTTGGTATGCCCTTGTGCAGGGGTTGCTTTAGGGCATGATTAACTTTTGCTGCTAATGGATTGCTTAAATGGGATGCAGCGGACTTGAGTTGAGTGGTGGTGAAAGCGAGGGCCTCATCAAGGATGTCTTCTCCGTGCACCCTAAGATGCGTAGCTTCATACAAGGCTAGGATGCCCAGAATGTTGGCGCTCAGACTTTCCTTGAAGTTATCCTTTTCATCTTTAAACTTGTTAAACACATCTACTTCGACACCAAGACGCGAATCAAATATATATATATATATATATATATATAATCAAGTTTAAATAATGAGGCTGTTACAAGAGTATTGTTGATAATCAGATGAGTGAACTGGAGATGAAGCTCGATGAGAGAGATGAAGCTCGATGAGAGAAAGGGAAAGTGAAAACAGAATGAAGCTCTGATAAAGTGACTGTATTAGAGAATGACTTACTGTACATTTACATTGACACAGCCCTATTTATATTACATTTACAAGTAAAATAACAATATAACAGAAATAACAGATTATTTCATTTCAAGGATTTTAACTCCTCTATTTTTAACTTCTCTTCTTTCCTCTTTAATTCCATATTCTCGATGTGAGATGCAACACTCCAACACCCCCCCTCAAGATGAACATGTATATTAATAATGTTCATCTTGCGGAGGTTATGATGAAATGGTAAGGATCCAAGTGGCTTTGTGAACATATCTGCTAGCTGAAGTCTTGATGGAATGTAAAAAATGTTTAATAACCTTCTGCTGCAATTTTTCTCGAATGAGATGGCAATCAATTTGAATGTGCTTGGTCCTCTCATGTTGAATTGGATTTGTGGCAATAGAGAGGGCAGATTTGCTATCTGTGTATAATAAAGTTGACTGAGTATGGTTGACACCAAGATCTTGTGAAGCATATAGAAGCCATTGAATTTCACATGTGGTTGCTGCAATGGCTCTATATTCTGCCTCTGCAGAAGATCTACTGATGGTAACTTGTTTTTTTGACTTCCAAGAAACTAATGAATTGCCAAGGAAGATTGCAAATCCAGTGACACTCCTCCTAGTATCTACACAGCCTGCCCAATCACTATCTGAGAAGGCTTTTAATTGTAAATCAGATGAGGAGGAAAATAGCAGACCTTGACCTGGGGTTGCCTTAAGATATCTTAAGACTCGGATTGCTGCTTGATAATGAGCAACAGTAGGTTTTGCCAAAAACTGACTAAGTACCTGAACTGAATATGCCAAATCAGGTCTTGTAATTGTTAGGTACAATAGTCTACCAACAAGTCTTCTATACCTTGAGGGATCATCATATAAATCTGTATCCATTGCAGACAACTTCAGATTAGACTCCATAGGAAAAGTAGTAGGTTTTGAGCCAATTAAACTAGTATCTTCAAGGATATCAAGTGCATATTTTCGCTGGCAGATAGAGATACCAGTTTTAGACCTTGCAACTTCCAATCCAAGGAAGTATTTGAGTTGTCCAAGGTCTTTAATAGTGAAGTTATCATGTAAGAAGTCCTTCAATTTCTGAATTTCCAGAATATTATCACTTGCTAGTATTACATCATCCACATACACTAGCAAGACTATAAATGAATTCTCAGACTTCTTGGTGAATAAGGAACAATCAGAGTTACCTTGAACAAATCCATAGGCAAGAAGAGCACTAGACAACTTGGCAAACCATTGCCTAGAAGCCTGTTTTAAGCCATAGAGGCTTTTTAGAAGGCGGCATACTTTCTTTTCTCCTTTGACATTCATACCAGGAGCTAAGTCCATGAACACTTCCTCATGCAAATCTCCATGCAAAAATGCATTATTTACATCTAGTTGATGAAGATGCCAATTTCTAATTGCAGCAACAAATAGCAATAACAAAATAGATGTAATTTTGGCTACAGGAGAGAAAGTGTCAAAAAAATCTAATCCTTCTTGCTGAGTATATCCTTTTGCCACCAACCTAGCTTTATGTCTTTCTATGGTTCCATCAGCCTTGTACTTAACTTTGAATACCCATTTACAACCGATAGTCTTTTTGTTTGTAGGAAGAGTAACAAGCTCCCAAGTTTTATTTAACTCCAGAGCATTAATTTCATTTTTCATGGCAACTTGCCATTCAGGTATTTGAGAGGCTTGTTTATATGTTCTAGGTTCTAAGGTATTTGAGATGGAAGCTAAAAAAGCCTTATGTGAGGCAGACAATCTAGTGACAGAAAGAAAAGAGTGAATAGGATAGAGATTACCTTTATTTGAACTACAATCATCTGAAGTAAATGGCTGAGATGCATTCTGAGATGAAGAGACAGTACCACAATAATAATCCTGCAGATAAGTTGGTTTTTGTTTGATTCGAGATGATTTTCTGAGCTGTAAGATATTTTGATTAGTATCTGATTGAGAAGAAGTTGGTTCACAACCCGAAATCTCATCATCATTTAGTGAATCAGAGGAAATGAGTGAATCTAGTTGTATATGTAATTCTGGTTCATAAGGGGGATTTTGACTTAAATGTGAACCATTATGGGATGTGTCTTGGAAACTTTCTGAAACAGGAAATAAAAAGGAATGTGTTTCAGAATTTGAGGGAAGAATCTTGAAAGGAAAAATTGTTTCATGAAATATTACATTTCGAGAAACAATTATTTTGTTAGTGTTTAAGTCCATGAGTTTATATCCCTTAATGTCAGAAGGGTATCCTAAGAATAAACATTTGGTAGTTCTTGAATCAAACTTCTATCTGTGATTTGTGAGAGTAGATGCAAAGCAAAGGCAGCCAAAAACTTTGAGATGAGAAAAGTTAGGTTTCTTGTTAAAAAGCATTTCAAATGGGGTTTTGTTTTGAAGAAGAGGGGTAGGGATTCTATTGATTATGTGTGCTGCAGTAAGCACACAATCACTCCAAAAACTCAAAGGTAAATTTGCTTGAAACATCGAAGCTCTAGCCGTGCTTAATAAATGTTGATGTTTTCTCTCCACAACACCATTTTGTTGTGGAGTTTCAACACAACTTTTTTGATGTATTATGCCATTTTTATTGTAGAATTTGGTGAGAAAGAATTCTGGTCCATTGTCAGATCGAATGATTTTGACAGAATCAGAAAATTGATTTGCTACCATTCTACAAAAGTTTTTAAGTAGGAAAGAAACTTCAGATTTTGTTTTGAGCATATAGACCCAAGTGCATCTTGTGAAATCATCAACTATAGTTAAATAATATCTAAAACCAGAATATGAAATGGTACCAAAAGGACCCCAAATGTCACAATGTATCAAATCAAACTTTTTATTAGAAAAATTATGTGATACAGGAAAAGGAAGCTTTCTTTGCTTTGCTAGAGGGCAAATGCCACAAACATTTGTACAATCAAGAGTTATTGAAGATTCAATCTATCTAAGAGAAGGTAATCGAGAACTAGATACATGTCCTAGTCTATAGTGCCATATATCTAACTGTTTATGAGCGATAGCTGAAGCAAAAGATGTAGAATCAGTAAAAGATGTAGAATCAAACTGAGAAGTATTGCAGGTTTGTGCTTTTGATGAAGCTTGAATTAGGTGGTAAAGTCCCTCTTTCTCATGGGCAATCCCAATCATCTTCTCCATTGATCGGTCCTGTAAAAGGCAATGAGAAGCAGTGAAAGCAAGACAAAGATTAGATTGTCTAGTGAGCTTAGACACGGATAGTAAGTTGAATGAAAAAGTGGGAACACAAAAAACATTATGTAGAAGAATGGAATTGGAAAGACATACAGTACCAATGTGTGTAGCTGGAACTGTAATTCCATTAGGAAAATTTATAGATGCACTGATAGGTTTAGGTGTAGAGTGGTAGAAGAGTGGTGAACAAATTATATGATTTGTTGCACCCGTATCAAGTATCCAATGCAAATTGGAATCTAAGTTGGAAAAAACTGAATTACATGAAGCAGAATAGGGATTAGGTCGCATTATACCAAAAAAATTGAATTTGCTGCTTGAATGAGAGGTAGTAGCAAGGTTAGCAGCTGGTGGATTTTGCTGAATATTCTGAGTTGCAGATTGTGTTGAATTTGCAAGTGCCATTAGTTTATTAAATTCCTCTGGAGTAAAAGAAAACTTTTGTTGCTCGTTAGTCTCTTTATTGTAGACTTCTCCAGTTGTAATGGCAGCATGTGCAGCAGCTACATTCCTCTTCCCCTTTGGTCCAGTCCAACCCGGAGGATAGCCATGTAGTTGAAAACATTTATCAACTGTGTGGCCATTATAACCACAATGTGTACAATGCAAAAAAGACTTCTTGGACTTATCTTTGAAAGATTTTGACTGATAATTCTGCTTAACCATCAAAGCATGTGTCTCATTACACGTGACAGAATTGGTGAGTTGTCTCTGACTTTCTTCTTGAAGCAGTAGAGAGAAAACTTTAGCCATGCTTGGCAATGGAACCATAAGCAATAACTGACTTCGGATAGAAGCATAAGAATCATTTAGTCCTACCAAGAACTTGAGTACATAATCTGATTGTTGTCTGAGTTGCAAAAAATTGAAAAGCTCACAGGTACATGATGCCATCTTCCCACATGTACAGGTTGGGAATGGTCTATAGCTAACATATTCATCCCAAAGAGTCTTAAAAAGACTGAAAGTATTCAGTAACAGACAAACCACCCTGATTAATGCAACTCAGAGATTTCTCAAGATGGAAAACCCTAGGCCCATCACTCCTGAGATATCTAGTCTTAATTTCATTCCATAGATCAGCAGCAGATGCAACAAACAATAAACTATTTCGTATTTCTTTAGAAATAGAATTCATCAGCCAAGAAAGTACCAAATTGTTTGCTCTTAACCATGTCGTGTGTTTAACGAATTGATCAGTAGAGGGAGGAAGAATTGTACCATCAATGAACTGTACTTTGTTCTTCACTGTCAACGCGATAACAATTGAGCGACTCCATGCAACGTAGTTCTCTCCATTACAAACTTCTGATACTAGCAGAGCACCCGGATTGTCGCTAGGATGTAGATAATACGGACTCGAAGAGTCATCGGAGGGATTGATAAGCGGAGATCGATTTTCTGGAAAAATTATTGGAGAATCTTCAGAACTCATTTTCAAGAATTCGTTCTTGAGAAATGTAAGATTTCAAGAAATTCCAGAATCGGAAAGTAGGGTTATAGAATCGAAAAGAAATTCCAGAGCAGAATTTTGCAAGGAAAGAAGTAGAAGATTAAGAAAAGAAGTAAAAGATTGAGAAGTAGAAAAGAAAAGAATGTTGCGGTTGTGGAAGCGTGAAAAAGTTTTCAATCTGATACCATGTTGATAATCAGATGAGTGAACTGGAGATGAAGCTCGATGAGAGAGATGAAGCTCGATGAGAGAAAGGGAAAGTGAAAACAGAATGAAGCTCTGATGAAGTGACTGTATTAGAGAATGAATTACTATACATTTACATTGACATAGCCCTATTTATATTACATTTACAAGTAAAATAACAATATAACATAAATAACAGATTATTTCATTTCAAGGATTTTAACTCCTCTATTTTTAACTTCTCTTCTTTCCTCTTTAATTCCATATTCTCGATGTGAGATGCAACACTCCAACAAGTATAACTTAATGCAATAAATGCACTTAAAAAAATCTCAAATAAAGAAGTCCGCGCGCGCGCGCCTAGCTCATCACTTGTAGAGAATAAATTAAATTCGTAATCCAAAGAAATATATATGGGGCGTGACTGCATGCCAAATCGAAAGCATACCACATGAAACAGGAAGTCCTTGTTGACGTAGTAGTCGAAAACGAAGGGCAACATTGTACAGATCATTATCGTCATCTCCACTACCATCAGCCTTATTGTCATAATAGCCAGCATGCATATGTTCTAGCGCTTCTTGGATCTCTCTATCTAAGTGATACGCCACGCCTAGGCGCTGAAGTGCATCAATTAGGTTCAGCTGTTGCGAAGGCTGACACGCGGAGGCTAACAGTACTCTTCTCACTTCTTTGATCAGTTCTTCAACTTCACGTACTCTACGAGCATGGGTTTCCTGCACAAGCTAGCAAAACTGCATGAGGCCGTGATAATCATGGAATTAAGCTAGTTATAAAGTTCAAATAAACTAATAATTAATTGATTGATTAGCAGTACTCTATCATTAATGTAAACAAATTCAAATTTTATAGTTAAAAGAGAGAGTGAAATTGTATAAGTACGTACGTACGTACCTCGTCATCGGAGCTGTAGTTGATAAAACGGTCTCCCCAAACGCTGGGGGGAAAATTTGCAGTCCTCCGCACAACACTGGGTTTGCTGTTTTGGGGAAGATCAGCTCCTGAGACTAGGATGGACATGTTTTCCCTCACTGCAATGAAAGATCAAAGCTTGAGGTACTTTTGGATCAGGCTATGCAAAGCACCCGAAGCTGGCTGTTGGTGAAAGCTTTTTAGATTGGGTATGGGATTATATAGGCATTATTAGTTAGAAAGGGAAAAAATTTGTTGCGCCATTGATGTTACATCCGGATAGGTGTGCCCGGCGGCTAGCTATATATATTAATAGCGCGTCTGGTAAAGTTTCCTCCGTCTCTGTTGGGTGGAAGTGGAACTGGGCTTTGGTTAAAAGGACAATGCTAGCTAGTTTGCATATCACATGTCACTCTAAATATGAATTTTTTTAAAATTTTTTTTTCTTTAAATATTTTTTAAACATCCTTAACTATTAAATAAATAAATAAAATACAAATTCACTAAAAGTCACTTTCTTAATTATTAAAAAAATAAAAAAATAAGAAATAAAAAAAGTAAAAATATATGAATGAATATATTTAATGTGCATATTTTAGAGTCATATTCCTATCCTTTCCTTTCTCTAAAATTCCTTTGTATGTCTTTTTTTTTTTTTTTTCAATTTTTAAGTTTTTATAAGAATAGACTAATAATTTGTTGGCAATTGTAATGTCGGAAATACTTCTGTGGTCTCTGATCGAGATGCCTTCTTTGATTATGTTCTGATGTGGACATGTAGCTAGCATATATATAGATGGGTTTTGCTACACAACCTCCCAACACCCCAACACTTCATCTTTTTTTAATTTTTTAATATTTTTTTTAATTTTTTTTAAATTTATTCTTTTAAAATTAATTTAATTATTTTATTTATTATTTATATATTAAATATTTAATAAAAATTAAAAAAAAAAAAGTGGGATGTTAGGGTGTTGGGTGATTGTGTAGATTTTTTCTATTCTTTTTGGGGCTGGGCTTATTTTGGTTAGAAAAAATCTACACAACCTCCCAACACCCCAACATCCCACCTTTTTTCAAATTTTTAATATTTTTTTAATATTTTTTTTAAAATTTATTCTTTTTAAATTAATTTAATTATTTTATTTATTATTTATATATTAAATATTTGATAAAAAATAAAATAATAAAAATTAAAAAAAAGGTGGGGTGTTGAGAGGTTGTGTAGCAAAACCCTTTTGATTATACTAGACTTGTTTTTAATGGACCTGTTGTCTAGCATTTTCGTGGACTATGTTTGGGTTTAGAATTACTTGTGTTTAAAATTTTAGTTTGGACCAGATTATAATTTTTGTTTTACCAGCCTATTCTAGGGAATTTTATTAAGTAGATTTTGATGAATTTAGCAAGTAATGATACTTTTGGGTTACGGAAATTTAGGGGTTTAAGGAATTAAAATAGATTATTTGAGTATTTCAAGTGGAATTGCAAGTTAGGTATTCAATTGGATATTCATTCAAGTTATATGATTTTTTTATAGGTGAAGATTAATATTTATTCAGAATTTTTCTGAAAAAGCTATGAAAAGTTAAAAAGTCCAGGTAAGCAGGGTTTCAATGATAGACTTTGCATAAAAGAAATGAACTGAGATTAATTTTGGAAAAGTATGTGTGTTTTGTTTTAAAAATAATTTTGAAACACCTCAGTTAGTTGTTTTGCATTACTCATGAAATTTTGTATAAAAATAAAGTATTTTTCTGACATGACTGGTGTAAATATGAGTTATTTTAACATTTTATTTCTGAACTGTGTAAAAGAGAGCTAATATGAAATTTTGTGCATAAATTATATTTTTGTAATCTGATTCTGTCATGTACTAAAAATGTTTTGTATTCTAATATGATATGATGTGATTTTTGAAAACTTCTGACATAACATCAGTTTCTATTCTATTCTGACCTTATCACGGGTGTAAAACTGTGGTCTCTATTCAGGTTGGTACCAACTTTTCTGTTTCCGGTACACCCACTTTGAAAATAAAGCGATTTTCTGGATGGTCTTTCGTGTGTGCATACTCGGGGCTCCAAGAATAATAAAGAAAAGATTCACATTCTGTTTCTACTGGGTTGGCCGCTGTGGTTTGCACAACCCTACCACGGACGTTAAACATAAAATTCTGTTTTAATGTGATGTTTTAATTATGTTGTGCCAAAGAAACTTTGAATAAAAATATTTTCTAAAAGTTTCGCTCTGATAGTTTTGATAATATGTTCTAATTCTACATTCTTAAAGTAAACTATTTTGTTTTACATTTTGAACTCTGTAAATGCTCATGTTTACACACTAGTATATGTTCTCTGCTTACTGAGTTGTTGATAACTCATCCCTTATCTCCAAATATTTTTCAGATAATTTTGGTGGTTTAGCTGGAAAACAATAGTAGGAAGTTTTGGCAAGGTGTGATGATCGTAGTGGAATAAGTGCCCGAGGGTACTAGTGCTTATTTGAGAGTCGTAGTTAGTAAATTGATTTGTTTTTGAATATGTTGATTTGATGAGTTAAGGATATTTTCGAATCTTTGGGGAGTTTTTAATTTATGTTATTGAGAATTTCTTGTTTATCCCTATGAAGGAACATGGATATTTGGGTTGAGTGAATAAATTAATATTTTATGAAATTTTCTGAATTTTATAGTTGTGATATTGAAGTTGATATTAAGTAATATGAGCTAACTCTCTAGACTTCCGGGACTGGGGCGTTACATGGCACGTTCGAATGTTACACCAAATGAAACATTCACCAATTATTTTTTTCTGATGGTTGAATAGTAAATATTCACCAATTATTTTCTATGACACACATTAAGTGACGGTTGTGATGACGATTTCAAACCATAACCAAATATTTTTAGTGATGCTTTGATCATTTTTTGTGACGGTTTCCTCTGTCACAAAAAACAAATTATGTTGTAGTGTACATAGGTTGTGGCATTGCTTAAGAGCATTCACATTCACCCTTTTTTCAAAACTAGATAAATAAAAAATATCATAAAAATCCAATTTTCTTATTTCTGTTAATGTGTGGCAAATTATATTTTTATATCTTTCAATTATATTAAATAAAGTCACTTTTACTAAAGATTTAAGTAAAGATTTCTTGTTTTAAATTAAATGTGATTTTTACGGTATTATTTTATGATTTTTAAGTTATAAAATAATTTTAAAATGATTTCTTATTATTTATTATTTTTTTGTATTTAAATTGCTTTTTAATTTAAATTAGTTTATTTTTGGGCTTTAAAATTATTGTATTTTTAGATTTATTTTATTTTATTTTATTAAATATTGCGTTTGAATTATTTTATTTAACTTGTTGTTTTGAAAATAATTTTCGTTAAATCAATTTAGTGACCCAAATTGTAAGGGTTTTGATCTAATTTCATTCATTCCCTTTTCTTTTTCCCTTTTTCTTTTCCTCTTCTTTTTCTTCTCTCTCTTTTTTTTTTTTTTCTTTCTTTTTTCTTCCCCTGCTTTCTCCCCGATGCGACCCAACTCTCCCCTTCCCTCCCCCGTTGTTTTTTTTCGTTAGCCTCCGTGCGCCGCCATTTACCGGCGTGGCCGTCACTGCCCAGCCCATACTCTTCCCCTCCGGCCGGTGAACATTTCTCTCCGTTTTTAGCCCCAACCATGCCACCGTTAGCTGCCACGCATGGGTAGAAGCTACAACCCCTTTTTCTTCTAGCTCCGTCGTGCACCACCCAATGTTGTCACCAGTTCTCACATTCTCTTCCCCATCAGCCGAGGACCTCACCTCTCCATTTTCAGCCCTCCAAATACCACCGTTATCCACCACAAGCACCGCCAAGTCACAGAATTTTGTGCTCCCCACACCGCCGTGCCTCTACTATTAGTCACCACTTCTTCACCACATCATCACCGGCCTCCTAGCTACCTAACTCACCCAACCCCAGCTCCGATCTGTCACCGGTGAAGCTCAACCAACCCATTCTCCGATTTGACCTTTTTGGCCTTTCACCGCGGTTTGTGCCTCCACCCATGGCCAACCACCACTTCCATTAGTTTCACCAACACTTCTAAGTCTTACCCTAATTTTCCCTAGTCTTCGTTTGTTCTCATTCAAATTTAGTTATTTTGTAACCCACGACCACAGTGCAAATACACTATGACGTTGCCTTTCCGCCACCTTTTGCAGCTCCTTGATCCATCAGAAGTTATTTTATAGCACTGTAAGTATTTTTCAAATGACTTTTAAGATTTAAATATATCTTTGTATTGACAATACTTGTGATTGGTTGGTTGTGTCGGACTGAGTCCGAGGAGTTAGTGGTCGGTTGGATTGGAGGACGGAGTTGTTTATTTGATTGTTTGATGTTGTTGATTGATGTTGAAAATTGTTGTTGTTAGATATTTTTGGTATCTTATTATATGCATTGCATAATGCATGCATGTTCATGTGCATATTTGGAAATTGAGTTTTTATACGAGAAATGATTTTGGATGTGTTTTAAATAAAAGGATTGAACGGTTTGAGTCATAGTCACTATTGAGATGGTGGTAAGCAAGGACGGCAGTAGAGTCTCGCCTATGATTCCTGCCTACGGTGCATGCGTAGAGATAGTGGTAAGTAAGGATAGTGGTAGAATCCTGCTTGCGATTCCCACTTACAGACGAAGTTGTAGGGATTTTGATAAGTAGGGATGGTGGTAGAGTTCTGCCTATGATTTCCGCCTACTATGCATGCGTAGGGATGGTGGTAGAGTCTCGCCTGTAATTCCCTCCTACACTGCTCTAATAGTTGGTTATTGGGCCATTTTCTAAAAAAATTGCTAGATTTGATGTTTAGCCATTTTCTAAAAAAATGGCAGTTGTTTTAATAGATTAGATTTTTGGGATAAAATAAGAATTTGACATGCATGGGAAATTAGTTATTTCGGGAAATGATGATTTTCGAAACATTTGCATATGACATCATGTTCATACATTTGGTTATTGCATAAATATATTTTTATCTTGTAGTTTGTTTAGATTTTTACTTACCTGCAGTACTATTTCTTAATATCGTAAATTTTGATGCAGATTATGAGGAGGCCGGGCCTGAAGATGCCTCTGCCAGAGGAGTGATAGGGGATCACTTGTGGATTGAGATTTATTTACTACTTCTGGTTATTGTTTTTTATTTGTATTATATTTATACTGATTAATTGCAATATTTTTGATACACTTATGTTTAAGCAAACTTGTGTTTAAACCATTCTTGTATTTAGTTGACTAATTTTAATTATTTTACTGCGTTCTTTCTTGTAGACGTGTTGCATGTACATAAACTTAACACGAGGCGATAAGATGTGTGACCCGTATTATCATCATTCCAAACGTCTCAATTTCTGATTTTCCATATGTGGAGATCGGGAGTGTCACAAAATAGCAACATTGGAAAAAGAAAATTTTGACAAAAAGTTATATTATTCTTAAAAACATAATTTTTTTTATATATTTTTAAAACACTAAGTATTTATTTATTAAGAAAACTACTAAAAACACAAAAGAATCCTACAAAGTGATCCAACAAATTAAGGTGGCAGTGCCATGTCATCTTTTTTTTTTTTTTCAATTTCTCCCTAGTCTCACGACTCTCTTCTATTCCCACAAAGCCAGGTGTCATATTAATTTTCATTTCTCAATAATTTAGAAAGGTCTAAAAATTGATGCTTTTATGGATTCTTGAATCTGCTGATTGGCTATCCATAAATGCGTGGATAAGTAAGACAAATCAGCTAGTTTTGCCAAGCGGTCCTTTTTTTCTATCTCGAGTCTCCAACGAATAAAATATTGAACGTTTGGAAAAGTCTACAATTTTCAAAGCCTTCAATATTCCTACTCTATCTCTGCAAGTGTATCTTTATCCATGAATCTCTGGATCGAACCAAATTCACCCACCTTTCAAGATTCACTTTTTCTTTTTAATAAAAAACAAAACAAATCAAAAAATTAAAATCTGAGAAAGAAAAAGAATTAGAAATGGTGTTAAGAACCTCCTTGAGAAGTAGATAGAGAATACATAATCGATGGTGAAGTACACAAAAATGAAAAATGTATAAATAAGAAGAAATAATAAAATGAGATAAATGGTAAAAAATAGACTAAGATAAAATGGCTACGCCTTGGAAAGTTCGAGACTCTCAATTCCTCTTAAATGAAACTAACAAATGTTCAAATATAATTTTCTAGGTCCTGAACATCGACCCTCCTCCCTCTACATATACTGAAAAATGACTTAATTCAACCACCTCCAACTAAGGCCATGCGCCAATCTAACAAAACCTTAACTAGGCCCATGGGCTACTAAACAACTTAAACCGAAAGGACACTAACAAATTGAAGGCCCATCCAGCCCGGCCCCTTAATGGGTTTCATAACAAATGGTTATGTGTCCATAAAATCTGAGGGAGAGGTGAGATGAGAGAGAATAAGAGAGAAACTGGAGGCGAAGCTAGGTGGGCTCGGGTCTAAGGGGTTTGAAAATAGAGGGGGGAAGGGGGACTCGAGGTGGGTGGAATGCAAGGTTAAAATGAAAAACAGAAAAAAAAAAATTAATAATAATAATAATAATAACTTAGATGACACGGCATCGAGCTTGTAGACTCTCTTTGTGAAATTTTGTATAGCTTTAGCAGCCCTCATTTATTAATGCTCAATAGCCTGGAGGCACGTTTCTTGCATTCGACTATCTATTATCATCAGGTGATTCTAACAGGTGGCCGCGGCCTCAACACGCCACTAATCAATGTGAAACAGTCAACAGCCGCAACCGTTTGTACATATGACGTTTTTTTTTTTATTATGTTTATAAATTTGATTTATCCGGCCAATAAGTTTCAATGATGTCATCGGCGCCGAATTAATAGTGGGCTTTTCTTTCTACAATTAGGTACGTAAAATTACAATTACTTTTTAATCAAGTGGCGTAATTATTAATTGGTTGCGAAAGCATCGATCGTTGTCCATCTCAGCCACGCACACATAACGTACTAATGTACTACATAAAAAGTAGATGGCCATCAAAATCACGAGCCTGTACTAGAACGTGAAGGCGATATATATATATCGTCATCCTGCATGTGGCTGTGGTTTATATAGGATGATACTATTATCTCCTCACGTTTTACATGATGATAATGAGGATGATCGATAATATATATGTGACCTTCCTGACTATCCTTTTCAATTCAAATTTCAAGCACAACGCGGTTCATTTATTTCTAGCTTGTATTATTATTATTATTATTATTATTATTATTATTATGTGAGAATACAATTACAATTGCATGACCTCTCTTGATTTTTAAAATGTAAAATTACTAATAAATAGTACTCTTTTATATTCAGGTTTTTACATTCATATATCATTTCAATTGACAATTATATGATTAATCTTATACTCTGACGTTGTTTTTTCGTGAGAAGTAATTTTTGTTAAAAATCTTACGTCTTTTTTTTTTTTCTACATATATATCTTTCTATAATAATAAGCCAGCCTCTATCTCACTGCTATATGAATAAACAGTATTTTTTCTCATTCCATTTCCGTGTTTGCTTTTTCCTTCAGTTTCTGTGCATGTTGTCCGTGTTTTGTTTATTATATAATTATTGTAGTCTGTTGGCAGTCCAAACCAGTGACAGTTGTACTGTTTCCGTCAGTCTACTCATGTTCTTTCCGTCAGTCCACTCTTATCCCTTTCGAATACATAATTAAGCAGTTGTGTCAGTACAGTGTGCATGCGTACAGGTAACGTGTATAGGTCCCTAGTCAGTGCATGCGTACAGTAACGTTTAATATCACTGATGAGGATTAAAAAAATAAAAAAATAAAAAGGCAAAAATCGTAAAAAAGTATTAAATGATCACTTATGAGGATTAAAAAAAAAAGGCAAAAATCGTAAAAAATATTATTGCTACAGTAATGAACAGAAATAATAAGGCCTGCTGTTGTGTCCCCTCTGTCAGTTATCAGTGCATCCGTAAAGAAGCTCCTCTTTCCTTCAATTGGTCAGTGCATGTGTGATGCGTATAGGTAATTGTGACTTTTACATCTTTAACGTATAGAATCACAAAAATCATTAAAAAAAATATTCTTAATCTAGACAAAAATTAGTCTGCCAACCCTGTAATTATCTGATATTTTGAATTGTAATTTCCTACAAAATAAAATAAAATACTTGTCAAATAGATCTTTAAAAAGAATAGGCATCAGTGGCAAAAATAAAAATGCCAATTATAAATAATAAAACTGGCATATGATTAATCAGGATAAAGAAAAAAAATTGCCATATGATTAATCAGGATAAAGAACTAAAATCAAAACTGCACTCATTACTGCAGGAGGATAAATAAAACTGTACCCACTATTGCAAAAATAAAAATGCCAGTTATAAATAATAGAACTGGCATATGATTAATCAGGATAAAGAAAAAAAATTATCATATGATTAATCAGGATAAAGAACTAGAATCAAAACTGCACTCATTATTGCAGGAGGATAAATAAAACTGCACCCATTATTGCAAAAATAAAAATGTCAGTTATAAATAATAAGCTGGCATATGATTAATCAGGATAAAGAAAAAAAATTGTCATATGATTAATCAGGATAAATAACTAAAATCAAAACTACACTCATTTCTACAGTTTTTCAGTGATCTAATGCATATGATGGGACGCCCTAGGAGGTCAGTTCTACATATAAGTGGATAAATAAAACTGAACTTATTCATTATAGCAGGAAAAAAAATTTTAAAATGAAAAAAAAAAAAGATTTCGCCAGTTTTAAATTTGATTTTCCTATATCTGGTTTGATTGGTTTTCTAGTGGCTTGATTGGTCCGCCAGTTTTCCATTTGGTTTTTCTATATCTAGTTTGATTGGTTTTCCAGTGGCTTGATTGGTTTTTCAGTGGCTTGATTGGGTTTGCAGTGGTCTGATGCATATGATGGGATGCCCTATGAGGACAGTTCAGGAAGCCATTGCACCTTAAAAGGGTCCATGAAGATTATTTTTGTTCACCCTGCATGTTTTGTTTGTTGCTTTCTTTCAGAGCTGCACATTTACTTCTTGGGTTATTTTCCTTACCCTACTAGCTTTTATTTCTTCTTTTTTTCATTGTTTCCTTACCCTACTAGCTTTTATTTCTTCTATTTTTCATTGTTTCCTACAATGCTTAACGTTTTCTGATAGTTTTTAATGGTGATATCTTTTCAGGTCTTCTTCGTTGGGGACTTTCAGAGTTTTACATTTCTAATTTTTATTTTTGTAAGTCTATCTTGTAGTTTACTTTATTCAAATTTATGCTATTTTTTGGTTTGGTTCATGTTATATATAAGAAGGTGCAAAATATGGAAAGACCTAAAAAAATAATGTGTTGAGTTGTATTTATTTTCTTAATTCTTTCCACTTTTTTTTTCTATAATTTATTTTGTTATCTTCCACTTTTCGATCCCTTTCATTGGCTATTGTTAGATTTATACTATTTTTTTGGCTTGGTTGATGTTGTATTTAAGAATGCTACTGTGTTCAAAGATCTAAAAATAAAAATGTTTTCCAATAATAATGTACTCTTTTTTTTTGTTAGCTATCTTGACAGTGAATAGGTTAAGAAAAGACAAATAGTTTGATGTGGTGTCAGTAATATATCTAAGGCTTTCGATCCCTTTCATTTGCTATTGTCAGATTTATACTGTTTTTTTGGCTTGGTTGATGTTGTATTTAAGGATAATATTGTGTTCAAATATCTAAAAATAAAAATGTGTTCCAATAATAATATACTCTTTTTTTTTTTGTTAGCAATCTTGACAGTGAATAGGTTAAGAAAAGAAAAATAGTGTGATTTTGTGTTAGTCATATATCTAAGGCTAGAAGCAAAAAGAGAATTAGAAGTATATCCTAGGGCTAATTCTAGAAAGAATTAGAAGTACATCTAAAGCTGGGAGCAAAAAACAGAAGAAATAAATCTGATTTTTTGGTTGGAATAACAAAAAATTAAATTGGTACTTTATAAAATAACAAGACTAATTAATTTCTAGCAAAATAACATCATATAACAGACCCAAATAAATAAATAAAACCCCACATTTAAAAAAAAAAAAAACCAAAACAAACCCTAATCCTTTCCCACATGCTCACAGAAGTAAAACACTACAACAAAATAGTGATATATCTAAGGCTTGGAGCAAAAAGAGAATTAGAAGTACATCCTAGGATGAGAATACTATATATGAACTGTATTTTGACCCTCTATTTAAAAAAAAAAAACAGAAAAAAGAAAAGAGAGAAAGATAAGATAAGATGAACAACCAAAACCGATCCTCTTTGTTTTGTTAGCTATCCTAAAGCTAGGAGCAAAAAGACAATAATAAATCCGGTTTTTTGGTTGGAATAACAAAAAATTAAATTGGTGGTTTATAAAATAACAAGATTGTTGCCCAGATGACTAATACAAGAGGGGCGTGAATTGAGTTGTATTTAAAAATAATAATAATTATAAATCAAATATACAATATAAAATATAAACAAAATACGAAACAGTAATAAATACAAAGAATAAGGGTAAGAGAGAAGCAAACTCAATATGTTAACGAGATTCGGCTCCACTGCCTACGTCCTCGCCTCAAGCTACCCCTTGAGGATCCCCAAATTCACTATTCAACCTCCTTCAGGTAGAAATAGAAACCTATTACACCTTTGAACAACACCGCTATAAAGAATCTGTGTAGAGCACCATTTACATTTGCAATCACCTTATATGTGGTGATTCAACTATTCCCTGTGTAGAACACTTTCTACAGGTACAAGGATTATACACACCTTTTTACTGATACAAAAGCTGATAGTGGGTAGGTTATTAGAAAACACTCCTCAACGAGTGAAATAAGAACAATATAGTGCAAACTATATCTTTCAAAATGAACAAGGATTAATGCTCAATGCTTAGAGAAGAGAGAATGAAAGTTTTGAATGAATATTTATGCTCTTGGTGTTATGAATGTGAAACTCTCAAATGATCTATTTATAGGCATATGAGACTTCATATTCAAATTTAAAAAGATTCACATGTCAAAGACAACATCATTCACTTTTTCAAAAAATTCAAATAAAAGGTTCTTTTTTTTTTCAATTGTCAAAGACAACATCATTCATTTTTCAAAAACTTCAAACCTAATCTTTTACTTTTGGCATATGACGAAAGGAACACACTTTACTTTTCAAAAAATTCAAATCTAATCTTTTACTTTTTGCATATGACAAAAGGAATACACTTTACTTTTCAAATATTTCAAATAAAATCATCTACCTTTTGCATAAGTGAAAAAAAAATATCAATCACTTTTGAAAATATTCAAATAAAACATACACATGTGAAAGATGACAATCAATCATCTTTAATATTTTCAAAATTCAATTCTTTAATCAAGGTATGCACATGTGAAAGATGATAATCAATTATCTTTCAAAATTTTTAAATTTAATTTTTAAAATATTCATGCACATGTGGAAAATATATTTTAATGCTTTATGAAAAAATATTAATTTTGAGTCTTAATCCTAATTTCAAATTTTTAAAAGATTTACAACATTAGTCTATGACTTTAATATAAACTTATTCCCTTCTTGCTCATGCTTGTTTCCTTGATGTGCTTGACTCCATTTTGTAGACAACTTGAGTTTGAAACTCTTTTATTCTTTGAATTCATTTGTTATCATCATAATCCATGTGTAGATATATAATTACACAAATCTTGAAACCTTGGGTTCAACAATCTCCCCATTTTTTATGATGACAAATACTTGATAGAATCTGAAACATATATTAATACTTAAGCTCCCCCTGAGAATGTGTGTTAGTTATTCAAACAAAAGTATAAATATAATTCCAAACATATATAACAAATTTAGCAATTTAAATAATATTAATGTTCTAGTCTAACACTTATCCCCCTTTTGGCATCATTAAAAAAAATCTGCAACAAGTAAATGGACTGAAGAAAATGGTGCGTTAGTAGACACTGTAGATAAAAAAGAAAATTAGATCCGTCCGTGACCAGACAAGTATGGCTGAAGATTTGAAAAAATCGCCTGATATTGTTGACAAACAAGATTGAAGGCTCCGAGTTTTTAAAAAATGTCATTTTCACCGATCGGGAAAAAAAAATCACGTTGCTCTTTGATTTGGATGATAGCTCATCTAGTTCTTTATGCTATCTCTATAAAATCAGTCTTAAAGTTCATCCAATACGCATCAAGTTTTCTTCTCATCTCTATAACTCATCTGCATTCTTTCAACATTCTCGTTTTAAACCTTCTATTCTTTTCTCAATGGCTCATTCTTCTAACATTTCTCTAGATCCATCCATGAGGCATTTTGCACCTCAACCTCCTGTCCTTTCTGCAGCTGCCATAGGTGCCATGTTGTAGAAAGAAAATAATAATTTGGCTAATAAGTCAGATTCTGATGCTATATATGACTTGGTGAGTCTTGGGACTCGCTACTCTTCCTCTATTGTTGATTTTTCCCAGCGACTACAAGCCAGAAATCATGAAGTTGAAAAGCTCAAAGGACAAATTGTTGTACTTCAACAAATTATTCAAGAGTCTCACACAAGGGAATGAATCATTTTGCAGAAAAATAAACAGTTGAAATGTTTATTAGATTCTTCATTTCGCTTGCCGGTTCCCATGGATAAGAATGACATGATATTATATGAAGAGAATGAGCGTCTCAAACATGAGGCTAAGAATATCAAGTTTATGTAAAAGTATTTAAAAAATTTATCTTTATTTTTATTAATTCTGGTCTATCTTTTAAGAGATATTCATAGCATGCATCATACATATTTCTCTTCTGATCATACATAATCTATCTTCTGGTAAAGGTTTTGTGAAAATATCTGCTAATTCATCGTGTGTGTTTGTGAACTCTAGGATTATATCGCCTTTCTGCACATGATATCTTATTTCAATATGCTTAGTTCTAGAATGTTGTATTGGATTCTTTGAAAGATTTATAGCACTTGTATTATCACATTTGATTGGAATGTGATTATACAGGAGTTTTAAATCTTCAAGTTGTTGCTTCATGTAGAGTACTTGAACACAACAATTACCCACAACAACATATTCTGCTTCAACAGTAGATAGTGCAACAAAATTTTATTTTTTACTAAACCAAGAAACTAGTGCATGACCTAAGAAATGTCACACTCCACTAGTATTTTTTCGATCTATTTTACAGCCAGCATAATCTGTATCTGTGTAGCTGATTAGATCGAAAGATGTGTGCGCTTATAATACCATAACCCTAAGTTAATTATACCACTAAGATATCTAAGAATACGCTTAACTGAAATTAAATGTGATTCTTTTAGAGATGATTGAAAGCGTGCACATAAGCACACACTAAACATAATATCTGGTCTACTGGCTGTTAAATATAATAAGTTACCAATCATATATCGATATATCTTCGAGTCAACGGGCTTACCGGATTCATCTTTATCAAGTTTAGTTGATGGGCTCATTGGTGTTCCAATTTCCTTAGTACCTTCCATCCCAAACTTCTTAAGTAATTCTTTAATATATTTTGATTGATTGATAAATATTTCACTTTTTGCTTGCTTAATTTGCAATCTGAGAAAGAATATAAGTTCTCCCATCATGCTCATCTCAAATTCTTCCTGCATAGTCTTAGCAAAAACTTGACACATATTTTCATTAGTAGCACCGAATATTATATCATCAACATAAATCTGAATAAAAAAATATCATCATTCTCATATTTAATAAAAAGAGTTGTGTCGATTTTTCCTCTTGAAAAAGCTTTTTCAATAAAGAAACTACTGATTCTCTCGTACCAAGCTTTAGGAGCTTGTTTAAGTCCATATAGAGATTTTGTTAGTTTGAAAACATGATTTGGGGAAATATGATTTTCAAAACCTGGAGGTTGCTCAACATATACATCTTCATTTATAAAACCATTTAAGAAAGTACTTTTAACATCCATTTGAAAAAGTTTGAAATCTTTATAACAAGCATATGCAAGTAGCATTCAAATAGCTTCTAATCTTGCGACTGGTGCATATGTCTTATCATAATCGATTCTTTCTTCTTAATTAAAACCTTGGGTTACAAGTCGAGTCTTATTTCTAGTAATGACTCTGGACTCATCTTTCTTATTTCTAAAAACCCATTTTGTTTCAATAATAGTATGATTTTTAGATCTAGGAACAAGTATCCAAATATTATTTCTTTCAAATTGATTCAACTCTTCTTGCATAGGTAGAATCCAAGATTCATCAAGAAGTGCGTCATCAATATTTTTGGATTCAATCTGAGATAGAAAAGCAGTATGATTGCAAATATTTCTAAGAGATAATCGAGTACTTACACCTCGTAAAGGTTCCCCCAAAATTTGTTTCATTGGATGATCTTTCATAAATTTTCATTGTTTGGTTGCATCTTGTATTAAATTTTGATGATATTTTTTTATGGTTTCATGTTGAACTTCTTCTATTGTGTTATGACCATTTCTATTACAGAAATTGAAAATAACATATGACCATTTCTATTACAGAAAGTAACAAGTATGATAATTATGACCATTTCTATTACAGAAATTTCAAATAGCATATGACATATATGAAAAACTTGAATGATTATAATAATATTTTTTTTGACAAAATTATTTTTATAAAAAGAATTTTGAATATTGATCTTTGATATAAAATGATTATTAAAGAAATTTTTATAAGGTTTGTATTTTTGTTTTGGCATATATCCTAAGCCTACCTTGTCAAAAACACATCTTTGACTACCAAAAAGTTTTTCAAAATTTCTTTTTCCATTCGTAAAGTTTTCAACAATATTTTCTAAATCAATTTTCTTCTTATTCAACTCAAGAGTTTCATCTTTCAAAATGTTACTTTCTTTTCTTAAAATATCAATTTCGTTTATTAAAGAAGAATTTTTCTTTTTCAAAGCAGTATACTTGATACCCAATTTTTTAAATTCCTCATATACCTCTTCTAAAATATTTTACAATTTTTCATATGAATGATCTTCAATATTATCAAGATTTGTTACCTTAATGTCATCTTTAGCCATAAGACAAAAATTTGCTAATTCTCCATTATTTGCTTCACTATCTGAACTACTTGAATTATCATCTCATGTAGCTTTCATTGCTTTCTTACTCTTGTTTCGATCTTTCTTTAGCAGAGGACAATCTAGCTTGATATGATCAGGTTTATTGCATTTATAATAAATTAAAATGTCATTTTTACCTGAATCTTTCTTGGAAAACTTTTTGAAGGATTTCCTCGGAGGAGTTTTATTTTTCTTTAAGAACCTCTGAATTCTTCTTGTTATCATCGCAACTTTTTCATCTTTGTATTCATTTTCTTCATCTTCATCACTTTCACTTTCATGAGAAACAGCTTTAAGTGCCAACCTCTTCTTTGGCTTTCCTTCTTCTTCTCCTCTTTTCAATGTGTACTCATGGGTGATAAGTGACCCGATGATTCCATTCACTTTGAGCTTCTTGAGGTCTCTAGTTTTAAAAAATCGTTGTCACTTTTGATTCCCAGCGTTTTGGTAGAGAGTTGAGAATTTTTCTTACTATCTCCACCTTGGAATAAACTTTGCCAAGAACTGTCAAGCTGTTTATGATGTTAGTAAAACGAGTGTGCATACTAGAAATAGATTCATCATCATTCATTTTAAACATTTCATATTCATGAGTAAGAATATAAATTTTTGATTCCTTGACTTGCGAAATTCCTTCATAAGTAACTTCCAAGTTATCTCAAATTTCTTTTGCCGTAGCACAAGTCATTATTTTATTAAACTCATTTCCATTGAGAGCATTAAATAATAAATTCATAGCAGTTAAATTCAAAGTATAAATTTTATCGTCTTCACGATCAAACTCTTCTTCTTCCTTTTTGACCTTTACTCCATCAACTACTTTTGTTGGAATATAAGGTCCATTTACAATGTATTTCCAGATTTCTCGACCTTGAGCCTGAAGAAATATTCTTATTCTAACTTTCCAGAATGAGTAATTATCTCCACAAAAGAGTTGAGGCCGACTGCTAGATTGACTTTCACCAAATGAAGCTGCAATATTAGCCATAAGATCTAAACTCAAAAGACAGTTAATCTTATAATAGAGCTCTTAAGATCTGATACCAATTGTTGCCCAGATGACTAACACAAGAGGGGGTTGAATTGAGTTGTATTTAAAAAAAAATAACAATTATAAATCAAATATATAATATAAAATATAAACAAAATATGAAACAGTAATAATATAAAGAGTAAGGGTAATAGAGAAGCAAACTCAGTATGTTAATGAGATTCAGCCCTACTGCCTATGTCCTCGCCTCAATCTACCCCTTGAGGATCCTCAAATTCACTATTCAACCTCATTCAGGTGGAGATAAAAACCTATTACACCTTTGAACAACACCGCTATAAAGAATCTGTGTAGAACACCATTTACATTTGCAATCACCTTATACGTGGTGATTCAACTATTCCCTGTGTAGAACACTTTCTACAGGTACAAGGGTTATACACACCTTTTTACTGATACAAGAGCTGATAGTGTGTAGGTTATTAGAAAACACTCCTCAATGAGTAAAATAAGAACAATACAGTGCAAACTATATCTTTCAAAATGAACAAGGATTAATGCTCAATGCTTAGAGAAGAGAGAATGAAAGTTTTGAATGAATGTTTATGCTCTTGGTGTTGTGAATGTGAAACTCTCAAGTGATCTATTTATATGCATATGAGACTTCATATTCAAATTTAAAAAGATTCACATGTCAAAGACAACATCATTCACTTTTTCAAAAAATTCAAATAAAAGGTTCTTCTTTTTCAATTGTCAAAGACAACATCATTCATTTTTTAAAAACTCCAAACCTAATCTTTTACTTTTGGTTTATGACAAAAGGATCACATTTTACTTTTCAAATATTTCAAATAAAATCATCTACATTTTGTATAAGTCAAAAGTATCAATCATTTTTAAAAATATTCAAATAAAATATACACATGTGAAAGATGACAATCAATCATCTTTCAAAATTTTCAAATTTAATTTTCAAAATATTTATGCACATGTGGAAAATGTATTTTAATGCTTTATGATAAAATATTAATTTTGAACCTTAATCCTAATTTCGAATTTTTAAGAGATTTACAATATTACTCTGTGATTTTAATGTGAACTTATTCCCTTCTTGCTAATGCTTATTTTTTTGATGTGCTTGACTCCATTGGGTAGACAACTTAAGTTTGAAATTCCTTTATTTTTGAATTCATTTGTTATTATCAAAATCCATGTATAGATATATAATTATACAAAACTTAAAACCTTGGGTTCAGCAAAGACTAATTAATTTCTAGCAAAATATATCTAAAGCTAGGAGCAAAAAGAGAAAAATAAATCTGGTTTTTTGGTTGGAATGACAAAAAATTAAATTGGTACTTTATAAAATAACAAGAATAATTAATTTATAGCAAAATAACAACATATAACGTACCCAAATAAATAAATAAAACCCCACATTTAAAAAAAAAAAAAAAACCCAAGACAAACCCTAATCCTTTTCCACATGCTCACAGAAGTAAAACACTACAAAAAAAAAAATGATATATCTAAGACTAGGAGCAAAAAGAAAATTAGAAGTACATCCTAAGATGAGAATACTATATATGAACTGTATTTTGACCCTCTATTTAAAAAGAAAAAAAGAAAAACAAAAGAGAAAGATAAGATAAGATGAACAACCAAAACCGATCCTAAAGCCACATGAAAAAATGGTAGAATCCTTAAGAAGAAACAAATTCTTAAAAATTGGTACTTTATAAAATAACAAGACTATTTAATTTCTAGCAAAATAACATCATATAACAGACCCAAATAAATAAATAAAACCCCACATTTATAAAAAAAAAAAAACTCAAAACATACCCTAATCCTTTCCCACATGCTCACATAAGTAAAAACTAGAAAAAAAAAAACAGTGATATATCTAAGGCTAGGAGCAAAAAGAGAATTAAAAGTGTGATGACCCGCTTTTGAGTGTATTTTCGCTGAAATGGTTGTTTTTATTTTAATTAATATTTTAGTTATTTATTTTAAATTAATTGCGTTTTAAAATTGTTTTTAATTTAATTGATGTTGTGTTTTATTTCTTTTAGTTGTTTTGTGGTTTTTAATATCTTCGCGGCGGTTTAGTGTTGTTTTTTCCGGACTGAGGATTAGACCTCGTCTTTTCCCTACATCTCTTTCCCTTTTTCCTTTTCTTTTTCCTTTTTTTCTCTTTTTCCTTCTTTCTTTTTCCTTTCTTTTTCTTTTTCTTTTTCTTTTTTTTCTTTCTTTCTTTTTCCTCTCGAGCCCCCCCGGTCTCTCTCTCTCTCTCTCTCTTCTCTCTCCCACGCCGGAACCTTCAGCTGCTCGAACCGCCGCCGTCCGGCCACCGTGTTTCCGGCCTCCAACGACCACCAGAACAGCTCCTACGAGCTAGCTTTCCTTTTTGGGAAATCCGGTCTCTTTCCGGCGATTCCGCCGCCACCCACGGCCAACCACCACTTCCAATAGCTTCACAACCATCCCTAGACCATTCCCTATCAATCCCAAGCCCTAGTTTGTCCCCGTTCAAAAGTGGATTTTTCACAACCCACGGCCACAGTGAATTTTCACTGTGACGTTGCTTTTTCGCCGCCGTTTGCAACGCCGCGTGTTTTCTAAAATTGCCATATAGCGCTGTAAGTATTTTCCAAACCCTATTTTCAGATTTAAATATATATTGCTCATTCAATTATTTTATTGCTGCTGGTTGGTTGATTCCGGACTGAGTCCGAGGAGTTCGGGGGTCGAATGGATGGAGGACGGAGTTACTTGTTTTATTGATTTATGTTGTTGGATTATTTTATTATGCATTGTTATGGCATTACATGGTGCATGCACGTGTGTTTTTGTTTATGTGTGAAAAGCCTGTGTATTGGCGTAAGTGGTCTTACGGGTGCGTGTGTATCACGACCCCAAGCCGGGATGGGGTATTATCCCGGTGGAGCTCCTCTGGTCACTCGGGAGCGGAATAAACTGAGTGATGTCCCCTGAGTTGTCGCTAGACGACGGGAGCGGGGGCTAGGGGATGCTTGGCTACGAACGCGCTGGACGCGGAACCGGGCATCGCTCTACTCACCGACTCCGTGGCCCTTCGCTGGCGAGGGCTAGAGGATGTTTGGCTACGAACGTGCGGGGCACGGAATTGGGCATCGCTCGTTAGGTGTCACATGCTTGGTGGTACTCTGCGGTGTGGCACTGGAGCCAGGGTGTGCGGATGACCCCTAGGGGAGGTCATGGTGCATACGGTTAATATGGATAATGGTTTGAGGCGGATAAAGGCCAAATGTGACTTTTGGCGTGTTTTTCGGAAAGGATGTGTTTTTGGGCCAAATGGGTTTTGTGGCGTGTGTGGAAAAATCGTGTTTTATGGGCTTTGTGCATTGGGCATGTTTCATGCATGTTGTTTGAGTTCTATGTGTTTTTATCTGGTAGTGTTTGGGTTTTACTTACCTGCGGTACCATTTTTGGTTCCGTAGCTTTTGGTGCAGAGTTGGAGGACGAAGAGGAGGAGGCTGAGCTCGAGGATGCGGCTCCGCCGGGTTGCTGATGCTATGCTTTATATTTGGTTTAAAACTGTATTTGTGTTTTGTAATATTTTATCTATGTATGTTTTAAACAGCTTGTATTACGTTAAGAAAACAATTCTGGTACTTAGTTATGACTTTCGTTATCCGCTGTGTGTTTCTTCATGCACATATGTTGCTTTTGCACACACTTGGCACCCGTCGATGGGATGGTGACCCGGGTTGTCACCATCCGGACATCTCGATTTCCCCGTGCTCGAGCGTGGGGATTTGGGGGCGTCACAGGTGGTATCAGAGCGGTCTGGCTCTGGGTAAAACCACATGTCCCGTAGGCAGTACCAGAATGCTTTTTAAAGTTGTGTTTTAAAAATTATGTTAAGTACAATTGTTTTATTTGTTTTATTTGCTTGAGCTTGTTTGTTTGTTTGTATTTATTTGGTTATGTTTTTGCAAGCTGGTTTTTTTTGTTTCTTGCTGTGTGGTGTTGGTTTTGTTTTTGTTGGTTTTATGATGGTTTTATTTGTTTTCTTAAAGGAGGGTCAAGAGTGGTGTTGTGGCAGGAAAATGGGGAGACCAAGGAAATCTACCCAGGAACCACGGGACAATACCTCCCGGGATGACTCCATAGCCGAAGCAATACGGCAGATGACGGAATTTATGCAGCAGAGTGCGAGGTCTCAACAGACAGGGCCTTGGCCACAACAAGGACCTTGGCCACAACAAGGGGGTCCCTGGCCACCATCAGGAGGGCCTTGTCCACCGTCAGGAGAGCCTTGTCCACAACAAGGAGGGTTTTGGCCACAACCAGGAGGTCCTTGGCCATATCAAGGAGGGCCTTGGATGTATCCAGGAGGGTCCAGTAGCATGGTGCAAGCCGGATGCACCTATAAGCGCTTCCTGGCGCATAGGACACCACACTTCACTGGAAATGAGGATCCACTTCAGGCTGGAAGATGGATCAAAGATCTGGAGAAAACCTTTGAGGTGTGTGGATGCACTGAGGCACAGTAAGTACTCTACGCCAGCTATCTCTTGCAAGGTACCGCTTCTGATTGGTGGGATACCAAGAGGGTGTTGTTGGAATCTGAACTGGGATCTTTTGCTGTGGTGACCTGGCAGCGTTTCAAGAAGGAGTTCAATGACCGCTTCTTTCCCGCATCGGTAAGAAAGCAAAAGGCAAGAGAGTTCTCAAATTTGGTCCAAGGGGGCGCGACAGTGGAACAATACGCCCGGAGGTTCATAGAACTTGAGCGATTTGCTCCTCACCTTGTCGCCACTGAGGAGATGCGAGCAGATCGTTTCCAGGAGGGGCTACGTCATGACATACGCCGTATGGTGGTCAGCCATCGGATATCCACTTTTCAGGAGTTAGTGGATGTGGCCACCCTCGTGGAGCGGGAAAATAATCTGAGTGTGGGCTCCCCTCCAGGGCATAAGAGGCGGAGTTTTTCTGGTGAAGGAAGCAGCTTGGGTTCGCCCCAGAAGTTTGTTCAGCGGACCGGAACTCAACCTCAAACGTCCTCAGGTGTTCGTATGGGAGGACGGGTGCCTATTTGTGGAGCTTGTAATAGAGCTCATGAGGGCGAGTGTCGGATGAGTAGCGGACCCCAGTGTTACCGGTGCGGCCAAGTGGGACATATCGCTCGGGATTGCTCCGTCAGAGTTCAAGGAAGCTGTGGAGGTAGACACGGTGGAAGAACCAACCCGAGACAAGCAGTGCAAGCCCAAGTTTATGCTGTCACACCCGGAGAGGTGGATGATGAGGCACCAGCGACCCATGATGCTAGAGTAATTACAGGTATGGTTTAATTTAATTTTAAGTTGGATTTAATTCTTGGTGTATGTGGATTATTCTTTGCTTTTTGGATTTCATGGGTTGATGTGTTTGGTTCAGGAAGAGTCCGTTTGTATGAGTTTTATGCTTGTACTTTGTTTGATTCCGGTGCTTCACGGTCGTTTGTATCTTCCACGTTTGCTCGGGTGTGTAATTTGGTCACGGAACCATTGCCGAAGTCTATGGTAGTGGCTCTACCCGATGGTGAGATGGTGTGGTGTTCCAAGGTTGCTTTGGGATGCCCATTAAATTTTGAGGGAAGGTTCTTGGATGCTGATTTGGTGGTGTTCAAGCTGTTGGGTGTTGACATCATCCTCGGGATGGATTGGCTATACCGATATTCTGCGAGTATTAATTGCAGAAGTCGGATAATTAGCTTTCAGCTTCCAGATGGTGATTGTCTAGAATTTGCGGGGAGTAGATTAAGAGAAAAACCGATAATTATATCGGCGATTCAGGCAAGGAGAGAGATTGCATGGGGAGCGGATGCATTCTTGGTGCAGATGGTGTCCACGCCGTCTGAGAAGAAGTCTTTGGCAGACATTCCAGTTGTGGAAGAATTCCCCGATGTGTTTGTGGATGACTTGCCCGGACTACCCCCTGTTCGGGAAATGGAGTTTGTTATAGAATTGGAACCTGGAGCGGCTCCTGTGCATAAAGCTCCTTATCGCATGGCACCGGCTGAATTGAAAGAGTTGAAGACACAGTTGCAAGAACTGGTAGAGAATGGATTTATTCAGCCTAGTACGTCGCCGTGGGGTGCACCAGTTTTATTTGTTAAAAAAAAAGATGGAACCCTCCGTATGTGCATTGATTATCGGGAATTGAACAAGGTGACCATCAAAAATAAATATCCTCTTCCGCGGATTGATGATTTGTTTGATCAGCTTCAAGGAGCAGCCGTGTTCTCTAAGATTGATCTGAGGTCGGGATACTACCAGCTGAGAATCAGAGACCAGGATGTGCCTAAAACTGCTTTCAGGTCGAGGTATGGGCATTATGAATTTAAGGTGATGCCGTTTGGGTTAGCTAATGCCCCTGCAGCTTTCATGGATTTGATGAATCGAGTGTTTCGACCTTATTTGGATTCCTTTGTGGTAGTGCTTATTGATGATATACTGATTTATTCCCGAGATGTTGAAGAGCATGTGTATCATCTTAGTCTGGTACTTGAGAGGTTGAGAGAACACCAGCTATACGCCAAGCTCAACAAGTGTGAATTCTGGTTGGAAGAAGTTAAATTCCTTGGGCACGTAATTTCCCGGGGTGGAGTGGCTGTTGATCCTAGTAAGGTAGAAGCCATTTTGTCATGGCAGCGCCCGACAACAGTGCGCGAGGTCAGGAGTTTCTTGGGGCTCGCCGGTTACTACCGAAGATTTGTAGACGGTTTTGCTCGCCTATCCGGACCTCTCACAGCTTTGACTCGGAAGAATATAGAATTTGTTTGGTCAGAGAAATGTGAGAGAAGCTTCCAGGAATTAAAGAACAGGTTGACGACGGCACCAGTGTTAGCGCTCCCAGAACCGCATAAGCCATTCGTAGTCTTCAGTGATGCGTCTAAGTTTGGTTTGGGTTGTGTCCTTATGCAGGAAGGACGGGTTGTAGCCTATGCATCTCGTCAGCTAAAGGACCATGAGAAGAATTATCCGACGCACGATCTAGAATTGGCTGCGATTGTTTTTGCCCTCAAAATCTGGCGGCACTTCTTGTATGGGGAAGCTTGCGAGGTATTTACTGATCACAAGAGTTTGAAGCATTTGTTTTCCCAGAAAAATCTGAATATGAGGTAGAGGCGATGGCTGGAGCTAATCAGTGACTATCAGTGTGAGATCAAGTACCATCCGGGGAAGGCTAATATAGTTGCTGATGCTTTGAGCCGAAAGTCACACTTGGAAGATGAAGCCGAGCCATCAGAATTGGATTCGTTGCTTTGTGGGATGAGAAGGCTCCTTATAGAGAGTTTGCAGCAAGTGGAGATTTTGTCTTCAGTTCTTGATATTCGGGTAACTGATTTTGAAGAATTGAAAACTCTCCAAAGAAATGATCCGAAGCTGCTGGACATCAGGAAAAGAGTCAGAAAATCTCGAGGGCCGTTGCATTATAGCATGGATAATGATGGGGTACTTCGGTTCCGAGATCGCAGAGTGGTCCCAAAGGACTCAGATTTCAAAGAACGGATCATGGCGGAAGCTCATGCGGCCCCTTATTCAGTTCATCCCGGCAGTACAAAGATGTATCGGGACTTGAAGAAAAATTACTGGTGGGATGGAATGAAGAAGGATGTTGCCTTATATGTTGAGAAATGCCACACATGCCGTCAGGTAAAGGCCGAGCATCAGAGACCTGCAGGCATACTCCAACCCCTCCCTATTCCTGAGTGGAAGTGGGATGACATCACGATGGATTTCGTAGTGGGTTTGCCGAGAACGCCTAGTGGGAAGAATTCTGTTTGGGTGATTGTGGACCGGTTAACGAAGAGTGCTCATTTTCTGCCTGTTAATAACACCGACTCTTTGGGTAAGTTGACCCGTTTGTATGTCAAAGAGATAGTGCGGCTACACGGCGTACCAAAGAGTATAGTGTCGGATCGAGACCCGAGGTTTACGTCGCAGTTCTGGAAGAGTTTGCAGGCAGCTTTGGGTACTAAGTTGAAGTTCAGTACTGCTTATCACCCGCAGACAGACGGCCAGTCAGAGCGCACCATTCAGACCCTGGAAGACATGTTGCGAGCATGTGTCATGGAGTTCCAAGGAAGTTGGGAAAACCATTTGCCGCTCATCGAGTTTGCATACAATAACAGCTTCCATGCGACCATTCAGATGGCTCCCTATGAAGCTCTTTATGGGAGAAAGTGCAGGTTGCCCTTGTGTTGGGATGAAGTTGGGGAGAGTAGGATAATTGGACCCGAAATAATTCAAGAGATGCAAAGCCAAGTCCGGATCATCAGAGATAAAATGGCGGCAGCTCAGAGTCGCCAGAAGAGTTACGCTGATACCAGGAGGAGAGAGTTGTCGTTTGAAGTTGGTGATTGAGTTTACCTTAAAGTCTCTCCCATAAGAGGTGTTAAGCGTTTTGGTAAGAAGAGGAAGCTAGATCCGAGGTACGTCGGCCCTTTTCAGATTCTGGAGAGAGTAGGGTCCGTCGCCTATAGAGTTGCTTTGCCAGATTATTTTGGGGATGTTCATGATGTCTTCCACGTATCATCCCTGAAGAAGAGCTTTGGACAGCAAAAACCACGCTTCGTCGACCCAGCGGGTATTCAATTGCAACCGAATCTCACTTATGAAGTTGTTCCGTCGCAGATTTTGGATTGGAAGGAGCAACAGTTGAGGTCCAAGACGATACCTTTGGTTAAAGTGGCTTGGGGAGATCCGCTAGCTCAAGACTTCTCGTGGGAGTGAGCAGCGGACATGAGAGAGCAGTACCCGTATTTGTTCGAATAGAGAAGGTATGTGTCTTAATCTTGAGCACAGATGGTTTATGTGCTTTCTTGTGGCTTGCTTTAAGTTGGTGGTTGATCTGCAAATTTCGAGGATGAAATTGTTTTTAAGGAGGGGAGGATGTGATGACCCGCTTTTGAGTGTATTTTCGCTGAAATAGTTATTTTTATTTTAATTAATATTTTAGTTATTTATTTTAAATTAATTGCGTTTTAAAATTGTTTTTAATTTAATTGATGTTGTGTTTTATTTCTTTTAGTTGTTTTGTGGTTTTTAATATCTTCGCGGCTGTTTAGTGTTGTTTTTCCCAGACTGAGGATTAGACCTCGTCTTTTCCCTACATCTCTGTTCCGGTGTTTCCTTTTCTTTTTCCTTTTTTTCTCTTTTTCCTTCTTTCTTTTTCCTTTCTTTTTCTTTTTCTTTTTCTGTGACGCCCCCAAATCCCCACGCCCGAACACGGGGAAATCGAGACGTCCGGATGGTGACAACCCGGGTCACCATCCTATCGACGGGTGCCGAGTGTGTGCAAAGGCAACAAATATGCACGAAAGAACACGCAGCGGATAACGAAAGTCATAACTAAGTACCAAAATTTTTCTTAACGTAATACAAGCTGTTTAAAACGTACATAGATAAAATATTACAAAACACAAATACAGTTTTAAAACCATAAAGAAAAGCATAACATCAGCAACCCGGCGGAGCCGCATCCTCGGGCTCAGCCTCCTCCTCCTCATCCTCATCTCCTGCACCAAAAGCTACGGAACCAAAAATGGTACCGCAGGTAAGTAAAACCCAAACACTACCAGATAACAACACATATAGAACTCAAACAATATGCATGAACCATGCCCAATGCACAAAACCCAAAGACACAGCTTTTCCACACACGCCAAAATCACATATTTTATCCGTATGCACCATGACCTCCCCTAGGGGTCATCCGCACACCCTGGCTCCAGTGCCACACCGCAGAGTACCACCACGCATGTGACACCTAACGAGCGATGCCCAGTTTCGTGCCCCGCACGTTCGTAGCCAAGCATCCTCTAGCCCTCACCAGCGAAGGGCCACGGAGTCGGTGCGTAGAGCGATGCTCGGTTTCGCACCCAGCGCGTTCGTAGCCAAGCTACCCCTAGCCCCCGCTCCCGTCGTCTAGCGACAACTCAGGGGACATCACTCAGTTTATTCCGCTCCCGAGTGACCAAAGGAGCTCCACCGGGATAATACCCTATCCCGGCTTGGGGTCGTGATACACACGCACCCGTAAGACCACTTACGCCAATACACAGGCTTTTCACACATAAACAAAAACACACGTGCATGCACCATGAAATGCCATATCAATGCATAATAAAATAACCAACCATCATAAAACAATAAAACAAGCAACTCCGTCCTCCATCCATCCGACCCCCGAACTCCTCGGACTTAGTCCAGAATCAACCAACCAGCAAATTAATTAATTGAAAGAGCAATATATATTTAAATCTAAAAATAGGGTTCGGAAAATACTTACAGCGCTATATGGCAATTTTAGAAAACACGCGGTGTTGCAAACGGCGCTGGAAAAGCAACGTCACAATGAAAATTCACTGTGGCCGTGGGTTGTGAAAAACCCACTTTTGAACGGGGACAAACTAGGACACGAAATTGATAGGGAATGGTCTAGGGATGGTTGTGAAGCTATTGGAAGTGATGAACGGCCGTGGGTGGCGGCGGAATCGCCGGAAATGGCCGGAAAGTGCAAATCGGAAACTAAGCTCGTAGGAGCTGTTCCGGTGGTCGTTGGAGGTCGGAAATGGGTGGGTTAGGACAACAAGGGACCGGTGATGAAGTGGTGAAGAAATGGTGGCCGGAGGTGGAGCGACGGCGGCGGATCGGAGCCAAAACCGTGCGCCCTTTTTGGAGCTTTTCCGGCCAAACGGCCGGCCGGTTGGGGGTGGCCTTCGGAGGGGTGGTGCGCCGGAGGGAGGGGAAGAAAATGGGACCGGTGGGGGGCCGAGTGGTGGCCGGACGGCGGTGGGCCGGTAGAGAGAAGGTGTTCGGCCGTGAGGGAGAGGGAGGAGAGAGAGAGAGCTCAGGGGGGGACCGATCGGGGAGAGAGAAGAGAGAAAAAAGAAAAAAAAAAGAAAAAAGAAAAAGGAAAAAAGAGAAAAGGAAAAAGATGTGAAAGGAAGTGAGGTCCAATCCTCACTCCGGGAAAACAAAACTAAACCGCCAAAAAGATTAAAAACCACCAAACAACTTAAAGAAATAAAACACAACATCAAATAAATTAAAAACTAAATTAAAAACGCAAATAAATTAAAATAAATAACTAATATATTAATTAAAATAAAAACAACCATTTAAGCGAAAATACACTTAAAAGCGAAAATACAATCAAAATAATTTTCACTATTTTGCTCAAGGATTAGCAAAATGCTAGTTGGGGGGTGTGATTGAGCTGAAATATTGCATATTTTAGCTATTTAAAACCAATGTATTTTAAATTCTTCATGACACTATTATTGGTTTTAAATGAAAAAAATAGTTAATAAGCATAAATACGAATTGTGATTTTTAATTGATTAATATCATGTTTATGCTTATTTTTTTAACATATCATATTATTAACCCATGCACAAGGATCAAAGTAGGTGAAGGAGTAAGGCTTCGGCTGTTTTCCTCTGCAAACCATTCCAGCTTTCCTTTACTTGTTGAAAGTTATTGGTCACTAGTATATAATGTTTGAGTAGCTTTTCTAGATGAGTATTGTGGTGTTTATTGTGCAGGTGTTTATTGTGCAGGAAATGAAAGAGAGTTGAAGAGTCGAGAATGTCACATAGGCCACCAACTATGTACATTGGTTTAATCATTGCTAAGGGATGATGAAAACGATTCTACTTCAGCTATGCAAATTGAGTGGCAAGCTTTTGAAGGACCCACTCACACCATAAAAGATAGCCACAACCACTCACACATGCTGCAGCAAAGACCCACTCACACATGCAATGAGATCATTCGGACCATGCATCCTGAACGTGCAGCAAGTTCACTCGGACAGCAGCAATGCGACTCACTGAACGTGCAAACATGCAGACCATTCACTCGGACAGCACACAGGGGACCCAGACACACGGACAACTCACACCATGCAGGACAGCAAGACACGATGCAGCACTCAACAACACACATGCACTCGGCTGCTGCAGCACTCACACATGCATGACAGACATTCATCATTCTGTAAGCCACAGCTGGACGGAAAGGAGAAAACGTGGGAGAGTAATGAGTGGACTGAACGTGGGAGAGTGATGAGTGGAAAATGCCACAGCTGAACGTGGTCATTAAAGAAAAGAGAAAGGTGAAGTGTGGTGAGGTGTGGGGTCGTCGGCTTGGAGATTGCTTTTCTTTTTCGTTCCACCGATGGAGAATATTCAAACTGGTGCTTATTTGGCTGGCATTCACGGAAGGAGCTGGAAAGGAGGAGAAGATTCTTTTTCGTTTGAGTGGTGAGGTCCCGTGAGCATTATTTTGTTTTTCTTACTTTTTCGTTTAGTGGAGAGAGGGGTCTTCTTCTTGCTTTGCTTTCATACGGAGTGGAGTGGAGAGAGTTTGAATTCTTTTTCGCTTGAGCAGTAGGGGAGTTTAGTTTAGGAAGTTCTTGTTTTCGTGTAGCTGGAGGGGGGTTCTGTTTTTCTTTTATTCTCATTCGGACAGCAGTAGCTAAGTTTGTTTTTTTTTCTGTTTCTTTGTTTTCTCATTCGGACAGAAGAGTTTTTGAGAGAGAGTTGGTTCTCCAAGTGTTTGGGGTTGTTGCTAAGAAGGGTCTTCTTTGAATAATGTAATTTTGGTTTAGCTGTTCTTATTGGTTCTTTTCCCAGTTTGGTCGATGCCCATTTGCTTAAAAGTGTTCTGAATCAATCTTGTTTGTGGTTTTAATAATGGGTTCTCCTTAGTTTGGTGCTTGTTGCTCTTTTTAATTTCCCAACTCTAGAGCTTGACCGCGATTTCCACTAATTTAAGCATGAAAAGTTATATCCTTTAATTAATTCTTAGCATTCCGCTTCATTTTGTTTTGTGGGAGTATTTCTTGATGGTTAGAAGAAAGGGACGGTGATGGATCTGAGCTTTGTCAAAGTCAACCGCTAGTTCTGATCTAAACATAAGCATAGCACCACGGAGTGGGAGTTTTAGTTTCTTTACTTATTTTATTTTCCATTTAGAAGCTAGCAGCAGCACGGAGAGAGTTTTGTTTTGGTCTTGTTCTATTTTCCATTAAGTTACATTGACTTTACTTTTCATTTTCAGCATTTGGAGAGTTCATTTTATTTGAGAAATCATTTTATTTGGAAGTTCAGATTTTTGGATTGGAGAACGCAGTCTCGATTTCCAAACATCAAGTTTATTCCTTACAATTCCTGTTTTTATTTAATTTCAGTTTAATGTCTTTTATTTTTCATTTTACCTTTAATTTCTGTCTATTTAAATTACTGTCATTTATTTCTCCTTGCACCTTTAATTCCTCTATTTAAATTAATGTCATTTATTTTTCTTTCTCCTTTAAATTTCAGTATATTAATTTCAGCAATTTTAATTTACTTTCTTGCATTTTAATTCCTTACATTTCATCGTTGCACTTAAATCCAACAAACATGAATCTGGTTCACGACCAGTAAATTTTGATTTTCATTGCACTTTTCCATCCATTGTACATATCATCCTCTTGTTTTCTCTTTGTGAAGTTTTTCACATCTTTTTCAACAAGTTTAATTTTAAGTAACCTTTCCCTGTGGATTCGATCCTGTAAGATACTACAACGCCTGTATACTTGCAGGTAAAACTGCACTAGATTTTTGATTCATTAATTTGAGTCAAAGTTTAGTCGCAATCAACAGGCAGAAAATGAGCACTCTTCGTTAACCGGTCTACGATCACCCAAACAGAATTCTTCCCACTAGGCGTTCTCGGCAAACCCACAACAAAGTCCATCGTGATGTCATCCCATTTCCACTCAGGAATAGGGAGGGGTTGGAGCATACCTGTAGGTCTCTGATGCTCGGCCTTTACCTGTCGGCATGTGTGGCATTTCTCAACATATAAGGCGATGTCCTTCTTCATTCCATCCCACCAGAAATTTTTCTTCAAGTCCCGATACATCCTTGTACTGCCGGGATGAACTGAATAAGGGGCCGCATGAGCTTCCGCCATGATCCGCTCTTTGAATTCTGAGTCCTTTGGGACCACTCTGCGATCTCGGAACCGAAGTATCCCATCATTGTCCATGCTATAATGCAACGGTCCTCGAGATTTTCTGACTCTTTTTCTGATGATCAGCAACTTCGGATCCTTTCTTTGGAGAGTCTTCAATTCTTCAAAATCAGTTACCCGAATATCAAGAACTGAAGATAAAATCTCCACTTGCTGCGAACTCTCTATAAGGAGCCTTCTCATCCCACAAAGCAACGAATCCAATTCTGACGGCTCGGCTTCATCTTCCAAGTGTGACTTCCGGCTCAAAGCATCAGCAACTATATTAGCCTTCCCCGGATAGTACTTGATCTCACACTGATAGTCACTGATTAGCTCCAGCCATCGCCTCTGCCTCATATTCAGATTTTTCTGGGAAAACAAATTCTTCAAGCTCTTGTGATCAGTAAATACCTCGCAAGCTTCCCCATACAAGAAGTGCCGCCAGATCTTAAGGGCAAAAACAATCGCAGCCAATTCTAGATCGTGCGTCGGATAATTCTTTTCATGGTCCTTTAGCTGACGAGATGCATAGGCTACAACCCGTCCTTCCTGCATAAGGACACAACCCAAACCAAACTTAGACGCATCACTGAAGACTACGAATGGCTTATGCGGTTCTGGGAGTGCTAACACTGGTGCCGTTGTCAACCTGTTCTTCAATTCCTGGAAGCTTCTCTCACATTTCTCTGACCAAACAAATTCTGTATTCTTCCGAGTCAAAGCTGTGAGAGGTCCGGATAGGCGAGCAAAACCCTCTACAAATCTTCGGTAGTATCCGGCGAGCCCCAAGAAACTCCTGACCTCGCGCACTGTTGTCGGGCGCTGCCATGACAATATGGCTTCTACCTTACTAGGATCAACTGCCACTCCGCCCCGGGAAATTACATGCCCAAGGAATTTAACTTCTTCCAACCAGAATTCACACTTGCTGAGCTTGGCGTATAGCTGGTGTTCTCTCAATTTCTCAAGTACCAGACTAAGATGATACACATGCTCTTCAACATCTCGGGAATAAATCAGTATATCATCAATAAATACTACCACAAAGGAATCCAGATAAGGTCGAAACACTCGATTCATCAAATCCATGAACGCTGCAGGGGCATTAGCTAATCCAAACGGCATCACCTTAAATTCATAATGCCCATACCTCGACCTGAAAGCAGTTTTAGGCACATCCTGGTCTCTGATTCTCAGCTGGTAGTATCCCGACCTCAGATCAATCTTAGAGAACACGGCTGCTCCTTGAAGCTGGTCAAACAAATCATCTATCCGCGGGAGAGGATATTTATTTTTGATGGTCACCTTGTTCAATTCCCGATAATCAATGCACATACGGAGGGTTCCATCTTTCTTCTTAACAAATAAAACTGGTGCACCCCACGGCGACGTACTAGGCTGAATAAATCCCTTCTCTACCAGTTCTTGCAACTGAGTCTTCAACTCTTTCAATTCAGCCGGTGCCATGCGATAAGGAGCTTTATGCACAGGAGCCGCTCCAGGTTCCAAGTCTATAACAAACTCCATCTCCTGAACAGGGGGTAGTCCGGGCAAGTCATCCACAAACACATCGGGGAACTCTTCCACAACTGGAATGTCTGCCAAGGATTTCTTCTCAGACGGCGTGGACACCATCTGCACCAAGAATGTATCCGCTCCCCATGCAATCTCTCGTCTTGCCTGAATCGCCGATATAATTATCGGTTTTTCTTTTAATCTACTCCCCACAAATTCCAGACAATCACCATCCGGAAGCTGAAAGCTAATTATCCGACTTCTGCAATTAATACTCGCAGAATATCGGTATAGCCAATCCATCCCGAGGATGATATCAAAACCCAACAGCTTGAACACCACCAAATCAGCATCCAAGAATCTTCCCTCAAAATTTAACGGGCATCCCAAAGCAACCTTGGAACACCACACCATCTCACCATCGGGTAGAGCCACTACCATAGCCCTCGGCAACGGTTCCGTGACCAAATTACACACCCGAGCAAACGTGGAAGACACAAACGATCGTGAAGCACCGGAATCAAACAAAGTACAAACATAAAACTCATACAAACGGACTCTTCCTGAACCAAACACACAACCCATGAAATCCAAAAAAAACAACGAAGAACCCAAATGCACCAATAATTAAATCCAACTTAAAAATTTAATTAATCCATACATGTGATTACTCCAGTATCATGGGTCGCTGGTGCCTCATCATCCACCTCTCCGGGTGTGACAGCATAAACCCGGGCTTGCACTGCTTGTCTCGGGTTGGTCCTTCCACCGTGTCTACCTCCACGGCTTTCTTGAACTCTGACGGAGCAATCCTGAGCGATATGTCCCACTTGGCCGCACCGGTAACACTGGGGTCCGCTACTCATCCGACACTCGCCCTCATGAGCTCTATTACAAGCTCCACAAATAGGCACCCGTCCTCCCATACGAACACCTGAGGACGTAGGAGGTCGAGTTCCGGTCCGCTGAACAAACTTCTGGGGCGAACCCGAGCTGCTTCCTTCACCAGAAAAACTCCGCCTCTTATGCCCTGGAGGGGAGCCCATACTCAGATTATTTTCCCGCTCTACAAGGGTGGCCACATCCACTAACTCCTGAAAAGTGGATATCCGATGGCTGACCACCATACGGCGTATGTCATGACGCAGCCCCTCCTGGAAACGATCTGCTCGCATCTCCTCAGTGGCGACAAGGTGAGGACCAAACCGCTCAAGTTCTATGAACCTCCGGGCGTACTGTTCCACTGTCGCGCCCCCTTGGACCAGATTGGAGAACTCTCTTGCCTTTTGCTTCCTTACCGATGCAGGAAAGAAGCGGTCATTGAACTCCTTCTTGAAACGCTGCCAGGTCACTGCAGTGAAAGATCCCAGTTCAGATTCCAACAGCACCCTCTTGGTATCCCACCAATCAGAAGCGGTACCTTGCAAGAGATAGCTGGCGTAAAGTACTTGTTGTGCCTCAGTACACCCACACACCTCAAAAGTCTTCTCCAGATCTTTGATCCATTTTCCAGACTGAAGTGGATCCTCATTTCCAGTGAAGTGTGGAGTCCTATGCGCCAGGAAGCGCTCATAGGTGCATCCGGCTTGCACCATGCTACTGGACCCTCCTGGATACATCCAAGGCCCTCCCTGATATGGCCAAGGACCTCCTGGCTGTGGCCAAAACCCTCCTTGTTGCGGACAAGGCTCTCCTGACGGTGGATAAGGTCCTCCTGACGGTGGCCAAGGACCCCCTTGTTGTGGCCAAGGTCCTTGTGGTGGCCAAGGCCCTGTCTGTTGAGACCTCGCACTCTGTTGCATAAACTCCGTCATCTGCCGTATGGCTTCGGCTATGGAGTCATCCCTGGAGGTATTGTCCCGTGACTCCTGAGTATTTTTCCTTGGTCTCCCCATTATCCTGTCACAACACCACTTTTGACCCTCCTTTAAGAAAACAAATAAAACCATCATAAAACCAACAAAAACAAAACCAACACCACACAGCAAGAAACAAAAGAAACCAGCTTGCAAAAACATAACCAAATAAATACAAACAAACAAACAAGCTCAAACAATTAAAACAAACAAAACAACTGTACTTAACATAATTTTTTTAAAACACAACTTTAAAAAGCATTCTGGTACTGCCTACGGGACGTGGTTTTACCCAGAGCCAAACCGCTCTGATACCACCTGTGACGCCCCCAAATCCCCACGCCCGAACACGGGGAAATCGAGACGTCCGGATGGTGACAACCCGGGTCACCATCCTATCGACGGGTGCCGAGTGTGTGCAAAGGCAACAAATGTGCACGAAAGAACACGCAGCGGATAACGAAAGTCATAACTAAGTACCAGAATTTTTCTTAACGTAATACAAGCTGTTTAAAATGTACATAGATAAAATATTACAAAACACAAATACAGTTTTAAAACCATAAAGAAAAGCATAACATCAGCAACCCGGCGGAGCCGCATCCTCGGGCTCAGCCTCCTCCTCCTCATCCTCATCTCCTGCACCAAAAGCTACGGAACCAAAATGGTACCGCAGGTAAGTAAAACCCAAACACTACCAGATAACAACACATATAGAACTCAAACAATATGCATGAACCATGCCCAATGCACAAAACCCAAAGACACAGCTTTTCCACACACGCCAAAATCACATATTTTATCCGTATGCACCATGACCTCCCCTAGGGGTCATCCGCACACCCTGGCTCCAGTGCCACACCGCAGAGTACCACCACGCATGTGACACCTAACGAGCGATGCCCAGTTCCGTGCCCCGCACGTTCATAGCCAAGCATCCTCTAGCCCTCACCAGCGAAGGGCCACAGAGTCGGTGCGTAGAGCGATGCTCGGTTCCGCGCCCGGCGCGTTCGTAGCCAAGCAAGCCCTAGCCCCCGCTCCCGTCGTCTAGCGACAACTCAGGGGACATCACTCAGTTTATTCCACTCCCGAGTGACCAGAGGAGCTCCACCGGGATAATACCCCATCCCGACTTGGGGTCGTCATACACACGCACCCGTAAGACCACTTACGCCAATACACAGGCTTTTCACACATAAACAAAAACACACGTGCATGCACCATGAAATGCCATATCAATGCATAATAAAATAACCAACCATCATAAAACAATAAAACAAGCAACTCCGTCCTCCATCCATCCGACCCCCGAACTCCTCGGACTCAGTCCGGAATCAACCAACCAGCAAATTAATTAATTGAAAGAGCAATATATATTTAAATCTGAAAATAGGGTTTGGAAAATACTTACAGTGCTATATGGCAATTTTAGAAAACACGCGGTGTTGCAAACGGCGCCAGAAAAGCAACGTCACAGTGAAAATTCACTGTGGCCGTGGGTTGTGAAAAACTCACTTTTGAACGGAGACAAACTAGGACACGAAATTGATAGGGAATGGTCTAGGGATGGTTGTGAAACTATTGGAAGTGATGAACGGCCGTGGGTGGCGGCGGAATCGCCAGAAATGGCCGGAAAATGCAAATCGGAAACTAAGCTCGTAGGAGCTGTTCCGGTGGTCGTTGGAGGCCGGAAATGGGTGGGTTAGGACGGCAAGGGACCGGTGATGAAGTGGTGAAGAAATGGTGGCCGGAGGTGGAGCGACGGCTGCGGATCGGAGCCAAAACCGTGCGCCCTTTTTGGAGCTTTTCCGGCCAAACGGCCGGCCGGTTGGGGGTGGCCTTCGGAGGGGTGGTGCGCCGGAGGGAGGGGAAGAAAATGGGACCGGTGGGGGGCCGAGTGGTGGCCGGACGGCGGTGGGCCGGTAGAGAAAAGGTGTTCGGCCGTGAGGGAGAGGGAGGAGAGAGAGAGAGAGCTCGGGGGGGGACCGATCGGGGAGAGAGAAGAGAGAAAAAAGAAAAAAAAAAGAAAAAAGAAAAAGAAAGGAAAAAGAAAAGAAAAAAAAAAGAAAAAAGAAAAAGGAAAAAAGAGAAAAGGAAAAAGATGTGAAAGGAAGTGAGGTCCAATCCTCACTCCGGGAAAACAAAACTAAACCGCCAAAAAGATTAAAAACCACAAAACAATTTAAAGAAATAAAACACAACATCAAATAAATTTAAAACTAAATTTAAAATGCAAATAAATTAAAATAAATAACTAATATATTAATTAAAATAAAAACAACCATTTAAGCGAAAATACACTTAAAAGCGGGTCATCACATTTTCTTTTTTTTCTTTCTTTCTTTTTCCGCTCGAGCCCCCCCGGTCTCTCTCTCTCTCTCTTCTCTCTCTCACGCCGGAACCTTCAGCCGCTCGAACCGCCGCCATCCGGCCACCGTGCGGCTCACCGCCGGTCCCATCCTCTTCGTCTCCCTCCGGCGCACCTCCCCACCGAAACTCACCCCCAACCGGCAGGCCGTTTGGCCGGAAAGGCCCTTTGAAGCTCGCACGGGTTTGGCTCCGATCCGCCGCCGTCGCTCCACCTCCGGCCACCATTTCTTCACCACTTCATCACCGGTCCCTTGCCATCCTAACCCACCTATTTCCGGCCTCCAACGACCAATGGAACAGCTCTTACGAGCTAGCTTTCCTTTTTGGGAAATCCGGTCTCTTTCCGGCGATTCCACCGCCACCCATGGCCAACCACCACTTCCAATAGCTTCACAACCATCCCTAGACCATTCCCTATCAATCCCAAGCCCTAGTTTGTCCCCGTTCAAAAGTGGGTTTTTCACAACCCACGGCCACAGTGAATTTTCACTGTGACGTTGCTTTTTCGCCGCCGTTTGCAACGCCGCGTGTTTTCTAAAATTGCCATATAGCGCTGTAAGTATTTTCCAAATCCTATTTTCAGATTTAAATATATATTGCTCATTCAATTATTTTATTGCTGCTGGTTAGTTGATTCCGGACTGAGTCCGAGGAGTTCGGGGGTCGGATGGATGGAGGACGGAGTTACTTGTTTTATTGATTTATGTTGTTGGATTATTTTATTATGCATTGTTATGGCATTACATGGTGCATACACGTGTGTTTTTGTTTATGTGTGAAAAGCCTGTGTATTGGCGTAAGTGGTCTTACGGGTGCGTGTGTATCACGACCCCAAGCCGGGATGGGGTATTATCCCGGTGGAACTCCTCTGGTCACTCAGGAGCGGAATAAACTGAGTGATGTCCCCTGAGTTGTCGCTAGACGACGGGAGCGGGGGCTAGGGGATGCTTGGCTACGAACGCGCCAGGCGCGGAACCGGGCATCGCTCTACTCACCGACTCCGTGGCCCTTCGTTGGCGAGGGCTAAAGGATGTTTGGCTACGAACGTGCGGGGCACGGAACTGGGCATCGCTCGTTAGGTGTCACATGCGTGGTGGTACTCTGCGGTGTGGCACTGGAGCCAGGGTGTGCGGATGACCCCTAGGGGAGGTCATGGTGCATACGGTTAATATGGATAATGGTTTGAGGCGGATAAAGGCCAAATGTGACTTTTGGCGTGTTTTTCGGAAAGGATGTGTTTTTGGGCCAAATGGGTTTTTTGGCGTGTGTGGAAAAATCGTGTTTTATGGGCTTTGTGCATTGGGCATGTTTCATGCATGTTGTTTGAGTTCTATGTGTTTTTATCTGGTAGTGTTTGGGTTTTACTTACCTGCGGTACCATTTTTGGTTCCGTAGCTTTTGGTGCAGAGTTGGAGGACGAAGAGGAGGAGGCTGAGCCCGAGGATGCGGCTCCGCCGGGTTGCTGATGCTATGCTTTATATTTGGTTTAAAACTGTATTTGTGTTTTTGTAATATTTTATCTATGTATGTTTTAAACAGCTTGTATTACGTTAAAAAAACAATTCTGGTACTTAGTTATGACTTTCGTTATCCGCTGCGTGTTTCTTCGTGCACATATATTGCTTTTGCACACACTTGACACCCGTCGATGGGATAGTTACCCGGGTTGTGACCATCCGGACGTCTCGATTTTCCTGTGTTCGGGCGTGGGGATTTGGGGGCGTCACAAAAAGTACATCCTAGGGTGAGAATACTATATATGAACTGTATTTCTCATTACTCTTATACTCTTATTATAAATAAGGAAGTTTACATTTTTTTTTATAGGTATAAATAAGGAAGTTTAAATTATCAAATATGAATGACTATTATAATTTTCCTATTTATGATTAAAAGAAATCCTATACATAAAAACAGAAAATATCTATCCTAATGTAAAAATGAAAAAATGTGATGTGAAATTAAAAAACCTATAAAAAAAAACTACAAAAAAATATGAAACAGCAGTTAAACCAGATGAACTAATCACAGTCAAACTAGATTAAGTAATCACAGTCAAACCAGATCAAACAACATGCTTAATTTATAAGAGTCACCCATAAATCCACAACTCTAGAAATTAAATAAATATTTATATAATTCCAAGAGCCAAACAGTAATAAGAAGAAGCAAAACATATCTAAGACTCGGGCTTGTATTTTTCGACCCTCTGAAACATATCCATGGCTAATTCCAGGATTGCTGATTTCTTGGGTGAGAAACCCTAGCCCGACAAAAAAAAAAAAAAATACTAACAAGTTTCAAAACGAAAAAATACTAACAAGCCATCTTAGAACCATATGCATGTAAAAATAAGGAGAACAAAACAGAAGAAATAAATCTGGTTTTTTGGTTGGAATAACAAAAAATGAAATTGGTATTTTATAAAATAACAAGACTACTTAATTTCTAGCAAAATAACAGCATATAATAGACCCAAATAAATAAATAAAACCCCATGTTTTAAAAAATCCCAAAACAGATCCTAATCCTTTTCCACATGTTCACAGAACTAAAACACTACAAAAAAAAAAAAAAAACACAGATTTTTTACTTTTAGCTCATTCAGTCGATATATATATTTGGCCTGAGTAAAATATCTCACCCACCTAGATGGATTATAAGTTCCAGATTTCTTTGCTATCTGCAAGTATTTCACCTCCATTAGAGATAGATTTCACCATATTATACCATAAAACTATTATAAACATTCACCATATTATACCATAAAACTATTATAAACATTCACGCAATTTTTTTGCTTTGCACACAAGTTCCAAAATCCTAAACGAATATAAATAACTAACAAAAAAGATGTAAAACTAAAGGCTAGAGATTACAAGAATAAATTTTCAAAAAAACAATATGAGGATTTTTCTAGAGCATCCACTCTAATGTTTGGTTTACCTAATCTAGTATGGTTTAGGTATATAATGGTCATTGCAATTGCAACTGCATGGCCAGAAAAATAAAAGATGAAACAGAAAGTGTAAAATGAGGATTTTATCAAATTATTAATTTTTCGAAACAATATGCTTACAAACTTAAGAAATTGGTTGTGAAAAGGAAAAAATTTTGAGACAAGGTAGGGTTCACATATCCGGTATATGAAAGAAAACCCTCATTTTTATGCCAGACCAGAAAAAAATATATAAGGATAAGTCAAGCATGCACAGTAGCAAATACTCTAAAATGTAGGGCTTTTATCTGCATAAGAATGCACATAACTACATATATCTTTTTGAACAAAAGAGTAATACTTTCTTTGGATTTTTATTTAGATCAAAAAAATTCACCGGGTGAGAAACTACAATAGTAGGAAGCAGAGAAAATGTTACTCTATCAAAGAAACAAAATGTATTGTAAACATGCAATTAGATAAATAATCTACAAAAAATTAATATATGAATAATTAGGATTGAGTGAATGCATAAACAAGTCAAAAAACTAAAGGAAACTCTAGCATAACTCAAAAAGTTAATCAAAATAAGTAAATAGTTTGCTTTTCGATAGATGCTCAAATCTAGAGTCCACAATATGAAATTAAAGCCCAAGAATAGCAATTGAATTTGAAAATTTCCAAGCAATGCAATATAGTGCAGCCCATCTATTAATGAACATGATTGTTTTTGTAACCACGAATGCAAATTTCAACACCTCCTCACTTGATTATCAACCCAATTCAACCAGCATAATATATTATCGAAGAATTCATGAATTCCCAATAATCACACCTCAAAAGTCAATTCTTTTTACAACAGGGATCCTCCAACTGAGCAGAGGACCCCTAAGGGCTTACACATGTAGAGCCTACCAAATCAAAACCAAAGCATGCAAAACCCTAAATTTCAATCACCAGTCCCAAGTCATAGTCTTCAACTCATAAGCACTGAAAAATCCACCACCAGCTCCACAATCTTCTACATGCAGCAACCACAAAACCCAGCACGTTCTGATCAGTCACCCCTAAAAGCTTCAGAAATATAAAATCCCAAAATTCCACTCGAAAATGTAAAATCCAGGCATGTAAAATCCTTGCACTTTTAAAAAAAAATCCACAAACCAATGCCAGGCATAAAAAAAATACACAACCCTTGCACTTTACGAACCTGAAGAGACACTAAGAGAAGAAAAACTCAGAAACAAAAAACTCTTCAAGTCGTTTACCGCTATATACTCATTTAAGAAACAAAAAACTGAAATCATAAGCAAACAAATTGACTAATGGAGTTGTTCCTAGATCTATGCAGAGTAGGGGAAAATGACCCATGTTAAAGGAAAAAAAAAAAAAAAAAAGTTGGAAACTTAGGGCTTACCGAAATGCTTGCTCAAAGATGGGGAGAGAGAGAGAGACAGAGGCTTATCGAAATGCCAGAGACAGAAGCTTATCGAAATGCCAGTGGTGAGGGTTTCACCTGTTAGAAAGAGATAGAGAGAGAGAGAGAGAGAGAGAGAGAGAGAGAGAGGAGACGGGAGACGAGACCGCTAGGGTTTTGTCTGCTCGTGAGTTCTTCGCTGCAGGAAGAAGGGAAGGGGGTCAGGGGGGTTGCAGCATGGGTCATACGAAGGAGGGGAGATTTTTTTTAGGGTTTTAATTAGTCTAAAACGACACCATTTTGAAGAGTTGGGACTAGGCTTCACATGCCACACGGGCTGGGCCCTAACTCATACACATAGCAGCCCAAGCAAACCTCACCCAAAACACAATACACCAACCAAATGTAAATGGCTCAATCCGAAAAACAAATTAACATGTTGTGTTGTGATTTGCTAGTAAAAAAAAAAACACCTTAATACAAAATACACAATAATTTTTACAATAGTAAAATAAAATAAGGAAAATAATAATAATAAAATAAATAAATAAATTGAAATTAAAGAGTCAATAATAATATAAATGTTATTAAAAAATTAAAGTTTATATAATTATATATTACTGTGACAAAACAAGTCTTTTTATATTTATTCTAAATATAAGTATAAAAAAATTCAAACCATGCTACCTTTCACATTTTTTTCCGTATGCTTTAAATTATTGATTAAAATCAATTTTTTTATGAAATATATACTATTTTTTAAATAATTATTTTATTAAACTAGATAAACGTATTTTACACGTTATTCCTATTTAATATATATATATATATATTCTTTGGGCGTTTTCTCTATTTTTTTTTTTAATTTTTTGAGGTGGGGGAACTAGTGCCCATATATTATTAGTTAGCCCTGGTTGTTGCCGCTTTGGACCCACAGTACCATCATGACTAGCTTTAAAAACCCTGAATTTTTTTTTTTTTCTTTAACATTTTTCAGTAGATTTAACAAGCCTCAATAATGAGTGAAGCTAGCTGAAGCGGTGCAATTATTTTTATTTACGCTTAATAATTTCATCTGTACGTACGCATAGATGCCATATGACGTCATTCCATTCCTCGTTTACAGCACTTCTCTTTCTATAAAAACCTCAACCCGCAATCTGTTCATCTCATACTAGCCCCTGGAACTTGAAAGCAATAGAAGTATTTAGCAAAACCATCTGCAATTACTACGTACGGTGCCAATTAACTTCAAAAATGCCAATTCAAGTTTCAGCAGTAGCTGCTCCAAAAGCTCACAATCGTGTTATGCCGGAAATTAACCGTCGCTCAGCAAATTATCAACCCAGCATTTGGGGTGACCATTTCCTCTCATATGCATCTGAATTCCTGGTAATTAAAGATTAATATGTGTTTTCAACTCTCGTAAATCAACACCACTTTTGCATTTCCTTTACTAACTAACGCTAGCTTTATAAGCCCTTACTTTTCAAGAGATAATATTTTAATCTTGAAAGAATGATATTATTTCATGAACGAGTCACACTACTAGTGTATATATACATTTTGCTCGTACAGGAATCTGACATGAAAATGAGGCAACAAATTGAGGAATTGAAGGAAAATGTGAGGAAGATGCTCACAGCTACAGTTGAGAAGCCTTCACAAAAACTAAACTTGGTTGATGCAATTCAACGCTTAGGCGTGTCTTACCATTTTGATAATGAGATTCAAGAAATTCTGCAACAACTGTGGAAGACTCATGAAAGTGATTACCCCGAATATAATGATGACCTCTACAGTGTTGCCCTTATGTTTCGACTACTTAGACAAGACGGCTATTACATTTCATGCGGTAAAAAATGCTTGCTTCCGATCTATAGGCTTGCAAAATTCTTTTTCTAGGAAAACATAATCAACTAATTAAAGGTTTTAAAAGTAAAAGACACAACTGTTTCATGGTTATGGGATTAAAAAGTACCTAAAAGTACTATTTAACACACCGTTTCATGGTTATAGGATTAAAAAGTACCTAATAGTACTATTTAACACACATACACACACACATATATATTAATCTCCTTCCATGGGGTGACTCATTTGATGTCAATGGAATATTGTGAGGAAGATATTTTCAACAAGTTCAAGGACAACAAAGGGAATTTTAAGGGATCGCTTTGCAATGATGTGAAAGGAATTTTAAGCTTGTATGAAGCCACACATCTCAGGATAAAAGGTGAAGATATACTGGATGAGGCACTTGTCTTCACTACCACACATCTTCAGTCTGTAGCATCCCAATTAAGTGGACCTCTAGCAGCACAAGTAACCCATGCGTTGAAACAGCCTATCCGAAAAGGACTACAAAGGCTAGAGGCAAGGCATTACTTTTCTGTATACCAAGAAGACGCTTCACATGATAAAGTTCTTCTTAAGTTCGCAAAGTTGGATTTCAACCTATTGCAGAAAGTGCACCAGAAAGAACTTTCTGACATTGCCAGGTCAGTTATTAAGCTCCATCTCAGAGTACATTCAAGTGCTATAAACTAGCTTGTACATGATGATATGATAATTGAAAGTAATTGATAGAATGATTATTTTAAATTATGTTTTACAGCTGGTGGAAAGATTTGGACTTTTCAAGGAAGCTACCCTTTATCAGAGACAGGGTGGTTGAGTGCTATTTTTGGATACTGGGAGTGTACTTTGAGCCCCAATATGACTTTGCTAGGAGGATGCTAACCAAAGTGATCTCCATGACCTCTGTTATTGATGATATCTATGATGTGTATGGTACAATTGAAGAACTTGACCTCTTTACTGAAGCAATTGAGAGGTTGAGATTGAGACACATCCTGATCATATTTGCATTTATTCTTTACTTTTTCTGATTAACTGGGAAAATTAATTGCACAAAAACTATCTATTTTACAGGTGGGATATGAGTACCGCAGATAAACTCCCGGAGTACATGAAAATGAGTTACCAAGCACTCCTAAACGTTTACACTGAAATGGAGCAAAATCTAGGTGAAGAAAAGTCATATCGCATCCAGTATGCAATAGAAGCAGTAAGCATCATAGCTTTTATATTCAGAGAAATTAAGCAAAACAACAAACAAACAAACAAACAAACATATATAACAGGAAATATTATGTTTGACTATATTATATCTTTCAAAAACATTAGTATTTGTCCTGATTGTGAATTGCTTGTATCTACGTATGTATGTTGTCTCAGATGAAGAATCAAGTTAGAGCATACCACCATGAAGCCAAATGGTTCCACCAGAAATACATACCAACAATGGATGAATATATGCCCCTTGCTCTTGTTACCTCTGGCTACGCAATGTTAGCGACCACATCCTTAGTCGGAATGGGAGAACTTGTCACAAAGGATTCATTCGAATGGTTGTTCAGTGACCCTAAAATGGTCACAGCTTCAGCAGTGATTGGCCGACTCATGGATGACATCGTGTCACACAAGGTTTAATTATTTCTCCTTTTTTTCTTTATAATAATAATTTATAAAATTTCCTTATTAATTTATATAGTAACGTATATAAACAATTCTTCAATAATAATACTTGCAGTTTGAGCAAAAGAGAGGGCACGTTGCTTCGGCTGTTGAATGCTACATGACACAACACAGTGTTACAGAAGAAGAAGCAGTCCATCAATTGAGGAAACAAGTGACAGATGCATGGAAGGATATAAACAAAGAGTGCCTCTATCCAACCAAAGTCCCCATGCCAATTCTCATGCGAGTTCTCAACCTTGCACGTGTCATTGATGTCGTATACAAATACGAAGATGGCTACACACATGCTGGAATTGTGCTCAAAGATTTTGTGGCGTCTTTAATGGTGGATCCTGTGCCCTTATAAGCGTCATGGACCTCTGCATCGGTTGTTGTTGATCACAAGGAATAGTTGATAGGTTTATGTTTACGTGTTAATAAAGAAAAAGAAAAAGATCTTGTAGAATAAATTAATAAGTTTAGCAGATTGTTCAACACATGCATCTAAATTTATAAAGTCGGTGCCGGGAGACCATATAAAATATGAAAGATTTCTTGGTCTCTTTCTTCTTATTCTGATGATATGACTGTTTTAGTAACAGTTTAAATTCAAGTTAATGTCTTAATAAAGTGAATTGTGATCGATTTGAGTTGCAAATATATTATTATGAGTTTCTAATTCTTAATTAGTAGCACTAGCTTATATAAAAATTAGTAGCACTAGCTTATATAAAAATTGGTCGTTCTCTTAAAAAATTTATGACTCGGCTTGATTCGGGCTTAAGCCTAGGCTGGGGAAAGACTACCAGGCCTTCAATCTGGCAACAGACGTTCTTGTATTTGGGACTGGCCTATGAATTAGAGTAACCCCAAACAAATCTCCAGGCTTGGCTGACTAGGCTTCTGGCTAGCCCAGCTTAAACACATGCAACTTTAAAAACTCTCTCATTCTGCAACAACCAGACTCAATTAGTCACGCTAGCTGCACGTGATTGAATAATAATTAAGAATTTAGTCATGAAAAAGTTGATTGTGCAGCTAACCATGGGCCTAAACTCCATGGTTTAAAGGCCCATCGCAAGTAACATGATAAACTACCGCCATGGTTAGCTGTGTTAAGCCCCTGATTCTTTGGATGTGAAAAGTAGTTGTTAATATGCCCCATGAACATAAGCTTTGTAACACTTCAGGTACTAAGTCAGGCGAAACTTGCGTACTATTAATTATATATATAACATTTTATTTGGTTAATAAGTATGGGTAGCCACTTAAGATTTGACGAGAGATTTTGGATAGACTAGACCAATATTTCAAAAACCTTATTCCAGATTTATTGTATAATTTTGTATTAGCCTACAAGTTATAATTTTTTATTATCTCGGAGTTTAATTACGTCCAAGAGCCTAAAAGTTTTTTTAGGCCCATCAAGATTTAACAAATGATTTTGGACTCAATAAATGAGTTAAGCCCATTTAATAATTTATGGACGAGGAGGACATTTTTTTTGCACTGGCCGAAGATTTATTCTAAAATCCCAACACGACTATTAAATATCTCAGGCATGTTTTTTAATTTTTTTTTTAATTTTTTTTCATATTTTTTTTTATCTTCTCTAGGGTTTCGGCTACGTATATAAATACATGCACGCCCATGTACGTAGAATCTCCCACAGGGCCACAAGCTAGGGCTGCCGCACATTCACTCCCCCACGTCTCCACGTCCAGGCAGCACCAAACTCATGCACACAACCCAGATTTTCCTCCACCATATTCCCACCTTTCCCAGCCCTTTTCAATCTATTTTTCCAAGTCGCAGATCTTCCTCTCAACAAATCCCTCTCACTCGTTAGTTTCTCTCGCATCTACTCCCTGCTGTTTTGGGTCTGCCGTTTCATGGAGTTTCACTCAGTTTTCACTGTTCTCCACCACCAATCGCAGCGCCACCATAGCGTTGCATGCTCCTCCTCATGCCACTACCTCATCCCACGAAAATCCACACAACCGCAAGCCACCATGGTTGGGGCCCGCTATGTCACGGCCAAAGGAGCCCACATCCCAGCAAGTTTAATCACTGCACCACCGCTCCTCCTCCTCTTCTACTCCCATCAACCGCTAGCCACTTGAACCACCATCCCTAACCACCATAAACGGCCAACAGAAATGCCACGACCAAAACAGAGCAACCCACGTCCAGCAGCTCCTCCACGACTCCTTCCTCTGCCGCAGATAGTGCCATCACCACCTCTCCCTTCACGTCACCAACCGCCGAACTCCTGCACCCCAGGCTAAGTAAGCCCTACATGTTCAAGCAAACCAACACAGAAACACTGCCTCAAGCCACCGTAGAAACCACCAATCAGTCTACCCGAGTTTTCCCAAAGCCCCGCTGTGCGCCACCACCCTGCAAAACCTAGCCACGGCCTTGCACAAATACTACCCGCCCTCTGTAAACCACCGAGAACTTCTGTTTCACTACATGAAAACAGAGCAAGTATCTCTCCACTGCATAAGGCTCCTCCGCAAGCTGCCCAACCACCACGAGGGTTGCACCATGCAACCAATGCCACCACTGCCTCGAGCCGCTATTACTCCCCGGAAAGCAAGCCTCATCCACGTTCGCCCAGCTAATGTCACTGTTCCTCCGTGTTGCACAATGCAAGCTTCCAAGCTAAGGCTCTTTCTCTCTTTACGCGAGACACACAACCTCTCTCCCCTCTCTCTCTCCGAAAGCCCTCACCATCTCGCAGCCTCTCTTTCAGTTCAAGTAACTCTCTCTATATTTGTCACTTACGGGCTAGTATGTATTTTGGATATTGGGACATGCTTATCGAAATGGGCCATGGGTTTGCAGATAGTTTTTATGTGTTATGTTGCCTTATGGGCTGGCTAGATTTATGGGCCACTGCTGGATATAATGGGTTTTCTGTGTGTTTTGATGTTGAGATCACGTGTTTGTATGGACAATATTATAAGACTAATTTATGAAGTAATATGAGCTTAGGATTTAATCGTGTATTTGTTTAGAGAAATTATGTGAATATCAAAATATTTTGGACAGAGTCAGTATTTTAGGATTCCAAGAATTTTTAGACATTAAGGAAAATATAGATTTTTATATCTCAGGTTTTTAAGTACAAAGTATGTGTTCGATTAGAAATTTATGTAGTTTACATACTATTTTATAAGTGGCGATTGATATTCCCTTTGCATTGTTGTAAGAAAATTTAGAGAAATTAAAATATTCAGGTAAGCAAGATTTCTATGCTAGACTTTGCATAAAAGAAATGAACTGAGATTGATTTTAGAAAATGTGAATGTTTGGTTATGAAAAAAACTTAAAACGACCTCAATTATTTGTTCTGCATTACTCATGAAATTTGTATGAAAGAGAAAAGTATTTTTGTCATGACTGGAATAAACATGAGTAAATTTTTTGTATTATGTTTCTGAACTGTGCAAAAAGAACGAATATAAAATTTGATAATTTGTGCAAGTGATGTAAAGATGTTCTAAATCTAATTTTGAATATGTAAAATAATCTGAATCTGAAAAACCTTAAGCAAGACTTTCTAACTCTATATCTAATTTTGTTTTGGTTTTGATTCAATTTCTGATCTACTCCGTTAAGGCCCTACCACAGCTATCATAGTGGTATATGGCTCTATCACAAGTATAATAGTGGTATACGACCCTACCACGGATATAATTAATGGTGGTATAGAATCCTACCACAGGAGTTAAATATGACTTTTGTTTTGATGTGATGCTCTGATATGATATGAAGATAATGTCACAGATTATGATATGCCAAATGACTTTTGAACAAGGATAATTCTGAAAGTTTAGCTTTGATATTTTGATAACATGTTTTGATTATGCATTCTGAAAGTAAATGTTTTGTTCTGCATTCTGAATTCTGTAAATGCTTATATTTACATATTGGTATATATTTTCTGCTTACTAAATTGTTGATAACTCACCCCTTATCTCCACAATAGCTTTTAGATAATTTGAATATTTTAGCTAAAGATCATGATTAGGAAGCATGAGTGAGATGATATAAACATTGTAGATTAAGTATAGACAGTTTCTATGATTATTGGAGAATTTTATATAAAATTTTTGTCGCCTTCCTAATGACTTGGTATTTTGGTATTGAGGTAGTTGGTTTAAAACAATAATTTTATATGCCATTGAAAATTTGGAGTTTATAAATATATTGTTAGAATATGAGTTTAAGTCACAGGTAGTAACTCTCTGACCCATCTAAGACTAGGGCGTTACAAGGTTAATAGTTAGGCTTTTATTAGGAAAATAGAAATGTTAAATTGTTGCTTGATAAATATGAGAAGGTTTTAGGTCAGAAAATAAACATGGATAAAACCTCTATGGTCTTTAGTAGGAATGTGAAATCTATGGTGTAAGAAGAAATAATGTAGTTGTGGGGGGTCAGTAGTGCTCAACAATATGAGAAGTACTTTGGTTTACCTTCTGTTGTAGGCATATAAAAAACTAAGGCTTTCTCAAAAATAAAATACAAAATTTGGCAAAAGTTACAGAGTTGGAAAAAATAAGTGCTATTGCAAGGTGGTAAGGAAGTTCTTATAAAAGCAATAGCCCTCTCACTCCCTACATACTCTATGAGTTGTTCTTTACTACCTGCTAAGTTATACTCAAAACTGAAATCCATGATGGCAAGATTTTGTTGGGGTCAGAAAAAGAATGAAAGAAAGATTCACTTGACCAGTTGGAAAAAAATGTGTGGCCCTACATTTAAAGGTCTCTTAGGCTTTAAAGACTTGGATTTTTCAACTTAGCATTGTTAGCCAAGCAGGGTAGAGGATAGGTGATGTGAAGACGACTAAAATTTGGTGTTGAACCCAAGGTTTCAAGTTTCATGTGATTATGAATCTACACATGGATTTTGATGATAACAAATGAATTCAAAGAATAAAGGAGTTTCAAGCTCAAGTTGTTCACACAATGGAATCAAGCACATCAAAGAACCAAGCATAACCAAGAAGGAAACAAGTTCACATTAAAGTCATAGAGTAATGTTGTAAATCTCTTAAAATTCGAAATTAGGATTAATGCTCAAAATTAATATTTTATCATAAAGTATTAAAATACATTTTCTACATGTGTATGAATATTTTTTAAAATTAAATTTGAAAATTTTGAAAGATGATTGATTGTCATCTTTTGCATGTGCATGCCTTGATTAAAGGGTTGAACTTTGAAAATATTAAAGATGATTGATTGTCATCGTTCACATGTGCATGTTTTATTTGAATATTTTCAAAAGTGATTAATGCTTTTTTAGACTTATACAAAAGGTAGATGATTTTGTTTGAAAATTTTGAAAAGTAAAGTGTGCTCATTTTGTCATAAACAAAAAGTAAAAGATTAGGTTTGAATTTTTTGAAAAGGAAAGTGTGCTCTTTTTGTCATATGCAAAAAGTAAAAGATTAGGTTTGAATTTTTTGAAAAGGAAAGTGTGCTCATTTTGTCATATGCCAAAAGTAAAAGATTAGGTTTGATTTTTTTGAAAAAGTGAATGATGTTGTCTTTGACAATTGAAAAAGAAGAACCTTTTATTTGAATTTTTTGAAAAAGTGAATGATGTTATCTTTGACATGTGAATCTTTTTAAATTTGAATATAAAGTCTCATATGCCTACAAATAGATCATTTGAGAGTTTCACATTCACAATACCAAGAGCATACAACATTCATTCAAAACTTTCATTCTCTCTTCTCTAAGCATTGAGCCTTAATCCTTATTTATTTTGAGAGATATAATTTGCGCTGTATTGTTCTTATTTCACTCATTGAGGAGTGTTTTCTGATAACCTACCCACTATCAGCTTTTGTATCAGAAAAAGGGTGTGTATAACCCTTGTGCGTGTAGAAAGTATTCTACACAGGGAATAGTTGAATCACCACGTGTAAGGTGATTGCAAGTGTAGAGGGTGTTCTACACGAATCCTTTGTAGCGGTGTTGTTCAAAGGTGTAATAGGTTTCTATCTCCACCTGAAGGAGGTTGAATAGTGAATTTGGAAATCCTCAAGGGGTAGCTTGAGGCGAGGACGTAGGCAGTGGGGCCGAACCTAGTTAACATACTGAGTTTGCTTCTCTCTTACTCTTACTCTTTATATTTATTGTTATTTCATATTTTGTTTCTATTTTATATTATATATTTGATTTATAAGTCTTATTTTTTTAATACAACTCAATTCACCTCCCCTCTTGTATTATTCATCTGGGCAACAATTGGTATCAGAGCTAAGAGCTCTATTATAAGATTAACTATCTTTTGAGTTAAGATCTTATGACTAACATTGCAGCTTCATTTGGTGAAGGTCAATCTAGCAGTTGGCCTCCACTCTTTTGTGGATATAATTACTCATTCTGGAAAGTTAGAATGAGAATATTTCTTCAAGCTCAAGGTAGAGAAATCTGGAAATGTATTGTAAATGGACCTTATATTCCAAAGAAAATGGTTGATGGAGTAAAGGTCAAAAAAGAAGAAGAAGAGTTTGATCGTGAAGACGATAGACTTTATACTTTAAATTTAACTGCTATGAATTTATTATATAATGCTCTTAATAGAAATGAGTTTAATAGAATAATGAATTGCGTTACGACAAAGGAAATTTGGGATAATTTAGAAGTAACTTATGAAAGAATTTCGCAAGTCAAGAAATCAAAAATTTATATTCTTACTCATGAATATGAAATGTTTAAGATCAATGATGATGAATCTATTTCTAGTATGCACACTCGTTTTACTAACATCATAAACAGCTTGACAGCTCTTGGCAAAGTTTATTTCAAGGTGGAGATAGTAAGAAAAATTCTCAACTCTTTACCAAAACGTTGGGAATCAAAAGTTACAGCGATTCTTGAAGCTAGAGACCTCAAGAAGCTCGAAGTCAATGAACTCATCGGGTCACTTATCACCCATGAGTACACATTGAAAAGAGGAGAAGAAGAAGGAAAGGCAAAAAAGAGATTAGCACTTAAAGCTGTTCCTCATGAAAGTGAAAGTGATGAAGATGAGGAAAATGACGATAAAGATGAAGAAGTTGCGATGATAACAAGAAGAATTCAGAGGTTCTTGAAGAAAAATTGAACTCCTCCGAGGAAATCCTTCAAAAAGTTTTCCAAAAAAAATTCAGGTAAAAATGATACTTTAATTTGTTATAAATGTAATAAACCTGATCATATCAAGCCAGATTGTCCTCTGCTAAAGAAAGATCGAAACAAGGGCAAGAAAGCAATAAAAGCTACATGGGATGATGATTCAAGTAGCTCAGATAGTGAAGCAAGTAATGAAAAATCAACAAGTCTTTGTCTTATGGCTAAAGATGACATTGAGGTAACAAATCTTGATAATATTGAAAATCCTTCATATGAAGAATTGCAAAATGTTTTAGAAGAGATTTATGAGGAATTTGAAAAATTGGGTATCAAATATATTGCTTTGAAAAAGAAAAATTTTTCTTTAACAAATGAAATTGATATTTTAAGAAAAGAAAATATCATTTTGAAAGATGAAAATCTTGAATTGAATAAGAAGAAAACTGATTTAGAAAATATTGTTGAAAACTTTACGAATGGAAAAAGAAATTTTGAAAAACTTCTTGGTAGTTAAAGATGTGTTTTTGACAAGGCAGGCTTGGAATATATGCCAAAACAAAAATACAAATCTTATAAAAATTTCTTTGATAATCATTCTATATCAAAGACCAATAATCAAAAAATTCTTTTCATAAAAATAATTTTATCAAAAAAAGATATTATTATAATCATTCAAGTTCTTAATATATGTCACATGCTATTTACAATTTCTGTAATAGAAATGGTCATAATTATCATTCTTGTCCTATTAGAAGAAATCATACAATGACTGTTAGGGCCATATGAGTACCTAAAAATCTTGTTTCTTCTAATACTAATAAATAAAGGACCCAAAGAACTTGGGTACCAAGAAAAATCATTTTAATTATTTTTATAGGTATGCATAAAGTCATCCACAAGCAAAAACAAGTGGTTTTTAGATAGTGGATGTTCAAAACACATGACGGGAGATAAGATTAAGTTTTTTGATCTTAAATCTAAAGAAGAAGGACACGTGACATTTGGAGACAACTCGAAAGGGAAGATCGTGGGAATAGGTTCTACTTGTTGAAGGTTTAAAATATAATCTTTTGAGCATAAGTCAATTATGTGATAAAGGATTTACAGTTACTTTCAAAATGGATAAATGCATTATTTTGAATGATCATGATTGTAATATTTATTTTATTGCTTTTAGAAACAATAATGTTTATACAATCGATTTTGAAGAAATTACCTCACAAGATGCTATTTACTTGTCAGCTCAAAATGAAACTAGTTGGTTATGGCATAAAAGATTAGGTCATGCCAATATGGTACTTATTTCCAAACTTTCAAAAAATGATCTTGTGAGAGGTTTACCAAAAACAAATTTTCTTAAAGACAAAATTTGTGATGCATGTCAATTTATTAAACAAACAAAAACTTCTTTTATAACTAAGAAACATATTTCCACTACTAGACCATTGCAGCTGATACACATGGATCTTTTTGGACCAAATAGAGTTGCAAGTCTAGGAGGAAAATATTATGCATTTGTTATTGTTAATGATTTCTCTAGATATACTTGGGTCATCTTTCTTGCTTATAAAGATGAGGCACATAATGCCTTTACCAAGTTATGCAAGAGAATTCAAAATGAAAAGGGTTATACTATTTCAAGTATCCGAAATGATAGGGGAAAAGAGTTTGTTAATAAAAATATTGAAACATTTTGTGATGAAAACGGTTTTGTGCATAATGTTTCTGCTCCTCGAACTCCTCAACAAAATGGGGTAGTAGAGAGGCAAAATAGATCTCTTCAAGAGATGGCAAAAACAATGCTCAATGAGAACAACTTGCCTAATTATTTTTGGGCTGAAGCGGTAAGTACTACATGTTATGTTATAAATAGAGTTATGCTAAGGTCTAAGTTAGATAAAACCCCCTATGAGCTTTGGAATGAGAAAAATCCCAACATTGGTTACTTTCATGTATTTGGATGCAAATGTTTTATTTTGAATGACAGGGATAATTTAGGCAAGTTTGATGCAAAATCTGATGAAGGTATCTTTTTCGGGTATTCTACTAATAGTAAAGTTTATACAGTATTCAATAAAAAGACTTTGACTGTACAAGAATCTATGCATGTAGTATTTGATGAATCTAATTCTCCACTCTCCAAGAAATCTATTGATGAAGAAACATGAGGTATAAATAACACGGAAAGTCTCAATCTCAACAAAGAGAAAACAATAGAGGAAGTTCAACATGGAGCCATCAGGAAAGATCATCAAAATTTAATACAAGATGCAACCAAACAGTGAAAGTTTGTAAAAGATCATCTAGTGGAACAAATTTTGGGAGAACCTTCACAAGGTGTAAGTACTCGATCATCTCTTAGAAATATTTGCAATCATACTGCTTTTCTATCTTAAATTGAACCCAAAAATATTGATGACTCACTTCTTGATGAATATTGGATTCTAGCTATGCAAGAAGAGTTGAATCAATTTGAAAGAAATGATATTTGGACACTTGTTCCTAGACCCAAAAATCATACTATTATTGGAACAAAATGGGTTTTTAGAAACAAGAAAGATGAGTCCGGAGTCATTACTAGAAATAAGGCTCGACTTGTAGCCCAAGGTTTTAATCAAGAAGAAAGAATCGATTATGATGAGACATATGCACCTGTCGCAAGATTAGAAACTATTCGAATGCTACTTGCATATGCTTGTTATAAAGATTTCAAACTTTTTCAAATGGATGTTAAAAGTGATTTCTTAAATGGTTTTATAAATGAAGAGGTATATGTTGAGCAACCTCCAGGTTTTGAAAATCATTTTTCTCCAAATCATGTTTTCAAACTCACAAAAGCACTATATGGACTTAAACAAGCTCCTAGAGCTTGGTACGAGAGACTCAGTGGTTTCTTGATTGAAAAAGGTTTTTCAAGAGGAAAAATCGACACAACTCTTTTCATTAAATATGAAAATGATGATATTTTTTTGATTCAGATTTATGTTGATGATATAATATTCGGTGCTACTAATGAAAATATGTGTCAAGTTTTTGCTAAGACTATACAGAAAGAATTTGAGATGAGCATGATGGGAGAACTTACATTCTTTCTCGTATTGCAAATTAAGCAAGTAAAAAGTGGGACATTCATCAATCAATCAAAATATATTAAGGAATTATTGAAGAAGTTTGGGATGGAAAATGCTAAGGAAATTGGAACACCAATGAGCCCATCAACTAAACTTGATAAAGATGAATTCGGTAAGCCAGTTGACTCGAAAATATATCGAGGTATGATTGGTAGCTTATTATATTTAACAGCCAGTAGACTAGATATTATGTTTAGTGTGTGCTTATGTGCACGCTTTCAATCATCTCCAAAAGAATCACATTAATTGCAGTTAAGCGCATTTTTAGATATCTTAGTGGTACAATTAACCTAAGGTTATGGTACCCTAAGCACACATCTTTCGATCTAATCAGTTATACAGATGCAGGTTATGCTGGCTGTAAAATAGATCGAAAAAGCACTAGTGGAGTATGTCATTTCTTAGGTCATGCACTAGTTTCCTAGTTTAGTAAAAAATAAAATTCTGTTGCACTATCTACTGCTGAGGCAGAATATGTTGCTGCGGGTAGTTGTTGTGCTCAAGTTCTCTACATGAAACAACAACTTGAAGATTTTAAACTCATGTATAATCACATTCCAATCAAATGTGATAATACAAGTGCTATAAATCTTTCAAAGAACCCAATACAACATTCTAGAACTAAGAATATTGAAATAAGGTATCATTTTCTTCGAGATCATGTGCAGAAAGGCGATATAATATTAGAATTCACAAACACACACGATCAGTTAGCAGATATTTTCACAAAACCTTTACCAGAAGATAGATTATGTATGATTAGAAGAGAAATAGGTATGATGCATGCTATGAATATCTCTTAAAAGATAGACCAGAGTCAATAAAAATAGAGATAGATTTTTTAAATACTTTTACATAAACTTAAGATTCTTAGCCTCATGTTTGAGACGCTCATTCTCTTCATACAATATCATGTCATTCTTATCCATAGGAACGGGCAAGCGGAATGAAGAATATAATAAAGATTTCAACTGTTTATTCTTCTACCGAATGATTCCTTCCCTTGTGTGAGACTCTTGAACAATTCGTTGAAGTACAACAATTTGTTCTTTGAGCTTTTCAACTTCGTGATTTTTGACTTGTAGCCGCTGAGAAAAAGTAACAATAGAGGAAGAGTAGCGAGTCCCAAGACTCACCAAGTCATAAATAGCATTAGAATCTGACTTATTAGTCAAATTATTATTTTCTTGCTGCAACATGGCACCAATGGCAGCTGCAGAAAGGACAGGAGGTTGAGATGCAAAATGCCTCATGGATGGATCTAGAGAAATGTTAGAAAAATGAGTCATTGAGAAAAGAATAGAAGGCTTAAAACGAGAATGTTGAAGGAATGCAGATAAGTTATAGAGATAAGATGAAACTTGATGCGGATTGGATGAACTTCAGGATTGATTTTATAGAGATAGCATAAAGAATAAGACAAAATATTGTCTCTTCAAATCTTATTTAGTCAAAAGAAATACAAGATATGCTGGACACACATTGTCAAAATTTTTCTTACTAAGCCAGCGAGATTAACAGTAGATTGTCCCTATTTTTCTAGTAAACGATGAACCTCTGCTGTTATCTGCCGATGTTGACCTTGTATCTGAACCCTTTCTCGTTCCAGCTCCTTTATTCGTGGTTGCAGATCATGAGCATACCAATCTGCAAATTTTTTCAACTCTTGGCTTGTTCCCTTGAGCTTTTGACGACGAGTTGAGGCTGCAAGGAGGATTTTTCAGTGTTTATTTTCTTCTTCCCATCTTCTCAGAACAATCATGGTGAATTCGTTTATGTTGAATTCCATTTCTAGCATGAGCTAAATTTTCTTCATTCTAGGAAAACGATGTAACCTATTTCCGAACTATGTTTGATTGTCTATGCTAATTTAATGCAATTCTCTCTTTGTTTATCTGATTTATTCTGAATTTATTGCTTCTAATTAACTGGCCATTGATTAGATGATAAGTAATCTTGTGATTTGCTATCGAAAAAGGAAATCATAGGGTAGATCTTGGATATTTCAGCATAGGTAAGTATAGAGATCGAAAGACTTGTACGAACCTATGTAGTCATTAAATCATTGATCTTATTGCGTTCTTGATTATTGAATTTGCATATTCTTGTGTGAATTGATAACCAAGAGTCAATTCCAATTGACTATCGAAAGAGGCTTTTGGACGAATTAGAGATTTGCTAATAGACAAAAGAGGTTTAAGTTAAATTAGCTGGATGAGAAAAGCATAGTGAAGAATTAGGTGAAATCGATTTCCTAGAAGTTTTCTTCCCCATTGAATTTGATCTTTGAAAGTCAGTTTTATTTTCTTTGCTTATTTCTCTTTGAGTTGATCTAAGTTTATTTACAACTACAAAAACCTTAGCGATTCCTCTAGATAAAATTGAGATTAGTATAATTTTGGTATTTGGCAAGAGTAAGGTACCAATCCCTGAGGACGATATACTTATTACTTTACTATAAAACTACGATATTGTGCACTTGCAGTTTTGCACCGGTCAAGTTTTTGGCGCCGTTGCCGGGGATTGATTTATTCTTACTCTTTTTGTCAATATCGATACAAAGTAATCTTGGTTTTAATTTAGAATTTTGTTTTAATTTGTTCTACAGGTGTGTTTTTGACATTGGATGCGCCGTACTAGATCTCGTGACATTATTCCTGTTGATCCGGAGATTGAAAGAACTCTTAGATCACTAAGAAGAAATAAGATACTAGCTATGGCTGAAGAAGATCGTGAGGTACTACCACGCACCTTGAAGGACTATGTGCGGCCAGTTGTGAATGGAAATTACTCGAGCATAATGCGCCAGCCAATCAATGCCAACAACTTTGAGCTCAAACCAGCTTTGATTAGCATGGTGCAACAGGCTCAATTCAGCGGATCGCCACTGGATGATCCCAATATTCATTTGGCTTTTGGAGATTTGTGACACTGTGAAGATCAATGGTGTTACTGAAGACACCATTAGACTGAGATTGTTTCCTTTCTCTTTGAGGGACAAGGCTAGAGGTTGGCTACAATCTCTACAACCGGGAAGCATTGTTAGTTGGCAGGACATGGCTGAGAGGTTTCTTGCTAAATTCTTTCCTCCTGCAAAAACAGCCCAACTCAGGAGTGAGATTGGCCAGTTCAAGCAAAATGATTTTGAGTCACTCTATGAAGCTTGGGAGAGGTATAAAGACTTGGTTCGACGTTGCCCACAACACGGATTGCCAGACTGGTTGCAAGTTCAGATGTTCTACAATGGGTTAAATGGGCAAACTCGAACTATAGTTGATGCTGCTTCTGGTGGAACTTTGATGTCGAAGACAGCTGAAGGTGCTACTGCACTTTTGGAGGAAATGGCCTCAAACAACTATCAATGGCCAACTGAGAGGACTTTGGCTAAGAAGGTTGCTGGAATTCATGACTTGGAGCCGATAGCAGCTCTTTCCGCTCAAGTAGCTACTCTATCTCATCAGATTTCAGCCTTGACAACACAAAGGATACCACAAAGTACAGAATATGTTGCATCCACAAGCATGATAGTTCCAAGCAATGAGGCGAGTCAAGAACAAGTTCAATATGTCAACAATCGGAACTACAATTATCGTGGTAATCCTATGCCAAATTACTATCATCCAGGGCTTAGAAATCATGAGAATCTTTCATATGGAAATACAAAGAATGTGTTGCAACCTCAACATCCTCCCGGATTTGATAGCCAACCAAGCGAGAAGAAGATGTCACTTGAGGATGCCATGGTTTCCTTTG